>NW_028319098.1:10356875-10662500 GCF_062004578.1 Staurois parvus
CATAATGCTGATGGTTCACTAATGATCTCTAACAAACTTCTGAAGGCTACACAGAACAGCTGTATTTATACTGAGATTAAATTACGCACAGGTGCACTCTATTTACTAATTAGGTGATTTTTGAAGGCAATTGGTTCCATTAGATTTTAGTTAGGGATATCAGAGTAAAGGGGGCTGAATACAAATGCACGCCACACTTTTCAGATATTTATTTGTAAAAAAATTTGGAAAACCATTTATCATTTTCCTTCCACTTCACAATTATGTGCCACTTTGTGTTGGTCTATCACATAAAATCCCAATAAAATACATTTACATTTTTGGCAGTAACATGACAATATGTGGAAAGTTTCAAGGGGTATGAATACTTTTTCAAGGCACTGTATATGCTGGCCTACTTCTAAGAGATCTTAGGTCTGGTTTCAATACAAATTTTACAATTAGTGATTTTGATTGCTTTTCATTGATTAATCATGACTGATGCGAAAATGAAAGCATCAAGATGGGTTGAAAATTTTGAATGGACTACTACAAATTAATTTATGGTTTGTGTTGCAATTAGCAATTGCTACTGACATCTAGTCATTTAAAATGTATGGGTCAAATAATCAATTGCATGAAATGTTGATGTGTTTAATGCCAACAGTTTGCGCAGCGCTTTACAAAATGAAGGGAAAAAATGACAGTTACAATACAATTCAATACAAGAGGAATTGGAGGGTCCTGCTTGTTAGAGCTTATATTCTACAATGGGGGGGGGGGTCCTTCGATACAAAAGGTAATAACTGTGGGGGTTGATCTGATGAAGAAAGTAAAAGTTTAGTTGGTGAAGGCAGGATAGGTTATAGAGATGGGTTTTCAGGGATTGCCTAAAGGTGGATAGAGTATGAGATAGTCAGGAAGATTGGGTAAGAAGTTCCAGAGGATGGGAGAGGCTCTAAAAAAGCTTAAGGAGGTCAGTGACTTGGTAGGGCATATTATGTTTTCTCAACCATATCCTGTGTCTACAAACTATTGCTTATGATATACCAGAAACTACTAGTTTAATTGTGCTTCGTTTGATAGCATCTGTGTAAACTCCTAGGATGAGAAAGGTCGGAAGTTTAAACCGCCTCCGCAGGCAGAAAAGACACAGTCAAATGCAGGACAATTCGGTTAAGGTAAGTGATAGCATGAATACCTGTATTCTACAGTAACTGTTACCTTTATTTTCTGAAGTTTCTAGGAATATCAAGAGGGTCAAGACAAAGTTGAAGAAAATTCCTTTTAATTTCTTTTCAGGACTGATTGTCACAACTTATACAACTAGATTGTCTCAGTTGATGCAGACTGTGGTTTTATTTAATTTAATTTAAGCATCACACAATGAAATCAAATATAATCGCTATACTTTATTTAATACTTTACAGCTTCATTCATGTAATTGCATTGTTACAGTAATAGTAGTCTGATGGATACAGAATGAAGGATCTCCTGCTTAAACAATAACAATTTGCTTTCATTAATCGAGCAAAGCGCAGCTTCACCATGAAAAGAAGACAGCACAAGGACTGGGGCCAGAGCTGGGATTATGTGTACTGCTATAAAATGAATTGTTTAGTAAATCATAAGATGACTTATCATTTATAATACTTGGCAAAACACAAAGAGATTCCAAACCACTGCATTTATAAGAAGGGGGGATTTTTAATGGGAAATGGTAAGATATACAATGAAAGTAAGCAAGATGTTACTGTTGCTCTGATGGGTCAACACAGCATCACCGATTTAGCATGCTGGGTGCTGGGGTGTCTTCATGAATATTGGAAGCAGTGGTGTATTTAGTTTATGTACTGCACTAGACAACACTAAAATAGGGCGCCCCTCACCCCACCAGCACCGCCTGCCGCCGCTACATACCCCATCACCACAATCCCCCCCATCACCCACTGCCTCCATTCACCACCACTGACAAACACACATCCCCTACCACCACCCCCAGCTGTGACCACCCGATTCATGGACTAACCTTAACATCTGCAATGAAAGAAGCAGCTGACCATCTCCGCACCCTCCAGCAGTGCGCAGCCTTCTCCAGATCTCATGGCGGAGCTGACCAGGTTCCCATCCCTGCCACTTGTGTCTCTTTCTCTGGGGGGTGGCACTGCCCCCCTGAAAGTTGCCGCCCTAGGCAAACGTCTTGTTTGCCTCACAGTAAATATGCCGCTGATTGGGAGTCTTTGATTTTTGCTGTACATATATATTCCAAGGCATCCTTGCTCATAAAAGATCAAAGAAACAATATGGAGCAGAACCAGGTCCCCTTAAAGTGTATCTATTGCCAAAACTTTTTGGGTTTTTTGATGAAGTAGGTTTTGGTTACAATCTTTGGGAGTTTTTTTTGCTGGCTGATTCCTCTCTGGGATATTTCCCTTCACTTCCTGTTCAGAGACACAACATAAAAAGAGATGAATCCTCTCTACAGTGTGGGGAATTCTCCTTTTAGGTAGTTTTCACTGGAACAGGTATCCCCATTGGAAGATTTCCCCTCAGTTCTTATTCTAGTGAAAACTGTAACATTTTGGATTTTCCATCACCTTCTGTCCTGGTGATATGTCAGCAGGGGAAATAGAGGAGTAAGCCTAGCCATAGATGACTCGATTTTCTTTTCTACAACCATGGGTTGCAGTAAAGAAAAACGCTCAATTCCCCCAACAACACAGTCAGTATTGATGGGGGAATGCCTCCCATGGAACTATTGTGTTCTGCCAGCAGGGAGCCTTTCTGGGCCACAGAACACAATGATTACTGCTAGCTATAGCCACCCACAGTAATCACATGTAAAAAATCTGGCAGGCTGGTTGTACCCAAGTCAATCGATGCAACCAGCCTGCCCATAAATGGATCGAACCTCGTCTGGTCCCTGCTGAACTGGCTGAGATTCGATCTATGGCCAGCTTTAATATTCCCTGCAAATACAGAGCAATAAAACAAACCTCTGATATAGGTGCTAACCCTTTCCTACCCTGCCCAAAATTAGATAAAAAAAAAATCAAGGAAACACCTACCCATTATCTGAACAAGCCGAATGTAGAATGGGGATTAAAGTTGACTATGAAGCCTCATGGATAGATGTTGAAAAACAAGAAGCTTGGGTTATAGAAACAGTTAAAGGAAACCTCTGCTGTTATAGCTTTCCTTTTCGGAGCATGCCTTTTTTCCAATTGCAATTTGCTAATTTTTGAGATGCTCCCAAAAACAGCTATGCAAATCAGGAGTATTTAGCAAATTATATGCTTGGATTAGGTTAGTGATTCAGAAAGTATTGAATATTGAGGCAGCCAAGCAACTAGCACATTTGGGAAGCCATTAATAGTGACCTGCATGTCTGCATAGTTTTCCTTTAAACAATAATTTCACCTTTTTGACAAAAATAATAAATGCACATTTTTTTGCAGATAACAAATGTGCATTTATTATTTTTGTCTGCAGGAGCCTTGAAAGCATTGCATCAGCAATCAGTAGATTGCTGATGCCATGCAGGTCTCCAGCAGATCTGTCAGAATATCTGTTTGTCATACGGGATGTACAAGCAAGCAGATATACTGACAGGGAGCTTCAATGAACTATCATGGTGCTCCACAGCACTGTGATAGTTCAATGAAAACTACAAACCGACAGCCACTAAGGCTGCCGGGACTTGTAGGCACTCATTTCCAGAACTCTGTGAATGAGTGACGCGGTCGTCACATTTCAAATTTGACAGATAGTACGGGGAAACTTCTCCCCATATTATCTGTCAGAGGGTGGGGGCCAGCAGGCGTGGCTGCAGCTATGGGAACATATTACATGTTCCACCCTAAAAATGGGTGGAACATGTAACATGTTCCCAAAGGTGAACTTGTCCTATAATGCTGTCAGTAGGGACAACAGCGCAGGCCTTATCCTGCCTTGAGGCATGGACAGGGTTGTAATAAGATTGACCTGGGAACCATAGGGAACCCCTACCCATAATCTGAAAAAGTTGAACATGAGGATTAGAGTTGAGTAAGAAACCTCATAGACAGCTACTCTGGCAGTGCATTGACTATGGGTTCCACCTGCCACGGATATATAATTAAAACTGAAGCTAGCACAAACTGTATATAATACCACCTTTATTTAAGGTTTGATCATATAAAAGATAGGTAGTGCATACAGATCTGTAGGAGCTACCTGTCACCAGGGCAGTGGATAAGGGGGTACCACCAGTCCTCCTGTATGGGGCCCAGGCCACCAGGGGGGCCCAGGCAACTAGGTGAATGAGATATGGGCAGGAAGGGTGATCAGCAGAGCATTGGGGGCAATTACTTGAACCAATCCCCTGTATGGCTCTTCTGCAGCAGCTTAAAGCTGGCTTCTTTTCCTCTCCCTTCCCCTGGCTTTCAGCTGCTGTAGAGAGAGCCATAAAGGGGATCGGTTCCAGTAATTGCCCCTCTGGCACATCCATCTCCCTCCCTGTGCACCATACGTTTCTCCCTGCTTCCCAGGCTCCCCTGTGTGCCCCTACCCCCACAGTGTTGCTGGCTTCCTTCCTCTCCTTCCCACCACCAGCTGCAAGCACACAATGGGATCCTTCAGGATGGAGAGTGGGGGAAGGGTCCAGTAAATATGTCACATTTACCAGCCCCTTCCTTTCCTGAATGAACACAATGAGTGATCTGTACTGATCACTCCCTGTGTTCATTCATAACGGAAGCTTAGAAAACAGAGGGTTTTTTTGGGAGGTGCGGGGCCCTGTCAGGTCAGTTGTATGGGGCCCAATGGTTTCTAACAGTAGTCCTGCCTGTCACAAAGCAGATGGTTTCTGGTGGGAATGAAATGCCACGTGATGGAGATCCTTCAACATATACCATGTGATTCCAAGCACAGTGTTTTCCTGGTGGTGGTACTTTCAGAACTAGACTAACAAGTGTAACAACAATTTACTCAACTGATCTCAGTTTTCTAATCCATTGAATGGAATATGATCACGGTTCACTTCTGAGGTATTCACTTCTTTTCTTCTCCATCTCACTCTGTATCCCAACCGTGCCTATAGCCCTTCAGTCTGGTGTAACTTGAATGAATACCTGGCTGGGGGTGAAATAAGTGTAAAGCTATTGTATGTAGAAAACAATTATCAGGGATTAGGTGTTTGTTTATTGACACATTACCTCATGCTCATGGCAGGCACTCATACATCAGGCTAAGGAACATTTTGACAAAAGGGTTCATTGGAAATTTTGCTGAAAGCTATGCCGTATTGTGAATTTATAACCGCAAGACCAACTGAGCGCATTTTGGGCCCAACTCCAGCCAACACTTTTAGATAGAGTGTATACTAGTGTATACTAGAACCAGCTTTGTTGTATGCATGTGTCCCTATTTGGAAATGTTGATGGGTCCAAAAAAAAACAAGAGGTGAATGAAGATTTCTCTACTACTTGTCTATTTGATAGGTGTCAGAACAGGAAATAGGGGGAAATCCCACCAATAGGAGACAGTTTTATAACAATTTTTTTCACTACTTTAAAATTTAAAGGGTAACTAAACTTTGTGGAAAAAAATATAGCAAATAAAAAAGTAAATATATGAAATATATATAAAAAAATAATATAGCAAGTACAATTTCTACACAAGCCATGGTGTATTGTATTAAAAATTATCTTTCCTTTTAAATCTGCAGCTGTTGTAATTTTCTGTAAACTTCAATGTAATATCATAACCTGGAGTTGTTATGTACACTGTCCGTGCACAGAAAGCTTGTGTGATTGGCTCACTGATTTTCTCAGACGTCTACACTAAAGCGGGACATAGACGTGGGGAAAATCGGCCGTTTTTTTTTTTTAAAAAGTCGTAAATTGGTCGTTCAGACAGTTGACATTGCCACTAATTAAAAAAAAAAGTTGACGGGTTTTAGTCCCGTCTACGGCTGTCAATTAATATAATAGCGGTGTCCCTGCATAGAGACCCACTATTATATTTGACAGAAGAAATAGATTATGCAGAAGAAGAAGAAGAGAAACAACATTGTATCTATTTGTACTTGAATAGAAACATCTGTATCCGAAATGCATACAAATAGATACAATGTTGCAACTTTTTTTCTTCTCTGTCTTCTGCAAAATGTATTTCATCTTCTCCTCTTTTCTTCTATTCTTCTTCTTGATATTCTATTTCTTCTTCTGCAAAATCTATTTCTTCTATTTCTTCATAGTCAATTTATTGTCAAATCAGCCAGAAGAACGGCCGATTTGACCATAATTTACCGAGAAAATCGGCTGATCTAACAAATTGTCCCAGGATTTTCCAGCTTGGACGATTTTCAAAATCTCTTAGAATTAAGAAAAACGGCCAACATTTTTCCCCACTAATGGTACAAATATCGGCCGATTTTTTTAACGGCCGATAATTCGGGAAGAAAATCGGAAATCTATCTCCGCCTTTAGATACAAGTAAAATTTTAGATACCCCCAACAAGAGGAATTTTTGTTTAGGTAAGAGGCTTTAATACTTCTAAAAGGCTGCAGACCCTGCAGCCTTTCTCTGAGAGTGAATCAGGTGATGATAATGAACCAGTGACTCCCAGAATCAGACTCCTTTTTCAAAAGTCATGGTGAATGGTAGGAATCTTCCATAATATTTGCTAAAATCCCTGCAATGTACATTGATCAACAATAGGGAATTACAATTTAAAAGAACTCTGTACATACAAGGACACTTTCTGCCATATAAGAGTGCAAATGCTTTTCTAATAAAAAAAATACATTTTCAACCAGTGGTAAATAGAATTCTTTTGGTAATAAATATTGCAAATTGTATATTACAATGAGTAGAGAAGTGGGAAACTAGATAATACCTTTGCCCATGGATGTAATGTAAATGAATGGACCCTGCATTCATTATAGCTGGTCTCCCACAGTACACAGAACATGGAAATGCAATTATTTTAGTAAATATAAACTGCTAAATACCTTTTCTCATCAGCAGTATATAGCAGTCCTGTGACTTCTATCAGTGTCTGGCTGAGCACTGGTTAAAGCTTGTAGGAGGAGTTTTAATTCACTTCTGACTGTCCTATGAAGCTTCATAACCCCTGACCCTCTGTCTGGACAGTGCTGATTGGCCCTGTGGTGATCACATGCACCTTCCCCCCCAACAAAAACTCCCTAGCAATATACACCAAACAGAGCATATGCAGACTTGCCACTGCTGCTATGTACTATAGCAGATGGCTTGGGGTTAATAAAAGATGGAGAGGATTAGAGAAGATAGGATCAAACAGCCTTTTTACTCAATGCAGAGAATTAACTCCTTGGGTTCCACAGTGAGTATAACAAGCATGCTTTACTGCATATACAGACTGATTTTACTGTTGTGGATTTAGTAACACAGTAAAGACTGCAGAAGGTATTTTATTTATATATAAATATATATATATATATATATATATATTCCATGTACACATTTGCACAAATCAATTAAAATCAAAATTATGATGAAAATGTGAACACTTCTATTGCTTGAATCGCTTCATTGTGCTGTTATCTGTGATCTTCTGAAATGTGAATACACAAAAATCTGAGAGTTGACCTACAGAAGTTTGCTGCCTGGGGCTGAGCAGTAAATGCTCTCTGTCTGACAGCTTGCCTGAAGTAAAATATTAATTATTTACAGTGCACTATGAGTGCGGGAATAATGCTGTCTTCTTATTTATATCCAATATATAGCAAAATAAATAAATAACTAAATATATATATATATATATATATATAATAAAGCTAGTGTAGTAGGTGGTTTTAAAGGACAACTTCAGGCATTGTATAAGTCAGTGCTAAACACACTAATCTGCTAAGGGAATTAAGAATCTTTACATAATACAATTGTGTGAATTATGACTTTGATTACCCAGTCATCTGCATAGGAAATAAGTAAACAGGACTTTGCTTTTCACATGACTGGATACTTGCAGCGAATATTCAGACATAGTGAAGATACTCAGCTCCTTTAGTAAAACAGCTTCTTCTTGTCAGTTTATGTTTCCTTGTTACTTCTTTTTTTAAACATGGACTCCAGAAGTTCCTGTACTGAAGGTTATGACTTGCAAGGACTCTACCCAGAGTCAAACAACCCCCAAATATTACATTATATATATTGATCATAGGGATATGGCACCAAAGGTATTTAGGTTTGAAGACCATTAGCTAAAGAATAAGTAATCAAGTTTGACATTAGTCACTTGCAATCCTCTATATAGCAGAACTCAGACTGGAAGAAGGCTTGGCAGTACTGTTCTTGGAATCAGTCAGATGTGCCTCATGCATATGTGCTGATAACAAACATGCTGATAGGAGGGGAGAGCAAATTAAAGCAGAGTTCTACCTGTAAACAAAAAAATGAAAGTTAGCAGCTACAAAAACTGTAGCTGCTGACTTTTAAAATACTGCCACTTGTCCCTCGGTCCAGCGGTGTCTTCACCACCACTGCCTTCACTGGTGGTCTTCTCTCCCCAGCTCCAGCATCTTCAGTGTGGGCACCCGGCTGTGACGCGAGAAGCGCTGTGCTTTGTGAATGGCCCCGTAGTCTTCTGGGACCTGTCATGTGTCCCAGAAGACTACAGGTTGGGAGGGGGGAGAATAACCTCCGCTTCTGATCGCCCAGGCGATCGCAGCGGAAGTGGGAGCGGGTACCAGTCAAATTCGGGTCCCCGCTCCCCAAAGGTGCCAATCCAGTAATGGGATCGGGGGACAAAGGCTTAAAGCAGAACTTCCCCTTTTTGGTGCAGCTCTGTTTTAAGCAGAGAGCTGGCCTCATTAGTTTCCTTCTGTCCTTTCACTGTACAATTAGCATGTTGGGGTGGAGAAAGGACTGTATTCCGTCTGCAGTCTTTAACCGTAACATAGAAAGTGGCGTTTTGCTATGCTGTTCTGCAGGGCTGCGTAATTATCATATATATAATCATTATAACTGAATGGACAGAAATACAAGCTATTTGCCAGGTTAAATCTGTTTGCCTGGAGTTTAGCTTTAAATGCCACTATGGCTAGTACAAGACTTGTTCTTCTGGTCCAGCTGAAGTTCTACTACACGCAGTGAAAGATTTGTCTATACAATACAGGAGCAAACCAGTGATTAGCTTCATAAAAACTGTCATAGATTGATTCAACTACAGTATGGCACTGCAAGCCAAGGATGGAACTACATAGGCGATTCCAGTCCCATGCTGCTCAGTGATTTACTCACCTGTTGGCAGTCTCCTTATTCACTGATTGTGGTAATCAATGTGCAGCTGAAAACTAGTTATCACACAACCTGGCAGCACTTCTCTCTTATTACGGGAATACTGCTGGACTAACCATAGACGGTTCGTTTATCGGCCGATTTTTCATCCGAAAGAATAATCATCCAATTTTCACACGGTTACTGGGGCAATGTCATCGGCCGATTTTCACGGTTCCTCCTAATTTCTTTTATCGGTCATGCTGGAAAATATGCGAAAAACAGCCAATTTTCACAATCATTGGTGGCAACAGAATGACCGATGTTTCGTTTTTCAGATGACAAATCGGCTGATAAACGAACCGTCTATGGCCTGCATTACAGAAAAGATTGAAACAGAACATTTTGTAATTTTTATGCTAAGATATAATTTTTTTTTTGATTGAAAAATGGCATGGGTAGCTGGCCATGGGAAACTTTTGTTAAGACAAAAATGTACAGTTCAGCTGGGGGAGACACTGTTATTACAGCTTAAATGGCAACATAAAAATACACATAGATGCTTTGGGGTTGCCTTGAACCTGCATGTGAAGTTGCAATCAGTACAATAAACTCCTTTAAAAGTGACATCATTTGCTTACAGACAGTGGTGGGGGATCTGTCATTTACTACCTCTTAATGACAGATCTGTGGCTATCTTCTGTTTATAATCAAACAGGCGAGTCATCCTATACAGTCAAAGACATCACCCAGAATCTCTGGTCCATTTATTTACATACAGAAGATGACCAGACAGCTGTCATTTGTGATGGTGTAGCAGTGTTGTTGGGATCAGGGGGTCATTGTGCTGGGGGTTATCATTATTAATGTGGATCAACAATGTAATTGACCTTATATTTTCAATGGGAGACATTGTTTTTGTTTCTTTTTTTTAAATAAAGGACTTTTGCTGTGGGTGTTTTAAATTTACTGTTCTCCTTTTTGAGATTCAGTAAAAATGGGTACTATATATCTCATACTCATTCACCTTGGGGAAAAAAGTGTATATCTGGGGCCCCCTCATTCTAAAACAATCTTCCAGATTCCAATAAGTCCCCCTCCACAGACCTTCATGTCCTTTTTGGGGGGCAGAATGTGGGGATGAAGTCCTTGTCTGCCAAATATTGGGGATAGGGTGTTTTGCAAGCCTCTCCCCTTGAAAAGTGCCCTCCCAATGTTGTGTGCATGTGGCCTGGTAGGCTTCAGGAGGGCATGTTCGCTGCTCCCTTTTCCTGGCCACCAAGGCTGCATACCTGGATAAGGGTATTTCATGATTGTTAAGGGGATCCAACACATTTTTTAATGGTTTTGGCTGTGATGAACACGGGTGTCCGACCACTGCCCTCTTCGCTGACAAATAATTGGTCAATCTCACACCGTGTTGGCACTCTCTGCCCCATACTGCACAAAGATTTTCCAGCTTGCAGGACCACAATCTAGCTGTTGACAAACAGAGCGATTGTTACTGGGTATAGTTAACTAAGCTGCCACTACCGATTTTTACTGAAGAGTCAGAAACTTCTACAAGATTATCAATAATACTTAGGATTTAAAAATTATTATTATTATTATACAGGATTTATATAGCGCCAACAGTTTGCGCAGCACTTTACAGTATAAGGGAGACAGTACAATTACAATACTTTCAGTACAGAAGGAATGTGAGGGCCCTGCTCGTGGAGCTTACAATCTAAAGGAAGGGGGAGATGATACAAAAGGTGATAGCTGCAGGGGATGATCTGGTGGAGGTGATTCAAGTACAGTTCTTAGGTGGAGGTGGGGTAGGCTGCCCTGAAGAAGTGAGTTTTCAAAGATCGCCTAAATGCAGACAGGGTGGGGGCTGACCGGACATGCTGTGGTAGGGAGTTCCAGAGGATGGGAGAAGCTCTGGAGAAGTCCTGGAGGTGAGCGTGGGAGGAGGTGATGAGGGAGCTAGAGAGGAGGATATCATGGGAGGAGCGGAGTGGGCGATTTGGGCGGTATCTGTGGATGAGGTTGGCGATGTAGCTAGGGGCAGTGTTGTGGATGGCTTTGTAAGCTGTGGTTAGTATTTTGAATTTTATACATTGGGTTAGTGGAAGCCAGTGAAGGGATTGGCAGAGAGGGGCAGCGGTCGCTGATCGGTTGGAAAGGTGTATGAATCTAGCAGCAGCATTCATAATAGACTGAAGGGGGGATAGCCTGTGTAACAGTAGACCAATGAGGAGCGAGTTGCAGTAATCAAGGCAGGATATAACCAAGGCGTGGATAAGTTGTTTTGTGGTGTCATTGATCAGGAAGGGGCGGATTTTGGAAATGTTCCGGAGGTTGAGGCGGCATGATTTAGCCAGTGTGTGGATGTGGGGCCCAAAGGAGAGGTCAGAGTCTAGGATTATGCCTAGCACCCTGGCATGAGGGGAAGGACCAATGGTTGTGCTGTTGATCTTAATGGTAAAGTCGTGAGTGGGAGATCGGGGAGGAGGAAATATTACAAGCTCAGTTTTTGAAAGATTGAGTTTAAGGTAGTGATGTGACATCCATGCTGATATGTCGCTTAGTAGATTTGTGATACGTGAGGAGATTGAGAGGGTGAGCTGGGGAGTGGAGAGATAGATCTGAGTGTCATCAGCATAGAGGTGGTATTGGAAGCCATGGCAGGTTATCAGTTGGCCCAGGGAGAAGGTATAGAGAGAGAAAAGGAGGGGCCCAAGAACAGAACCTTGGGGTACCCCAACAGAGAGGGGAAGAGGAGCGGAGGAGGAGGAGTTGTATGTGACACTGAAAGTGCGCTGAGAAAGGTAAGAAGAGAACCAGGAGAGAGCAGAGTCACAGAGGCCGATGGAGTGGAGTTTACTGAGAAGGAGCGGGTGGTCGACTGTGTCAAAGGCAGCGGAAAGGTCAAGGAGTATGAGTATGAAGTAATGGCCGTTGGTTTTAGCAATTAGTACGTCAAATAAACATTTATACACACACTGTCACCACAGACAGGTATATTCAGAGATTTATACTACAGTAATGCTCTTCAAGAGACAAGGATCCTTTTAGTTTGCATTAGGGCATTAGAGACAGTTTTAGCACTTTTCAGAATATAGTTTAACAAAGATATTACAAAGTAACAAAGAGAACAATCAACAGCAGGACAAAGAGGTGAAAAAGGTAAAAACTTGCAAACTACTTGTTTTTAGCAGAGCCCAGTCAATCAAACAAAACGGTACATAGGCTCTCATACAACTTGACAGTTGTTCCTTCGTTTGATGTTAAATGAGAGCTGTCAAAATGTCCTGGCATTCCCCTTTTCTGTGGTATCAAAGGTGTGTTTACAGAGGCCATCTGACCAATCAAGGAGCAGGGCCCTCCTTTCCCTCTTGTATTGAACTGTATTGTTGCTGTATTGTCTCCCGTTATATTGTAAAGCGCTGAGCAAACTGTTGGCGCTATATAAATCCTGTATAATAATAATAATAATAATTAAGTGTCTGAGGAGTGGTTTCTGGGATGTCACTTTGTTTATGACTATGTCCCAGATACAGTTTTCTATAGGTATTCATATCTCTGAATTCCTATCGTGTACAGTCTGCTAACATGCAGATTATTGTCCAGATTTAATTTAGCTTTGAAACTAATATAGCTATGACAGGTTTTAGATGCCCAGTTCGCCTAGGAGAGGAATTTGGCTGGTTCTGCTCCCAGTACTCCTAGGGTAGCGATGTTTGGGCTCAGAATGCTACATATTAACTGAGGGAGATAAATATGTATATATTCTTGCTGTGCCGTTATTATTTAATGAGTTATGAGATATACTGAAGTTAGAAAGTCTTGGCTGATAGCCAGTCTATCAAGAATGTGTGTTGGCCATTCCCCTAACTGAGCTATTTACAAATGAATATCTGTTAAACCTTTGGCTACTCAGGCTTGCGGAGTCTGACATTTTTATTGGGGTTTGCAGATTGTGATGTAGATCCACATCAATAATAATGATGATACAGCCACCCTACTCCCATTGCAAGCTACACATCCGTGACTGGCTTCTGAATGGACTGGGGATGCTGGGTGAGGTCATTGACCATATATGGACAGTTTGGTTACAAACACCAGCCAGTCAGTGCTACTGCCACAAAATGACACAACTTCTGGACAATGTTTGTTAACAGACATCAGCCTGGGGTTTGGGCAGGCAAACTGGTCAAATATGGCTAGTTTGTTTGCCCGTTCAAAAAAAATGGCAAACAGGCTGGGTTCAAGTCACACCCATGTACAACCTGAACCTCAAGCTCATCCATACTCTTAATATAGTTACATAGTAATCTGGTTGAAAAAAGACCATTCAGTTCAACAAACATAAAGATATGTGATATAATGAAATGGTTTCATCGCTTACTATAGCTTATTCCCAGTGTGGTAATGCACTCAGTAATGTGGAAACCCTAGGAATCTCCTCTTTTGTATTTACAAAGCCAGGGCTCAGGAACCTAGAATGGGATAACTGTTCAATTTAAATTTATAAAGCATTTTTATAAAAGCTGGAGATGAATAAAGCTATTTTTAAAGCTGGATAAAGCTGAATCCTCGGCGGGACCTGGCGACTCTCCTGGGACAAAGCACAGTGAAGTTTGCTATTGAATTGGATTGGGCTGTTCTACAGTGTCGGCTTGAAGGTCCTTTAAACTGTACATGCTGGAAGCTGATCTGGAGCCTGTACGTGTTGCTGTGTGTATTTGCGACCCTTATACCCCTTTCCCTGTGAGTTGCCGGAAGAATAAAACCTTTAAAAATCCTTAAAGTGGCTAGCGCACAGTGTTTCTAATTTGCACTTTAGCTTTGGGCTCATCCCTGAGGTATGTGTCAGCCCTCCCTGCCACTTGCGGTCCCTCGCATGCCATCATGTCACATGTCAAGGGAATCCTACATAGATTTGTTCATACAAACCTCTTAATTATTGCTTTCATTTAATATTTAGCATAGAGAGCAACAATACAAACACTAAGGTTGGAATGTGAATTAATCCTAACTGCCAAAACCTAGTCCATCAACTATATCTGTTGTTACCATTTCCTGGGAAGAAGGGTTTACTAGACTCTGGACAGTACTATCGAAACTCTATAACATTACAAATGAATTTAATGAAATAGACATAACAGTCCACTAGACTTAAGCTGGTCCTACACCAGTAAAACTTTGTTAGAAAATTTTCATTCACAGAATGTATGATCTTCTGTTAGTGGGGTCATATCTACATTCATTTCCACTACAGTGTTGATAAAATTCGAAGGAGCATGATGGAAACTTTTCCTTTCCATCTTTCCATGAATTTCTGACAGTGAATATGACTTTCAATTGGGAATATCTATTCATTTCAAAATCACATGTTAAAGCAAATTACATTTTGAAATACTTTCCAGTGACATTCAAGTCATCAAAAGTAATGATCAGAATATTCTTCAGCTTTAGCCTGAAGAATTTTATTGAAATACTAGAACATTTATTTTTTTCTGCAAGGGAAGCACTTCTTTGTGTTCAATAAACAAACCAATGATTTTTCTTTCAGTTTTTCTGAGAACGCAACTGCCTTTGATCTCCCATGGGGCTGACCTTCCTTTGCATTCGGAATATACAGTCATGGCCGAAATTGTTGGCACCCTTGATATTTTTCCTGAAAATCAAGTATTTCACACAAAAAAGGTATTGCATTAACACATGTTTTGCTATACACATGTTTATTCCCTTTGTATGTATTGGAACAAATATAAAACAGAGGCAGAAAAGCAAATATGACATAATGTCACACAAAACCCCAAAAATGGGCTGGACAAAAGTATTGGCACCCTTAACTTAATATTTGGTTGCACACCCTTTGGAAAACATAACTGAAATCAGTCGCTTCCTATAACCATCAATAAGCTTCTGACACCTCTCACCCGGAATTTTGGACCACTCTTCCTTTGCAAACAGCTCCAGGTCTCTCTTATTGGAAGGACACCTTTTCCCAACAGCAATTTTAAGATCTCTCCACAGGTGTTCAATGGGATTTAGATCTGGGCTCATTGCTGGCCACTTCAGAACTCTCCAGCGCTTCTTTGCCATCCATTTCTGAGTGCTTTTTGACGTATGTTTGGGGTCATTGTCCTGCTGGAAGACCCAGGATCTTGGACGCAAACCCAGCTTTCTGACACTGGGCCCTACAGTGCGACCCAAAATCCTTTGGTAATCCTCAGATTTCATGATGCCTTGCACACAGTCAAGGCACCCAGTGCCAGAGGCAGCAAAACAACCCCAAAACATCATTGAACCTCCACCATATTTTACCGTAGGTACTGTGTTTTGTTCTTTGTAGGCCTCATTCCGTTTTCGGTAAACAGTAGAATGATGTGCTTTACCGAAAAGCTCTATCTTGGTCTCATCTGTCCACAAGACGTTTTCCCAGAAGGCTTTTGGCTTACTCAAGTACATTTTGGCAAACTGTAGTCTTGCTTTTTTATGTCTCTGTGTCAGCAGTGGGGTCCTCCTGGGTCTCCTGCCATAGCGTTTCATTTCATTTAAATGTCGACGGATAGTTCGCGCTGACACTGATGCTCCCTGAGCCTGCAGGACAGCTTGAATGTCTTTGGAACATGTTTGGGGCTGCTTATCCACCATCCGGACTATTCTGCGTTGCAATCTTTCATCAATTTTCCTCATCCGTCCACGACCAGGGAGATTAGCTACAGTGCCATGGGTTGCAAACTTCTTGATAATGTTGCGCACTGTGGACAAAGGCAAATCTAGTTCTCTGGAGATGGACTTGTAACCTTGAGATTGTTGATATTTTGCCACAATTTTGGTTCTCAGGTCCTCAGACAGTTCTCGTCTCCTCTTTCTGTTGTCCATGCTTAGTGTGGCACAGACAGACACACAATGCAAAGGTTAAGTGAACGTCTCTCCTTTTTATCTGCTTTCAGGTGTGATTTCTATATTGCCCACACCTGTTACTTGCCCCAGGTGAGTTTACAGGAGCATCACATGCTTGTAACATTCTTATTTATCCGCAGTTGTGAAAGGGTGCCAATACTTTTGTCCAGCCCATTTTTGGAGGTTTGTGTGACATTATGTCGAATTTGCTTTCTTTCCTCCCTTTTTTTGTTTTGTCCCAATACACACAAAGGGAATAAACATGTGTATAGCAAAACATGTGTTAATGCAATACGTTTCGTGAGAAATACATGATTTCCTGGAGAAATATCAAGGGTGCCAACAATTTCGGCCATGACTGTATTCCTATTGGACATTTTTTTAGAAAATTGTGATACATTTGCAGAGCTACGATAATGGGCAAAGTGCTACAACCCAAAGCTACAAAAGAATTTGCTTTGTTGAAGTAATTGGTTATGAATTACTGCACTATCAACAGTCCTAAAAGGACATCAACCAGTGCAAGGCTTCTGGAGGCATTGTAGGAGGTGCACTGGGTTGGAACAGTATCCACATACTTCTACCATGTGTATTTGAAAGCATACTATGGCCAGGTGGCACCACCTGCCCAAACAGTGTGTTTACAGAATACAAAGAAAAAAGTTACTATTTAATAATATATTACCATAGAATTGTAAATTATGCTCCTTTCAAGTTAGACATTTTCAGGTTCATAAACTCATTGTAAATTTAAGCAAATTAAGAGTTACATCTTGTCAATAGTCTCCCATGTTTTTGAAAGTGCAGTTGCCCATTTTGCATCTGTTCTGTGCTTGTCACTACAGCATTCGCTATAGGTGTGCCCTTACTGACATCCCGGACCCTACTGTGCACACTCCCTATGATGCCACTAGCACCACAGACCTAATCCCACACCATAATCCTTTAAACAATGTAAACATCCTTATTGGGATCTAATCTATCTGAAGAGAAGTGTACATGATCATCATTTACTTTATATGGTGTTTTCTATGTAATGTGGGAGTATCATATTTTGGACAGTCCTATTAAAATCTGAACATGTGCAAGGTAACCATTTTACAGATGAACATACTCAAAAACGTAGTCACAATGCATTTTATTACGCTAACAAGGGCTGCTTTCTGCTATGGAACCCTCATGTCTCTACATTAATTAAAGTAGAATTTAACCCCTGTGGCTCTTATCAGTTGTCCATAACCTCGACATTGAGATCTTCCTAACACCATCCAGTCTAGTTATGACACCTAACTGATGTAGACATAGTCAGTAAGTGAAGTCCCCCACCATTCTGTGTACCTGGCCTCCTGTTTTTCCTTTCAAGGATTCTCTTGTCTTTTTGAGTCCCTGTGCTGTAATTTCTAATTGGGAACACATGCTTGGGCATTTAAAGTAATCACAGGTCCATCTTATTTACTATCATTCACTTTGCTAAGTGTACAGCCTCCATGTGTTCAGTAGACTTCAGTAAGTCTGACTTTAACTCAGACTTGTCAGTTTGCAGATCTTTATATCTTCTACTGGACATCTAACTAAAATAAATAATGTTCATATATGAGAATTTAATGGCAACAGTAGAGGAGATGTATACGGCTAGTTACAGTATCAGGTAGTGCAATTACAAAATCACAGAAGACAGCAGACACTGTGGTAGTTATCTATTCTGGAACACAAAGAGTGGAAGGCAATGTTGAAGATAAGCCAATCATGCATAATAAGTTAATGATAATGATGGATATCATGGAGATAAATGACCTTTTTTTGAATGGTATCACACTCAAAATGTTAATGTGTGTTTGAACCAGATCGTTCAAATATAGACATTTTCTTTAAAAGGCAGAGACAATCTCCATTTACATATCTAAACAAAGCTTTCACCAAGATGCAGATAACTGTTCCTCATAGCCATCTTCAAGCTGTAGAACAGTATCTCTGCAGAAGTGTTTTCATTTTATATTCTAATGTTTGCATTCCTCCACATGTGAAATTTCCTTGAGACTAATGCAGGCCATAGACGGGCCATTTATCGGCCGAATTGTTGGCCAATAAACAAAAAATCGGTCGGCCCCGATGCTAATGCTGCCACCAATATCCACGAAAAACGTCCATGACCATATTTTCCAGCATGACCGATAAAAAAAAACGAGAAGATCTGCGAAAAACGGCCGACGGGCTGTCCCCACTAACGGCATGATCATCGGCCGAATTTTCGTGCGGACGAAAATCCGGCCGATAAACGGCCCGTCTATAGCCTGCATAACGTTGCATCATTGAACTTTTTCTAATTGCTTAACCACTTGAGCCCCAGAGGATTTACCCCCTTAATGACCAGGCCTTTTTTTGCCGTTTGGCGCTGCACTAATTCAAATGATAATTGCGCGGTCATGCAATGCTGTACCCAAACGAAATTTACGTCCTTTTTTTCACACAATTAGAGCTTTCTTTTGGTGGTATTTTATCACCTGTGTGCTTTTTATTTTTTGCGCTATAAACAAAAAAACACGAAACTTTAAGCCAAAATGTATTCTGCTACATGTTTTTGGTAAAAAAATCCCAATAAGTGTAAATTGATTGCTTTGTGTGAAAGTTATAGCGTCTACAAACTATGGTATAGATACTGTAATTTATGCCTTTTTTTGCTATACAGCGCTGCACTAACTCAAATGATAATTGCGCGGTCATGAAATGCTGTACCCAAACGAAATTTACGTACTTTTTTTCACACAAATAGAGCTTTCTTTTGGTGGTATTTGATCACCTGTGCGCTTTTTATTTTTTGCGCTATAATCAAAAAAAATACGAAAATTTTGAAAAAAAACAATATTTTCTACTTTAAGCTATAAAAAATATATCATAAACTCAAAGTTAGTCATAAATTTAAGCCAAAATGTATTCTGCTACATGTTTTTGGTAAAAAAAATCCCGTGCATTAGCGGGCAAACTGGCGCTATCTAGGAGGGGCGCTAACACTATCGGAAGTCACCAGTGACACTAATACAGTGATCAGTAAAAATCTGTTCACTGTAATCAATGACACTGGTGACAGGGCAGTGAAGGGGTTAACTGGGGGGGGGGGGAGGGGGGTGATCAAGGGGTTAAATGGGATTTCTGGTGCACTAGCGGGCAAACTGGCGCTATCTGGGAGGGGCGCTAACACTATCGGAAGTTGCCAGCGACACTGATACAGTGATCAGTAAAAATCTGTTCACTGATCAATGACACTGGTGACAGGGCAGTGAAGGGGTCAACTCGGGGGGGGGTGATCAAGGGGTTAGACGGGATTATTGGTGTATTAGCGGGCATTCTGGCGCTATCTGGGAGGGGCGCTAACACTATCGGAAGTCGCCAGCGACACTGATACAGTGATCGGTAAAAATTGGTTCACTGATCAGTGACACTGGTGACAGGGCAGTGAAGGGGTTAACTGGGGGGGGGGGTGGTCAAGGGGTTAAACAGGATTACTGGTGTACTGGCGGGCGATCTGGCGCTATCTGGGAGGGGCGCTAACACTATCGGAAGTCGCCAGCGACACTGATACAGTGATCAGTAAAAATTGGTTCACTGATCAGTGACACTGGTGACAGGGCAGTGAAGGGGTTAACTGGGGGGGCGATCAAGGGGTTAAACGCGATTATTGGTGTACTGGCGGGCAATCTGGCGCTATCTGGGAGGGGCGCTAACACTATCGGAAGTCGTCAGCGACACTGATACAGTGATCAGTAAAAATTGGTTCACTGATCTGTGACACTGGTGACAGGGCAGTGAACGGGTTAACTGGGGGGGGGGCGATCAAGGGGTTAGACGGGACTACTGGTGTATTAGCGGGCAAACTGGCGCTATCTGGGAGGGGCGCTAACTCTATCGGAAGTCGCCAGCGACACTGATCAGTAAAAATCGCTTCACTGATCAGTGACACTGGTGACAGGGCAGTGAAGGGGTTAACTGGGGGGGGGCGATCAGGGGGTTAAATGTGTCCTAGAGTGTTCTAACTGTAGTGTAGTGCTTGTGTACTCACTTTTTGGATGTCTTCTTCTCTGTCTGGAACGGAATGTGTCCAGGCAGAGAAGAATGACATCATATCCTGCCCTGTGTAAATATCAACACAGGACAGGATAGGACAGGGACCGATCATGTGATTTCAGCCAGAAATCACTGGCTGAAATCTAATGATTGATCCCTCCTGGATCGAATCGTATCACCCGCGGGTCGGCGGGAGCGCGCGCGCCCCCTACCCACGAATGTGTCGGGAGCGCGGAGCACGTTTTAAAACGTGCTTTTGCGCTCCACTGCCGCCCTGCACATGTATATACACAGTGGCAGGGCAGCAAGCGGTTAATATTCTCAAATCCCTAGTTTCCAGTTCCTAATATTATTATATAGGTTTTATATAGCGCCAACAGTTTGCGCAGCGCTTTACAGAATTAATATCTTCTTTTTCTTTTTTCCTTATTTTTTTTCCTTGAAATTTGTCACATTGAAACATGAGTATACCACCAAGATATATGAAGTTCTGTTAGTACGTAGAACTAAAACAGTGAGAACATGCTCATGGTCAGGGCCATTGATAAAGCAGTACAGCCGGCCCTACTGCCTTATTAAAGGCAACGATTCTTTTGTGCCTCCACCTGCATTGCTGCCAGCTTCTACTCCACTTTCTTCCTCCAGCTGTGCTGCAGGGCAATTGACTCTAGTATCTGCACCCCCATCCCCCTGCTGTCTGGGCCCCCCTTTGCCCTCAGCGCTTTTAGGTTCCCTCCTCTCCTCTCTTCTCCCACCAGCAGCTGCTGAAGGCAGACAGGGGGATGTTTCAGGATAGAGAGCAGGGAAAGGGGCCATTAAATATGTCATTTACTGGCCCCTTCCTTTTTTGAATGAACACAGTGAGCAATTGGTATTGATTGCTCCTGTGTACATTTATCACGGAAGCACAATAAACTGCTTTAGTTTGTGAATGAACAGGAATCCCCACATCGCTTCCTTTTCATTTATCTGTGCAGCTGAATTACCCTGTTCATTAACAGTAAGATGACTATTTAAAAAAAATCTAAAAACTAGATGTATCTCTAATTGCACAAAATATAACTGACTTTAATATTTATACTTAATAACACAATAGCTGGTCAACCAAGGGGTATCAAACTCAATTTCATTATGGGCTTCATAGGCATTATGGTTGCCCTCAAAGGGCCGGATGTACTGTATCTGTAAGACTATGTAAATTTATCGAGGGCTTTTTTTCTCAGAGCATAGGTGCAAGATGTAGGAACTTAACCATGCCCCCCTCTGAACCGCATCGAATGGTGGGTATGGGAAAATTGCAGTGGGAGGATCTTAAAGGGGCAAAATATATATATATATATATACATATATTACATGTGGAGATCAGGGATACGCTGTGTACAGAGTGCAGAGTTAAGGGGTGCGCTATGTACAGGGTATAGTTTCAGAAGTGCTCCATGCGCAGAATGCAGAGTTCAGAGGTCCGCTATGTACAGAGTGCAGGGTTGAGGAGTACGCTACATACAGAATGCAGGGTTCAGATCTTTTTCACAGGCTGTCCACATCTCACTTCCAACCGTACTTGGCTCTGACCTCTGCACCACTCTAACCCTTTCCCAACCTCTGCACAACACATCTCCCTCCACAACCCTCATCTCTCCCCCCCACCCAAAACCATCATTGCATCTCACCTACCTGGTCTGGCTCTAGTATCTCCTGGCAGTGTTGGCTGCTCCACCTCTCTCTCTCGCTTGCAGGGAGATCAGTGGTCAGCATCTGTGCACCTGGGCATAGATGGAGATCACAGTACAGCTTACCAGTGATGCCCTATCCCACACTGTACCTGCATCTCTCTTGTCCCTGCTGTGAGTGTAGGGCAGACAGGGATCTGTGAGAGGCACCGAGAGAAAAGCTGTCCTTGTAAACACAGAAGGCATCTGTGTTTACAAGTGACAGTGGTTAGTTGGGAGCAGAGGGTGAGAGCCAGATGTGGTGGAACTCCACTCTGCCACATTCTGGCTGAGAAAAAGCCCTGAGTGCAAGGGCCACATTAAATGGCTAGGCCTGTTGGCCATGTGTTTAACACATGTGCCTTAGAGGATCTGGGGAGATTTTTCCCCCTGCTGGAGCAAATTTGACCATGCTGATATGTTTTTTAATTTTTCTGAATCAATTGTGGGTTTAGGACTCTCTACATGCAAGTTTATTCATTTATTTTTCTTTTGGTTGAACTCATTGGATTTGTGTCTTTTTATCTGTCACAGCAGTATCCACCCAACTACTTACTGATATTTTTCCCTGATAATATGCTGTTCCATCAGTTTGTTGCATTTTACCTGAAATGTCTACTCCAGAACTAGCTTGCCACGGATAAAATCTTCTCACAATAACCAATGGAAGCCCTTAGACCTGTACTTCTTAACTTGGCCCTAAATGAGCACTCTAAAGTTCTTCCTGCAATGGCCCACTATTATAGTCTTGCCCTGGGCCCTCTTATATCTTAAAATAATCCTGGCTGGTTTACAAATTTTCTATTCTGGATTATATTCCAGTCTTTATATATATTTTATTGTACAGAAGGAGATGTTTACCTGAACATTCTTGGCTCAGTCCCAGAGATGGAATGTGTGTTTTGAACAGCAGGTGTGTTTGTCTCTTGTATGAATCAGCGCATTTTGGCAGTAACAGTAATTTCAGAGGGCTTTCTTCTTTATGATGGTGGTTAGAACAGACTTCTGCTTAGATGAATGTATCATTTGCATTCTGACTGTCACTTTATGCAAAATGGAACCCAAAGTACAATTTAAAGTGGACCTGCACTCATGAATTCAAAATTTGCTCAGTTATAGGGAACATCTCAAAATCTTAATTTTGCCTAAGCAATACCCTCAAAAACATACATTTTGCTGTGAATTCCTCCCGAAAAATAGCAGTGCACTTCGCGGTAGGGATAAGCTGAATGCCTCTTGGTTCAGTTCACTTGAAGATCTCAAGTTCTGAATGTTAATCCAAACCTCATTGAAGTCAAAGGGAGTCAAATCTTTAAAATCAATTCTGACCATTTTCATGAATAATAGGCAAGGGATTGTCAAACAAATGGCACCAAAGGTTGGGCACTCCCTGGGGGACATGTACAAAAAAAAAGGTTAAAACATTTGTAAAGCGCTGCGCAAACTGTTGGCGAAATATAAATCCTGCAAAATAATAATAATAATAAAAACTATCAGTGAGCAGAAATTTTAATAATGTTTAAAGTGAAACATTAAAGGAGATACTTTAAACCTGTTTGTGAAGTGGCGCACCTGTATAATGTATAAAATGAACTACAGAAAAACTGATATTTACAAAAACAAAGGTGCCATGTACATTTCTGGTAAATCACATTTGTCTGCCAGCCTTCCCTGCCAGGGCTTGGAGACCCTCAACATACATACCAGAAAAATTTCAAACAATCGGTAAATCCCTAAAATTTATTTTCGTGCAATAACATAAATCCCTTAGACAAACAAAAAGTCACACTTTCCTCCCAGAAAGTCCAAAGTCAAAAAACCTCCTCAGCATCTGTGAAATTATCATACACAAACTTGATCCATCTCCAAGATCAATCCTTATGTGTCCATGTGTACCTAAAAAAAACCAAAAATAGCTGCATATAGTGCATTACACTCAATTATAACAAAATCAATATTAATGTGCACTTGTCATCAAACTTATATATAAAAAATCACCCGAAGTCCATCAAATATGGCTGAATAACATACTCTTACCTTACAGTTCACTTTAAATGGATTTATATCTCACTCCTCATAAGGATCCACTCATGGCCAATACTACGGACTAATCATCATCATATAAGGTATACCTCTGAAAAAAAATGTACCATAGTGTGTCATCCTTTAAACTTGTAATCAGTGCTCCTCTCTTCCCCACCACTGAAACGCAAAATCTCTCTCCACCACCTTCCAAACCATGCACCTTACCGGACTACAGATGTCCAATAGCAGAAATAGATGTAGGTTGACTCCTCTTAATGACTTCCAGTCCGGACACTATCACACTTTGTATTTCAATGGTTTTTATTAATTTTAAACAGTATAAAACAGAGGCAACAAAACACGCCCACGCAGGGGCTATCAATTGCACCGATAGAAAATGTATAATAGAGCAGACAACGCTCTAATTCCAATAAGGCAAAACGTATGCCCACGTAGGGGCTATCAATGGCACATAGGTTACAATAACATCAGTGAAACTCAGATTATCGCAACTAAAGTCAGCTGTCCACTGTCACATCAAAACAAACAGAAAAGGAAAGAAGAAAAGCAGAGAAGAAAGAAAGAGAAAAAACAAAAACACACACCAGAGAGCAAGGGTCCATGAGCGCCAATACAAAACTCCATCACCTCCCTACACTGGCCGGGGGGAGCGTGGGAAAGGCATATTGCAACCACGGTTCCCATATTTTCAAAAATTTATGTTGAGAGTCATTGCATATACTCGACATCTGTTCATTGAGCATCATAGTAGTCATACGATCCCGCACCCCCTGAAAAAGTACAAACGGACTCTTCCAGGCCTGGGCAATTGTCCTAGTGGCCGATAAAAACAAATAGGAAGCCAATCGCTGCTGACGAGCCAAGAGGCCCGGTATGGGGCAATGAAGCAAAGCATACCGAGCATCCCGGCGTATGGAGAGATGAAACAAAGTGAAAAGGAGGCCAAACACACGAGACCAAAAACGAACCAACCTCGGGCATGACCACCAGATATGCAGTACATCGCCACGATGGCCACAACCCCGAAAACATCGATCACTACAGGCAGGGTTAGCCTGGGCCAAACGAGCCGGCACCCAATACCAAAGAAACAATACCTTATAGGCTGCTTCCAGCGTGGACGTATTAAACGAACATTTAGCTATGAGTGACCAGGCTTTATTCCAGTCCTCCGGATCCACAGCCACTCCCAGGTCGCGTTCCCACTGAACTACATATGAAAGAGAAGTGTGCGACGAGCATCTGTTCAAAGCTGCGTAAAGAAGGGAGATAAGGCCCGGGGCGCCCGGACGCTGCTGGCAAAGCCGTTCAAAGGCAGATTTCTGATATGGGAAAGCAGAAGTGGCCCTCAGCGAGAGTAGCCAGTGCCGCAACTGAAGGTACCGAAAAAATTCCGCTGGGGAAACATCCCGAGACTCCCGGAGGACATTCCAGGTGGGAAAGGACCGAAAAATCAAAAAGTGTCGCACCTGTGAGAAACCATGAGCCACCCACCAAGAAAATGCCCTCGGGTGATCTAGACCCGGCGGGAAAAGAGGGTTATTAACGATTGGAAGCAAAGGCAAGAAAGGTGACATCAGGCCACTGGAGTAACGTACCGAGTCCCAGACTCGTAGGCCATGGAGCAACATCGGACTCAGCGCCGTAGGGCGCAGGGCAGGGGGAAGCCATAGAAGTGTCGATAGTGCGATAGGGGCACAATTAGGCAGTTCCAGCAGGACCCAGAGAGGAACATCGGAGGAAGCGTGCAACATAGACAGCGGGGCAATTTGGCTCGCCTGATAATACTTAGTTACATTGGGTACCCCAAGACCACCTTGAAGTCTATGAGCAAAGAGCGTATTTCTAGAAACTCTGGGATGCTTATTGGCCCAGATAAAACGCATAAACTTCGCCTGAAGCAACCGAAGAAAATGAGGGGGAACTTGCACTGGGAGGGTGCGAAAATAATATAACAATTTCGGCAAGATGGTCATTTTCACTGAATGAACCCGTCCTATCCAAGACAGGTGCGGAAATTGCCAGGAATGCATAAGAGAAGATAAGGAGCTAAGCAAAGGATAATAATTTGCAGCAAAAAGGGAGTCATAGGTGGGGGTCAAGCGAATGCCCAAGTATTCAAGAGAAGAGGAAGCCCACCGGTAAGGGAAGTGGGATTGTAGGCGCGAAACCAAATCTGAAGCCAAAGTAATATTGAGAGCAACGGTTTTATCCAAATTAATACGTAGACCCGAGATCAAGGAAAAGCGCTCAAGAACCCGTTGCAAATTAGGAAGCGTCGTCAGAGGATTAGTAAGGGTCAAGAGGGCATCGTCCGCAAAGAGGCTCAGCTTAAACTCCTGTCCCGCGTATGGAACCCCCGATACATTGCAGTCGGTCCGGAGCGCTAAAGCCAGTGGCTCAAGCGCCAGGACAAAGAGCGCCGGGGACAGCGGGCAGCCCTGCCTCGTCCCTCGCCCAACAGGAAAGGGATCCGAGAAATACCCAGCGTATTTAACGGAAGCCGAAGGAAAGGAATACAAGGCTTGAATCCAAGAGAGAATAGAATCCCCGAAACCCCAGCGAGACAGCACAAACCGCAGATATTCCCAGAATAGAGAATCAAAAGCTTTATATATGTCCAAGGACAGTAAGAATCCTGGGATTTTCCGTTGTTGCAGAAAATGTATAAGATGGACCACCTTACGGACATTATCACCCGCCTGCCTCCCGGGGACGAACCCTACTTGGTCCCTGTGGACCAGGCTACACAAATATTTATTGATGCGAAAACTAAGGATCTTGCCCAATATTTTCAAGTCTTCATTAAGAAGAGAGATGGGCCGGAAGGCTTGCGGTTCCTGGACATCAGCGGTCGTCTTAGGAATCATAGAGATATGTGCCCTAAGTGCGTCCGGAGAGGGCAAGGAGCCCTGTCGTAACTCATTAAAGTAGGCAGCTAAAAAGAGCGCCAATAGGGCTGAGAATTTTTTATAATAGAGACCGGAGAAGCCGTCTGGACCTGGGGCCGCGGTGGACCGTAAAGATTTGATTGCTTGTAGCACTTCCGGTACGGTGACACCTGCGTTGAGGGCCACCTGTGCTGCCTCGATTAATCCAGGAAGATGGAGGTCCTGAAAGAATGCCTCTGCCTGGGCCACAGGGAAGGGATCTGGGGCAGCATAGAGGCGCGAAAGGAAGTCCGAGAATCGGGAAACAATCTGCTGGGGATTAGAAGTACAGCCACCCGTGGAAAGTCGAAGCCGAATCGGTTTATGGGGTTTCCCCACAGAATTGAGTTTCCTGGCTAGCATGGGACCGGGCTTATTAGCACAGGAATAGAATTTATGTTTGGTCCAACGCAAGGCCCGTTCCGCCTCCGAAGAGGCAAGGAGGTCCAATTCTGTCGCCAGAGCGTCCCGAGCGCGTTTATGGGCCACGGATGGAGATGACTTCCAACGCGCATCCGCAGAGGCCAGGAGAGAATGAAGCTCCGAGAGTCGACGTTCCCGCTCCCGCTTCCGGACTGCAGCCAGCTGTATAACATGACCCCGCACCGTGGCCTTATGTGCTTCCCATAGGGGCACTGCTGAAGAGACCGATCCCGAGTTTTCCGTAAAGTATGTCCGTAAGAAGAATTCTATTTCTTGGCAGGTAGCCTGAGTGGTCAGTAAAGAGTCATTGATGCGCCAATGAAAAGGGCGTCGTTCTGACCCGGAAAGGGCAAGGAGGAGTACCAAAGGATCATGGTCTGACCAGGGTGAGGAGGGAATAGTTATCCGCCGGACCGAGGGGAGTTGCTGGACCTGCATGAATATATGATCAATTCTGCAAAAACTGTCATGAGGATTAGAATAGAACGTAAAGTCGCGTTCAGTTGGATGAAGTTCCCTCCAGACGTCCGCTAGCCCCGCCGTCCGCAAAAGAGAGCGCATACGTTCCTCCAGCACCAAGTCATGAGAGGGGGTCGCTCCTTGTGCGTAGCGCCTATCCAGTGTGGAATCTAAGGTAACATTCGAATCCCCCATAACAAGAAGAAGACCCTTAGAGTGTCGAGAAATAATGGTGCAAAGATGCGAAAAGAATTTATGCTGGAAACGGTTAGGCGCGTAGTAAGAGACAAAGGTAACCTCCTGGTCCCAGAGGGTGCCTTGCAGAAGCAAATACCTGCCCGTGGGGTCCGCTATATTCCGAGCACAGACAAAGGGGAGATTGCGTTTAAAAGCTATCAGAACACCCCGACGCTTCTCAGGAGCCGAGGCCGTGTAAAAGATGGGATAGTGAGGTGAAAGATAACGCGGAGCGGAGGACTGAGAAAACCTGGTCTCCTGTAGACATACCACATCTATTTGTTGCGACTTGAGGTGATGAAAAACTTTAGTCCGTTTCTGAGGCGAATTGAAGCCCTGAACATTTTGTGAATGTATTTTCAAAAGGGGTGAGGCCATGGCGGTATCAACGCAACACGCTCAGCAGAAAAAAGCCCAAACCAGCCAGCAATTTCCACTCCCAATGGCGATCGGATCATGGCGTCCCGGAACCCTGCAGAAAACAAAAACAAAAAAAAACAGAGAAAAAGAGAAGAACAAAGAAAGAAAAAAGGAAAAAGACACAAAAAGTATACACAACAGTGCAATTGTGTCACACCAATGGTGACGTGCATCCTACACATGAAGGATACAGTTAGGGGTAACTCTACCACCGGACACATGGCTGCAAATGGAAACATCAAAACAGAAGCCCTCAGGGGGCAAAAAGGCAATGTACATAATAGAATATAGTAAATCTTAATAAACTAAAAGTCCCAGGAGCAGGAACCTCCGCGACGACCTTCCCATAGAAACCCAGAGAACCACAGGGGCCAACCCCCCTCCACCCAACCAGGCCCACCGGGTCAACCTCCCACCCCGGAGCCCAAGGGAACCATCACCCAATGCCACAAACGTAGACCCAAGCACCATCACATGGACCCAAAACAGGCTGCGGCACTATCACACTTTGAATGACAATTGTGCAGTCATGCAACACTGTACCCATATGAATTTTTTAGCATTTTTTGAGACAGATAAAGCTTTATTTTGGTGGTATTTATTCACCACTGGGATTTTTTTTTGCTATATAAATGAAAAAGTCCAAAAATTTTGAAAAAAAGTGTTTTTCTTATAAAATTTAGCAAATAAATAATATTTCATCATAAATCTTGGTCAAAATTATTCAGTTATCTTTTTAGTAAAAAAAAACATAACCCAAATTAGTTTATAACCAAAAATTATAATTTTCAAATTTTTGGTTTTTTATTTTTATTTTATTTTTTTATATTATTATTTATGGGTTTTTTTCTACATACTGTCACCCTAGCAGTACAGTGTCACCATGGTGACACTGTACTACTTGTGGGGGGTGATGAAGATTTTTTTTTCTTTCACACTGATTGCTTTTACACCTATAAAAACTGTAAAAGCAATCATTTCTCCTTCTCTCTGGCTGCCTTCTTGCAGCCATTGAGAACTACTGTGTGAGCTGTGATTGATCACAGCTTGTCACATGGTACAAGGCTATTGTGAATAGTCTTGTACCATGTAACCTCTGTGATCATTCACAGATTTCACACGTAGTAAGCAATGAGGTCAGAAGTGACATCTTGCTTATTACTCTGCATGTGATCACTGATTGGCCAATCAGTGATCATATGATTGGGACCTTGCACAGAGGTCCTGTCCGACGATCGGTGTTCCACTCCCAGGGAGCGCTCACAGTCCATAATGGCGGGTGCCGTTTATGAACGGCAACCTGCCCCTGGAGTGCCACCTTCCGGCCGTTTATATACAGCGGCAGGACGGCAAGTGGTTAATCCATACTGATCCATTCTCCTCATAAAAAGAAATCAGATTTGTTTGACTACTTGTATTTTGAGGAAGACCTTTTTAGGGTCTCCATGGCATTGCAAATATATTTTTCTGGGTGTTGATCCCCCTCCCCAAAAAAAAATCCCCCAAAGGCTCTGGTATGGATTTTATGGGGTACCCATGCAAAAAGCAAAAAAAAGAAAAAATTACATGGAGTTCCTCCCAAATCCATTCAAATCCAGATCCAAGCATATGGCCTGGCTACCTGACTAGCAATGAAAGGAGTGGGGTGGGAAAAGTGTGTGTCCCCCCCTTCTGAACCATACCAGACCACATGCTCTCAACATGGGGAGGGTACCATTCCAGGGGGGACCTTGTGTCCATGTTGAAGAGAGCAAGTGCCTTTTCTTCACAAACCTGGGGGGGGGTATGTGAGCAGGAGGCTTATCAGAATCTGAAACTCTAAAAATAAGGGGGCCCAGATACTGGCCTCCCTCCATGTCAATGTGTAAGGGGGAGGGGCTCTACTGTATGTATGTGTGAGGGGGGCACTGCATTGTATGTACAGTATGTGTGAGAGGAAGGGGGCAGCATTGTATTTGTGAAGGAGAAGGAGCTGTGTCATATGTATGTGTGGGCTGCATTGTATGTACCTGTGAGAGGGAGGGGCTGCATTGTATGTATGTGTGGGGGGGCTGTATTGTATGTGATTGTGAGGAGGGGGAGCAGTAGGGTGTATTAGGGAGAGAGTTTTCATTTCAGGTCTGGTATGTTTCAGGTAAGGTGGGTAACTCTTTTTAGTGGGATGGCTATACTTGAAGGATATTTTTCTCTCAATGCCACCACTTGTGGTGTTGTGTGTTAAGCATTCCTGACCTCTGCACTCTGTATGCTGGGTGTGCAATAGTCAGGAGTATGAAACATTTGGACAGCATACAGGGTGCAGCAGTCAGAATTACGTAGCATACTGTGTAAATTACATTCTCCTGACTACCATACTCTATGCCCTGTGATGTGGTGTGTAGACACCATTTTCGCTGTATGTTACATACTTATGGCCACTGTACTCTTTACATTATGTACCCCTAATCCCTGCACTCTATATACCAACAGTGTTCACTGTATCAACTGTAGCTGGTTGCTAAATGGACCCTGACTATTTCAATGAAGTTGTTCTTTAGAGTAAGCTTAGATGGAGTGTTAGCTCTCTGCTATATTCTATGTGCACAAAAGAATATGTAATGAAGGAGTCTGAGTTTTGAAAAATGATTGTGCTGAGTGCTGAGGTTTATTAAGTTTCTATAAAACTATTATTTGAAGGCACCACAATGAAAGAGGCCTTATCACCAGATCAAGCTTTTATATTTAGATGCTTTTAATAAAACAAGCATAACAGATTCACATGCACTATTTTTTTAAGTTGTCGCTCTTTATTTTATTTTAAGCCCTGTGAAATGGATAGGAATCTGACACTTCTGGTTGTGTCAGATCCTAGTATCTTCCCGCTCCCCCTGCAGCTGTTAACACTGCATACAATCAACTAGAGATGAGCGAAGTATTCAAAAATTCGATTTGGCTGATTCGGCGAATTCGGGGAATAAATTCGATTCGAGGTGAATATATTCGCTGCGAATTTAACTTTAAAAAGGGTGTTTCTAGGCTTCAGAGAGCCTTTATATTAGTGCAGAACACTGTACCTTTAATTTAAATGCCCTTGGAGTCTGCAGGGGAAGAGAAATAATACTATCAGTCAGTATGACATGCAGATGAGTGCCGTCGATCTTAGAATCACCGCACACTTCACTCATTTGGGCAGTCACGGGGCCAAAACCAAAGTGTGGAGCCACAGTGTGGCGGTGGAGGCAGCAGCAATGGGAGGCCATACAGCACCCTATGACAAAATGGAACCCACCAGCAGTGTGAGGAGACCTGAAAGTGGCACATGGCAGAGTGTGGCGATGGAGACAGCAGCAATGGGAGGCCGTACAGGGACCCATGACACACTCTGGACCTGGCAGCAGCATGAGGAGGCGGTACAGGGGCCCATGACAGATTACGGGCCTGGCAGCAGCATGAGGAGTCGGTACGGGGGCCCATGGCAGATTATGGGCCTGGCAGCAGCAATGGGAGGCCCGTAATCTGCCAGCACCCTATGACAAAATGGAACACACCAGCAGTGTGAGGAGACCTGAAAGTGGCACATGGCAGAGTGTGGCGATGGAGACAGCAGCAATGGGAGGCCGTACAGGGACCCATGAGAGACTCTGGACCTGGCAGCAGCATGAGGAGGCAGTACGGGGGCCCATGGCAGATTACGGGCCTGGCAGCAGCAATGGGAGGCCCGTAATATGCCAGCACCCTATGACAAAATGGAACACACCAGCAGTGTGAGGAGACCTGAAAGTGGCACATGGCAGAGTGTGGCGATGGAGACAGCAGCAATGGGAGGCCGTACAGGGACCCATGACAGATTACGGGCCTGGCAGCAGCATGAGGAGGCGGTACAGGGGCCCATGACAGATAACGGGCCTGGCAGCAGCAATGGGAGGCCCGTAATCTGCCAGCACCCTATGACAAAATGGAACCCACCAGCAGTGTGAGGAGACCTGAAAGTGGCACATGGCAGAGTGTGGCGATGGAGACAGCAGCAATGGGAGGCCGTACAGGGACCCATGAGAGACTCTGGACCTGGCAGCAGCATGAGGAGGCGGTACGGGGGCCCATGGCAGATTACGGGCCTGGCAGCAGCAATGGGAGGCCCGTAATCTGCCAGCACCCTATGACAAAATGGAACCCACCAGCAGTGTGAGGAGACCTGAAAGTGGCACATGGCAGAGTGTGGCGATGGAGACAGCAGCAATGGGAGGCCGTACAGGGACCCATGAGAGACTCCGGACCTGGCAGCAGCATGAGGAGGCGGTACGGGGGCCCATGGCAGATTACGGGCCTGGCAGCAGCAATGGGAGGCCCGTAATCTGCCAGCACCCTATGACAAAATGGAACACACCAGCAGTGTGAGGAGACCTGAAAGTGGCACATGGCAGAGTGTGGCGATGGAGACAGCAGCAATGGGAGGCCGTACAGGGACCCATGACACACTCTGGACCTGGCAGCAGCATGAGGATGCGGTACAGGGGCCCATGACAGATTACGGGCCTGGCAGCAGCAATGGGAGGCCCGTAATCTGCCAGCACCCTATGACAAAATGGAACCCACCAGCAGTGTGAGGAGACCTGAAAGTGGCACATGGCAGAGTGTGGCGATGGAGACAGCAGCAATGGGAGGCCGTACGGGGACCCATGAGAGACTCTGGACTTGGCAGCAGCATGAGGAGGCGGTACGGGGGCCCATGGCAGATTACGGGCCTGGCAGCAGCAATGGGAGGCCCGTAATCTGCCAGCACCCTATGACAAAATGGAACCCACCAGCAGTGTGAGGAGACCTGAAAGTGGCACATGGCAGAGTGTGGCGATGGAGACAGCAGCAATGGGAGGCCGTACAGGGACCCATGAGAGACTCTGGACCTGGCAGCAGCATGAGGAGGCGGTACGGGGGCCCATGGCAGATTACGGGCCTGGCAGCAGCAATGGGAGGCCCGTAATCTGCCAGCACCCTATGACAAAATGGAACCCACCAGCAGTGTGAGGAGACCTGAAAGTGGCACATGGCAGAGTGTGGCGATGGAGACAGCAGCAATGGGAGGCCGTACAGGGACCCATGAGAGACTCTGGACCTGGCAGCAGCATGAGGAGGCGGTACGGGGGCCCATGGCAGATTACGGGCCTGGCAGCAGCAATGGGAGGCCCGTAATCTGCCAGCACCCTATGACAAAATGGAACCCACCAGCAGTGTGAGGAGACCTGAAAGTGGCACATGGCAGAGTGTGGCGATGGAGACAGCAGCAATGGGAGGCCGTACAGGGACCCATGAGAGACTCTGGACCTGGCAGCAGCATGAGGAGGCGGTACGGGGGCCCATGGCAGATTACGGGCCTGGCAGCAGCAATGGGAGGCCCGTAATCTGCCAGCACCCTATGACAAAATGGAACACACCAGCAGTGTGAGGAGACCTAAAAGTGGCACATGGCAGAGTGTGGCGATGGAGACAGCAGCAATGGGAGGCCGTACAGGGACCCATGACAGATTACGGGCCTGGCAGCAGCATGAGGAGGCGGTACAGGGGCCCATGACAGATTACGGGCCTGGCAGCAGCAATGGGAGGCCCGTAATCTGCCAGCACCCTATGACAAAATGGAACCCACCAGCAGTGTGAGGAGACCTGAAAGTGGCACATGGCAGAGTGTGGCGATGGAGACAGCAGCAATGGGAGGCCGTACAGGGACCCATGACAGATTACGGGCCTGGCAGCAGCATGAGGAGGCGGTACAGGGGCCCATGACAGATTACAGGCCTGGCAGCAGCAATGGGAGGCCCGTAATCTGCCAGCACCCTATGACAAAATGGAACCCACCAGCAGTGTGAGGAGACCTGAAAGTGGCACATGGCAGAGTGTGGCGATGGAGACAGCAGCAATGGGAGGCCGTACAGGGACCCATGAGAGACTCTGGACCTGGCAGCAGCATGAGGAGGCGGTACGGGGGCCCATGGCAGATTACGGGCCTGGCAGCAGCAATGGGAGGCCCGTAATCTGCCAGTACCCTATGACAAAATGGAACCCACCAGCAGTGTGAGGAGACCTGAAAGTGGCACATGGCAGAGTGTGGCGATGGAGACAGCAGCAATGGGAGGCCGTACAGGGACCCATGAGAGACTCTGGACCTGGCAGCAGCATGAGGATGCGGTACAGTGGCCCATGACAGATTACGGGCCTGGCAGCAGCAATGGGAGGCCCGTAATCTGCCAGCACCCTATGACAAAATGGAACCCACCAGCAGTGTGAGGAGACCTGAAAGTGGCACATGGCAGAGTGTGGCGATGGAGACAGCAGCAATGGGAGGCCGTACAGGGACCCATGAGAGACTCTGGACCTGGCAGCAGCATGAGGAGGCGGTACGGGGGCCCATGGCAGATTACGGGCCTGGCAGCAGCAATGGGAGGCCCGTAATCTGCCAGTACCCTATGACAAAATGGAACACACCAGCAGTGTGAGGAGACCTGAAAGTGGCACATGGCAGAGTGTGGCGATGGAGACAGCAGCAATGGGAGGCCGTACAGGGACCCATGAGAGACTCTGGACCTGGCAGCAGCATGAGGATGCGGTACAGTGGCCCATGACAGATTACGGGCCTGGCAGCAGCAATGGGAGGCCCGTAATCTGCCAGCACCCTATGACAAAATGGAACCCACCAGCAGTGTGAGGAGACCTGAAAGTGGCACATGGCAGAGTGTGGCGATGGAGACAGCAGCAATGGGAGGCCGTACAGGGACCCATGAGAGACTCTGGACCTGGCAGCAGCATGAGGAGGCGGTACGGGGGCCCATGGCAGATTACGGGCCTGGCAGCAGCATGAGGAGGCGGTACAGGGGCCCATGACAGATTACGGGCCTGGCAGCAGCAATGGGAGGCCCGTAATCTGCCAGCACCCTATGACAAAATGGAACCCACCAGCAGTGTGAGGAGACTTGAAAGTGGCACATGGCAGAGTTAACATGTTTGGGGCATGATTCATGGCGGATTTAGTCAGTTGTGTCAGGAACTGGTGGTTTGAAATCCAGACTAATCCACGCCTGATTCATTTTCACAAACGTGAGTCTCTCCACACTTTGGGTGGACAGTCGTGTCCTCCACGGAGTTACAATACCTCCTGCCGCACTAAACACGCGCTCCGATGCCACGCTACTGGCCGGGCATGACAGCCTTTCAAGGGCAAATTCAGCTAGTTGGGGCCAAAGGTCAAGTTTCGTTGCCCAGTAGTCAAGGGGATTGTCTACCTCGGTTGGCAGGGTGCTGTCCAAGTAGGCCCAAGCCTGTTGTTTGAGGTCCTGCTCCAGGTCCACCTGATGCTGCTGCTGCTGCGGCTGGTTAGTAGTTTCCTCACTGCGCTGGTGAAGAAAGCTACTCATCATCGACTGCAGACTGAGGCAGCCGCTGCTGGTGGAGCTGCCACTGCTCCTACCACCCCACCCCTCCCCTGCTGCCATGGCAGCGGAACGCGAGCGCACAGGGCCCACAGTGTCTGAGGATGGACGTTGGCGCACAAAGGCAGAGACCAACTGACTACATAGGTGGTTTTTATAGTACGTTATTTTGGCCTCCCTCTCAGCAGGTGTGAAAAAGGCCACCATTTTTGAACGGTAGCGAGGGTCCAACAAGGTGGACAGCCAAAAGTCATCCCTCTGTCTGATGGTTATTATTCGGCTGTCGCTACGCAAGCAACCGAGCATGCTATGGGCCATTTGTGCCAAGGAATGCGAGGGACTCCCTGCCTCCATCTCCACAGCATACTGCCACGGTGCGTCTGGGTCCTCTGTCTCCTCCTCCTCCCCTACCAGATGCTCCTGCTCCTCCACTCCTGTCCGCTGAGTGGAAAAACCACCCATTTCACTCAATAATTCCTGAGCACCAATGTCCTCCTCTACCTCCTCCTCTTCTTCCTGTCCTGCCCCCACAGGGGTCATGTGGCGTTGAGATCTGTGCGCCACGTCTACCGCACTAGGACGTGCAACAGAGGAATGACGTCGTTCATCCCATAGTCCTGCCGACTCACGAATAGCGTGGCCTCCTCAAAGGGCCTGAGCAAGCGGCAGGTGTCACGCATGAGCTGCCAATGGCTGACATCTAAGTTACACAGGGGAGTACCTTTATCCCCTTGTAACATCAGGAAATCGGTGATGGCCTTTCGCTGTTCGTAAAGGCGGTCTAACATATGTAGGGTTGAATTCCACCTTGTTGCAACGTCACAGATCAGGCGATGCTGTGGAATTCCGTTCTGCCGCTGCAGCTCAAGGAGGGTGTGCTTTGCGGTGTAGGAATGGCTGAAATGCATGCAAAGTTTACGTGACATTTTAAGGATGTCTTGCAGTGGGATGGTGGATTTTAGGAACCGCTTGACAACCAGATTGAACACGTGAGCCATGCATGGCGCATGGCACAACCTTCCTTGACACAGAGCAGACACCATGTTCTTTCCGTTGTCGGTCAACATGGTTCCGATTTTCAGTTTGCGCGGAGACAGCCATCTGTCGATTTCTCTGTTCATTACACTCAGAAGTTCCTCCCCTGTGTGACTACATTCACCAAGGCATACCAGGTGCAGCACAGCGTGACACCGTTGCGCCCTGCACATGTGATATGCCGGTCGGGTAATGGGACTTGGCACGGGGGTGGCGGCTGAGTTCACGGCGGAAGAAGAGGTGGTAGAGGCGGACATCTTTGCTGGACCAAGGACGTGCAAACGTGGAGGCAAAAGCGGCGTGACCTGTCCAAGTTGCTGGTGCGGCTGTGCCAGCACCACGTTCACCCAGTGGGCCGTAAATGACATGTACTGTCCCTGACCATAGTTACAGCTCCACACGTCGGCGCTGCCGTGCACTTTGGCAGAGACTGACATGCTCAAAGACTGGCCCACCATCTCTTCTACATGTGAATGCAGGGCTGGCACTGCCTTTTTGGCGAAGAAATGCCGGCTTGGCACTCTCCACCGCGGCGTGGCACAAGCCATCATTTCTCGGAAAGGTGCTGAGTCCACCACTTGGAAAGGGAGGGACTGCAGCACCAGCAACTTGGACAGGAGGACGTTCAGCTTCTGCACCGTCGGGTGCGTGCTCGCAAACTGTTGTCTCTTGGAAACGGATTCCAAGAAAGACTGCTGACGGAATTCGTGAAGAGGAGTAGCAGGAGAAGGAGCATCTGAACGAGCGGAAGATGCCAACGAGCGACAACTCCCCTCAGCAGAGGTGTTGAAGCCTTGACTGGCTGATAGAGGGCGATTGACGTCGGGTGACGGAGCAAGTAACGGAGCGGGTGATGGAGCGGGGGCTGGGGCAGGCAGAACCGCCGTATCTTTATCACGGTTTTCCCAGGCCACCAAATGGCGACGCTGCATATGCTGACGCAACGCTGTAGTCCCAACATGGGCCCCCTGGCCACGCTTGACTTTCTGGCCACATAGTCGACATACGGCTACGTTTACTTCCTCGGGCGGCTTGACGAAAAATTGCCACACCGCCGAGTAGGAAACTTTGCCCCCGCTACTCCTCACTGGCTGACTGCTACTTCCTCCGTGCACACCGGCACCACTACTGGCCGTGGTGGTAGGCTGCAGTGGAGCTGGTGCTCTACTCCGTGGCCGTTTGCCTCCACTGACACTGCTGCGACCCTGCTGCCTCCTGGGCAACCCACCGACTGTTTTGCTCGCTGCCAAGCTGGCACCCTCTTCTCCTGATGATGCGAAAGAAATAGCCTGATGACGACGAGGCTGCCAAGTGTGATCAGCCTCATCATCATCAATTAGGGTCTCCGCCTCACTACTAGCCCCCTCAGCTGCGTGTGGGTCAGGAGACAGACCTGTCTCTAGACCGGCTACCGAGCCACTCTCCTCGCCAGTACTTCTTCGCCTGGCTGCTGAAGAGGCGGATGTCTCCCCCCGTTCCTGACTGCCCTCTGTTAGCTCTTCCTCACTGTACAGTGGGGCTGAGCCCACAGCATGCGATACTTCACTTGGTGAGGGAACACCAAAGGACAGGGGCAGGGAGAGGACATGTGATTTCAGTGGGCTTGCTCCCGGGCCATGCCAACTAACGGTTGTGTCTGACGTACCCACCGACCGTTGGCTGTAGGTGTCAGAGGTGACCTGGGAAGAGGAAGACGACCGAGCCAACCAATCGATGACGGCAGGGTTGTCGGTGGAGACATGACCGCTGGATGACACCGGGAGCACTGGCCTCTGGCTGCGACTAGTGCTGCCTCGACCCCTTCCTCTGCTGCCACGTCTGCTCGCTCCTAAAACATGGCCTCCTCTGACACTCCTCTGCGTGTTGTCTGACATACTCTTTAATTCAACGATTCTGTGTCCCTGAGTAACGATTCTGTGTCCCTGAGTAACAATTCTGTGTCCCTGAGTAACAATTCTGTGTCCCTGAGTAACAATTCTGTGTCCCTCAGTAACAATTCTGTGTCTGTCCCTGAGTAACAATTCTGTGTCCCTCAGTAACAATTCTGTGTCCCTCAGTAACAATTCTGTGTCCCTCAGTAACAATTCTGTGTCTGTCCCTGAGTAACAATTCTGTGTCCCTGAGTAACAGTTCTGTGTCCCTGAGTAACAATTCTGTGTCCCTGAGTAACAATTCTGTGTCCCTGAGTAACAATTCTGTGTCCCTGAGTAACAATTCTGTGTCCCTCAGTAACAATTCTGTGTCCCTCAGTAACAATTCTGTCTGTCCCTGAGTAACAATTCTGTGTCCCTCAGTAACAATTCTATGTCCCTCAGTAACAATTCTGTGTCTGTCCCTGAGTAACAATTCTGTGTCTGTCCCTGAGTAACAATTCTGTGTCCCTCAGTAACAATTCTGTGTCCCTCAGTAACAATTCTGTGTCCCTCAGTAACAATTCTGTGTCTGTCCCTGAGTAACAATTCTGTGTCCCTCAGTAACAATTCTGTGTCCCTCAGTAACAATTCTGTGTCTGTCCCTGAGTAACAATTCTGTGTCCCTGAGTAACAATTCTGTGTCCCTGAGTAACAGTTCTGTGTCCCTGAGTAACAATTCTGTGTCCCTCAGTAACAATTCTGTGTCCCTCAGTAACAATTCTGTGTCTGTCCCTGAGTAACAATTCTGTGTCCCTGAGTAACAATTCTGTGTCCCTCAGTAACAATTCTGTGTCCCTCAGTAACAATTCTGTGTCCCTGAGTAACAGTTCTGTGTCCCTGAGTAACAATTCTGTGTCCCTGAGTAACAATTTTGTGTCCCTGAGTAACAATTCTGTGTCCCTCAGTAACAATTCTGTGTCCCTCAGTAACAATTCTGTGTCTGTCCCTGAGTAACAATTCTGTGTCCCTCAGTAACAATTCTGTGTCCCTCAGTAACAATTCTGTGTCTGTCCCTGAGTAACAATTCTGTGTCCCTGAGTAACAATTCTGTGTCCCTCAGTAACAATTCTGTGTCCCTCAGTAACAATTCTGTGTCCCTGAGTAACAGTTCTGTGTCCCTGAGTAACAATTCTGTGTCCCTGAGTAACAATTTTGTGTCCCTGAGTAACAATTCTGTGTCCCTCAGTAACAATTCTGTGTCCCTCAGTAACAATTCTGTGTCTGTCCCTGAGTAACAATTCTGTGTCCCTCAGTAACAATTCTGTGTCTGTCCCTGAGTAACAATTCTGTGTCCCTGAGTAACAGTTCTGTGTCCCTGAGTAACAATTCTGTGTCCCTGAGTAACAGTTCTGTGTCCCTGAGTAACAGTTCTGTGTCCTTGAGTAACAGTTCTGTGTCCCTGAGTAACAGTTCTGTGTCCCTCAGTAGCAATTCTGTGGTGTCTGTCCCTGAGTAACAATTCTGTGTCCCTCAGTAACAATTCTGTGTCTGTCCCTGAGTAACAATTCTGTGTCCCTGAGTAACAGTTCTGTGTCCCTGAGTAACAATTCTGTGTCCCTGAGTAACAGTTTGTGTCCCTCAGTAACAATTCTATGTCCATGAGTAACAATTCTGTCTGTCCCTGAGTAACAATTCTGTGTCCCTCAGTAACAATTCTGTGTCCCTCAGTAACAATTCTGTGTCCCTCAGTAACAATTCTGTGTCTGTCCCTGAGTAACAATTCTGTGTCCCTCAGTAACAATTCTGTGTCCCTTAGTAACAATTCTGTGTCCCTCAGTAACAATTCTGTGTCTGTCCCTGAGTAACAATTCTGTGTCCCTGAGTAACAGTTCTGTGTCCCTGAGTAACAATTCTGTGTCCCTGAGTAACAGTTCTGTGTCCCTGAGTAACTATTCTGTGTCCCTGAGTAACAATTCTGTGTCCCCCAGTAACAATTATGTGTCCCTCAGTAACAATTCTGTGTCTGTCCCTGAGTAACAATTCTGTGTCCCTCAGTAACAATTCTGTGTCCCTCAGTAACAATTCTGTGTCTGTCCCTGAGTAACAATTCTGTGTCCGTGAGTAACAGTTCTGTGTCCCTGAGTAACAATTCTGTGTCTCTGAGTAACAATTCTGTGTCCCTCAGTAACAATTCTGTGTCCCTCAGTAACAATTCTGTGTCCCTCAGTAACAATTCTGTGTCTGTCCCTGAGTAACAATTCTGTGTCCCTCAGTAACAATTCTGTGTCCCTCAGTAACAATTCTGTGTCTGTCCCTGAGTAACAATTCTGTGTCCCTGAGTAACAGTTCTGTGTCCCTGAGTAACAATTCTGTGTCCCTGAGTAACAGTTCTGTGTCCCTGAGTAACAGTTCTGTGTCCTTGAGTAACAGTTCTGTGTCCCTGAGTAACAGTTCTGTGTCCCTCAGTAACAATTCTGTGTCTGTCCCTGAGTAACAATTCTGTGTCCCTCAGTAACAATTCTGTGTCCCTCAGTAACAATTCTGTGTCTGTCTCTGAGTAACAGTTCTGTGTCCCTGAGTAACAGTTCTGTGTCCCTGAGTAACAGTTCTGTGTCCCTGAGTATCAATTCTGTGTCCCTCAGTAACAATTCTGTGTCCCTCAGTAACAATTCTGTGTCCCTCAGTAACAATTCTGTGTCTGTCCGTGAGTAACAGTTCTGTGTCCCTGAGTAACAGTTCTGTGTCCCTGAGTAACAATTCTGTGTCCCTAAGTAACGATTCTGTGTCCCTAAAGTATCTGTGGCCCTAACTCTGTCCCTAATACAGAGAGGTCTGTCTCTCTTGAATGACCGGAGGCAAATGGAGAATTGTAAGATGGCCGCAATTTATAGCTCCACCATTACACAGTGCTGGCTGGCTGGCTGCTGATTGGCTAATGCGATCACATGTCATGAATGAATGCATTATGGGTCAGCGCGCCTTGTCTGCGCGCCTTCCCAGAGATCCCCGCTCCGTCGCCACACATGTCGCCGCCATTTTTGGAAAATTTTTTCGAATTTTTTCTAATATTCGAAACGAATTCCACTTCGCCAAGTTCGATTCGCTCATCTCTACAATCAACGTCTGCATTCAGTCTGTGTATTGTAAGTGTACACCTTTGCAGGGAGCTACAAGCACTACCACAGGTATGATTCAGCTTGCAAGTCTCTCTGCTTGAGGGTGTGACATAAAGAAGCAAAACCCTGTCCCTCTACCCCCACACAAATGCACAGTGCAAAACAAGGCATGGTAGGTCAGTAATAGGGAACAATTAGTTGCACAGCTTCCAGAGTACACTGCCTCTGTAACAGGGGCGGACTGACAACTCATGGGGCCCCCGGGCAATAGGGGATAATGGGACCCCTGTGTCCTTGCCCAAACACAAAAAAGCCTATGAAAAAGGTATCAGGGGCATCTCATGGGGCCCCCTACTGACCCCGGGCCCTCAGGCAGTGCCCGTGTTTCCAAATGGTCAGTCCGCCCCTGCTCTGTAATAAAAAGTTCAAATTTTAGATCAAAATATATGTGTGCTGTATGTATTGCTTAGTGAAAGTCAAACACCAGCCAATAAGTGTTATTTCATTTTGGTTAGAGCAGGGAAAGTTTAGAGCCTCTGTCTTGTTATTATTGCTGTCCATATGCCATCTGGGGAGAAGGCAGAACAGGAAGGGATGGAAAATCTCTCCAACAAGAACACAGAAAAAAACACATTTGTAACTGAGGACAAGTTAGAACTTCTGAAAGTGTTTTTATTGCTGCTGATGCATTCCTGATCCAGATACAATAGCTCCCCCCCCCCATTTCCTCTATGGTCAGCATACCAGAATGTGGCAGAATGGAGATCTGCCTACCTTAGCAGCTTTGTCCTCTCTGAACTGTTACTGTAAACAAAGAAGCCAGTAGAGGAAGATTTCTGCATCACTAACTTTCTCTACCGCCTTCTGGGTTTACAGTGACAGCACACCTCTTTGAGCAGCTCAGGGATGCTGCTGATCCACAAGCCTCACTGGTCCTCCTGAGGACCTCTCCTTGGCAGATGAGTGGTGGGACCATTGTACTGTGGTGGGAGCTCTGTATTGTGTTGGGTGAGTTCTGTATTGTGTTGGGGGAGTTCTGTACTGTGTGTGTGTGCGTGTGTGTGTGTGGGGGGGGGGTCTGTACTGTGTGTGTGTTTTTGACATTGGTTTGGTGCTCTGTTTGCTTCAACTATACATAGACTTTTCAGTTTGGATGACTCTGCTCATTTTTTAGGCTTCCCTCTTTGTGATGAGCTGCCAAGCTCTAGCCATTGGGCTTAATTAATGAATCTGTGGATTTAAGATCATTTTCCAGCACCTCACCTCTACCTTTCTTTGAATACAATAGCCAGCAAAGGATATTTCTCCATCAATCCAAGGCTATAGGCTATAACTAGCCTTGAGTTAGGGAAAGTCAGGTTCAAGAACTGGGTGTTAGGATCATGGTTAGGATTTAGCTAGATAAAGAAGATTTTCAACCTAAATCTACTTTCAGTATGCTTGGTATAATGCCTAACTGTATACAGAAGTGGTCTCCAGCCTGCAGTCTGTGGTCCAGATGTGGCCCTTTGCTTGCCTCTATCTGGCCCTTGGGGCACTGTTCCTCCCACTGATATGAGGCAATATTCCTCCCACTGATACTAGTGATGGGGCATTATTCCTTCCACTGACACCACAATGGGGAAATATTCCTCCCACTGACACCAAGGATAAGGTACCATTCCTTCCACTGACACCAATGTTGGAGCACTATTCCTTCCACTGACACCGATGATAAGGTACTGTGCCTCCCACTAGTACCAATGATGGGGCACTATTACTCCACCTACTGTTCAGAGGGTCAGTAGCTTTGTACACAGTGGTAAAGGTTTAGTACCTTTGTCAGGTTTTAGTTGTTCAAAATGTAGCAGAATCCCATGCTCCATGTGTAAATTTCTGTGATTTATTGAGGTTACATCAAACATACAGTGAACAAGGCATAATCCAACTCCATTATGGTGAGGATTTTGCATGGAGTACTGGCTTTTTCAAAGTATTACCAATAGCTGTGCACTTCCAACATGTGGCACTACAAGGTTCTGGTGCTGTTTAGATTTATTTGCAGGTTTTAATTTTTGTCTGAAATCCAGGCAAGTTGCTAGGAGCGTAAAAGACCTCGATAATCGTTGGGTAAAGCACAGAGTGTGGGGTGTATAATGCATCAGGTGTATGTAACATATACAGTGCAGGGGTCAGGAGTGTGTAATGCACAGTGTGCAGGGATCAGGAGTATGTAACATATACAGTGCAGGGGTCAGGAGTGTGCAATGCACAGTGTGAAGGGATCAGGTGTATGTAACATATACAGTGCAGGGGTCAGGAGTGTGTAATGCACAGTGTGAAGGGATCAGGTGTATGTAACATATACAGTGCAGGGGTCAGGAGTGTGTAATGCACAGTGTGAAGGGATCAGGTGTATGTAACATATACAGTGCAGGGGTCAGGAGTGTGTAATGCACAGTGTGAAGGGATCAGGTGTATGTAACATATACAGTGCAGGGGTCAGGAGTGTGTAATGCACAGTGTGCAGGAATCAGAGGCACATAATGCACAGCGTACAGGGGTCTGTAACATACTCCTCCAAGCACAAACATTCTCACCAAGCTAATATTCTCCGCAAGCAAATTTTCACCCATATTACCAATACAAATTTCATCCCTCTGCTTGAACCCACCTTCTAGAAAAAACCTTCAGCACCTTCAGGCCCAAATCCCCCTCTTAGCCAAACCCCCCCCCCCAAATCCCTCCCCTCCTTAAACAAATCTTTAACCCGTCCATTCCTTAAAGCCATAATCTCCTCTTAGCCCAAATCTTTACTCCCCGAACCAAAATCCCCTTCCTAACACAAATCTTCACTGAATCCAGCACATATTTCCCCTAATAAAAAATTAATAGTAGCATGCTGCACAAATCCCCCTCCCCTTCCTCCTCCCCCCTTAACCTATCAAACTCATGATGTAGTTCGGCAAGTGAGGACATTTCTCCCAGGATTCCCCCAGCTTGTGTCTTTTGAAAGATCAGAGCCGAGGAGGAGCCTAGTTATGCTTCCCTTGGCTCTGAATTACCCGCAGCAGCCTAACAGGGATGCATGCCAACTGCTGCAGTGGCAGGCAGTTGTGGTGTTGGATCCCAGAGAACCCATCAGGAGAAGTGCAGTAAGTGTACCAGATGCCTGGTGCTAGCAACGCCCAGATTGAGATTTCAATGAGGTGATTTCTCCCTTACTTCCTGTCCTGGTTGAAATGTTGTGACAAAGACAGGAAGTGAAAGATAATCTCCCCCCTCCCCACACACACACACACACACACACACTCTGCTAAGAAAAAGTATTTTGTTGCTGTCTGTGTCCCCTTTGGGGGTTACCTCTCCCTTTCTGGCCTGGTGATGTTGCCACCAGCACAGGAAGTGAGGAAAAATTCCCCAAACGTATTATTATTATACAGGATTTATAGAGCGCCAACAGTTTGCTAAGCACTTTACAATATAACGGGAGACAATACAGCAACAATACAGTTCAATACAAGAGGGTTAGGAGGGCCGTGCTCCTTGGAGCTTACAATCTAAGAGACCCACAAAATTAATAAAAGGTTTTTGGTAAGGGTTTGGGTGCAGTAAAACTATAATAGTTTTGGTTCAATTTTACTTTTTTATGGCATTTTTTAGAGGAATGATTTTACTTTTTTACTTTTTTTTTTCTTTTTACTGTAAGAATTGTAAGAATTTTACACTGCATCAGAAATGGTGTGATTATGAAAGCAATGAGTTTACTTTTCCTCTTAACAAGCAGTTAGCCAATATTTTGATAAGAGTTTGTCAATTCATTTCACAGAAAAGACCAAAAAGATTATTATGATGTAAGAGAAGGCATATCTCTTGTGCTATCACAGCAAGCCTAAGAAATAATCCTACGCAGTTTGTTCACTATGAATTCTATCTATGACTAATGTTAGCATTTCTGTAAAATGGGGATCACCTAAAATCATCAGCGTTGTGTGTTCCAGGAACAATGCATGAAAAAGTACTTTGTAATAGCTCATTCAGCTGAAAAAATGAAAGTTTGTTTTCCTATTTCTCACCAGGCAAAAATCCCTGAAATGCCTTACTGCAGAATTCCAGAGCACTGACTCTATCAATCCCCTTCAGTTCACACTCTGGCAGCACAGGAAGCAGGTTCCGGCCGCTTACTCAACTCTCTACGTGTTGAAGAGTATTTTTTGCTTGGGAATAGTCCATGATAAAGTTGACAGGGTGTCAGGGCTTTGGGAGGATGACATAAGGATGCAATCTAATTTTTCTTTTAGTAGTTTACTTATTTACGCAGTTGTATAAAATATGATTCGAGCACTGATGCTGGCTTGGCTTTGTTAATTACATCATATACGGAGGGTTTTGTTCCTCCCTATAGTGGTCAACGTAGAGTCTAACTGGATTAATATGTCCTGTACATAACAGCCTTGGGCTGAAAGCCATTAGGATTAAAGTGTTAGACAATGTTACAATACAAAGAAAAAGTGAGAGAATGTTTCAAAATATAACTTAAAGCAGAGCTCCACCCAAAAGGGGAAGTTCTGCTTTAAGACTTTGTTCCTGGAAACCCTGTTAAGGATTGGCACCTTTGGGGAGCGGGTACTCGAATTTGAGAGGTACCCATTCACACTTCCGCTGTGATCGCCTAGGTCAGCGTTTTTCAACCACTGTGCCGCGGCACACTAGTGTGCCGTGAGATATTGTCTGGTGTGCCGTGGGAAAAATTGCAATTTCATCCGTAACATGTGGCCTCGGCTCACAAATAGACCAATCATTAGAACAGCAATGGGCAAACTACGGCCCACGGGTCGTATACGGCCCGGCGGACCTTTTAATCCGGCCCGCGGAGCGTGATACTGTCAGGATGATCTGTCCCCCTCTACGTATCTGCGCATGTGCCGGAGATCGCCGATCGGCTGCTAATGCCTGAAACTGGCACATGCGCAGATACGTCGAGGGGGACAGATCCTCATAGGAGACAGATTTTCATGCTACACCGGAACGGCGAGAGGAACGCGCGGAGCAAAGGTAAGTGAATTGACACAGGGGGGCTTGGGGACTTAATATGGGGGATGAATTACTATGGGGGATGAATTACTATATGGGGGATGAATTACTATGGGGGATGAATTACTATGGGGGATGAATTACTATATGGGGGATGAATTACTATGGGGGATGAATTACTATATGGGGGATGAATTACTATGGGGGATGAATTACTATATGGGGGATTAATTACTATGGGGGATGAATTACTATATGGGGGATTAATTACTATGGGGGATGAATTACTATGGGGGATGAATTACTATATGGGGGATGAATTACTATATGGGGGATGAATTACTATGGGGGATGAATTACTATGGGGGATGAATTACTATATGAGGGATTAATTACTATGGGGGGTGAATTACTATGGGGGATGAATTACTATATGGGGGATGAAGTACTATGGGGGATGAATTACTATATGGGGGATTAATTACTATGCTTACTATGGATGACACATACACATCATTCATCTACTCTTGGTCCGGCCCCCGGGTCCAATTATAAAATACTTTATTATTTCATAATAAAGTAATTATAAAATCATTTCTTTGTGTTTGATTCCTATTCAAGAGAATTACTTTATATATAGTCAATATAGGCACAGAGGTAAATTTTTTTAACATTTTCTAATGGTGTTGTGCCTCGTGATTTTTTTCATGAAAAAAGTGTGCCTTTGTACAAAAAAGGTTGAAAAACACTGGCCTAGGTGATCAGAAGCAGAAGTTGTCCTCCCCCTTCTCTCCCCATTTACACCTGACAGGTCCCAGAAGACTATGGGACCATTCACAAGGAGCAGCGCTACTCGCACATGAGCAGTGGACACCTGGCTGTGCAACCACAAGCTGTCACAGCCGCGTGCCCACACTGAAGATGCTGGCACTAGGGAAAGAAAACAGCTGGTGAAACCAGCCGTGGTAAAGACAGTGCTGGACTGAGGAATAGGGAAGTGACTATTTTAAAAGTCAACAGCTATGGTTTCCGTAGCTGCTGACTTTTTTTTTTTTTAAATCAACTAGAACTCCACTTTAAGTGTACAGGTATTTTTTTTATTAACATAACAAACAAGATATACTTACCTGCTCTGTGCAATGGTTTTGCACTGAGCTGTCCCAAACCTCCTCTTCTGAGATTCCCACACTAGTGCTCCAGACTCCTCCTCTTCTTGTTATGCCCCCATAGAAAGCTGCTTCCTATGGTGGTACCATAATAGGCTCGATCCTGAGCCAGGCCATGTGTTCTATTGACTCACACAGTGCAGCTCAGCTCCACTCTCTACTCACAGGATTTGATTAACAGAGGCAGGAGCCAGTTGTATAAAATAGCATTTGAGCACTGATGCTGATTTGGCTTTGTTAATTACATCATATATACGGAGGGTTTTGTTTCTCCCTATAGTGGCCAAAGTAGAGTCTAACATCATATACGGAGGGTTTTGTTTCTCCCTATAGTGGCCAAAGTAGAGTCTAACATCATATACGGAGGGTTTTGTTTCTCCCTATAGTGGCCAAAGTAGAGTCTAACATCATATAGGGAGGGTTTTGTTTCTCCCTATAGTGGCCAAAGTAGAGTCTAACTAGATTAGTATATCCTGTACATAACAACCTTGGGCTGAAAGCTTTTAGGATTAAAGTGATAGAGAATGTTACAATACAAAGAAAAAGTGAAAGAATGTTACAAAATATAAGTTAAAGTGTTTGTAAATGTATATTTTTAACATAACAAACATGTTATACAGTATATACAGTAACTGTTCTGTGCAATGGTTTTCAGAGTCCCCTGCTGGAGCTCCAGACTCCTCCTCTTTTTTGTGTGCCACCACAGGAAACCGCTTCCTATGGTGGTACCATTGCGGGGTTGATCCCGAGCCAGGCTATGTACGTTTTATTGACATACACAATGCAAATCAGCCCTGCCGCCCACTCTCTGCTCACAGCATTTGATTGACAGCAGCAGGAGCCGATGGCTTCCCCTGCTACCTCATTGAGCAGAGATAAATAAGAAAGCTTCTGCAAACTGGCACAACATTGGATCAAGATAGGACACAGGTAAGTATAAAGGGGAATAAGTGGGCGATACAAACACTGGTGCATTTTTTACCCAAATGCAGGGAATGCATTAAGGTAAAAAATGTCAAGGCTTTAGAACCATTTTAAGGGTTTGTACCCTTGGCATATGTTCCTGATGCCTCACTACCTCACCATCTCCCATATGTTGGATTTGGAAGAGTGCATTGTGATAATTGGTTCAATGCACAAGAGATTTATCAAAGCACTCACTTTTCACCCTGGCAGAAGCATTCATAATAGACTAAAGAGAGGATAGCCTGGGTAGAGGTAGACCATTGAGGAGTAAGTTGCAGTAGTTGAGGTGAGAGATAACAAATGAGTGAATTAAAGGTTTGGTGGGTTTTTGTTTATTAAGATAGAGTGCATTCTACAAATGTTAGGGAGGTGAAAGTGCCATGTTTTGGACATTGGTTGGATATGGGCTGAAAGAAGAGCTGAGTCCAGGATTACACCTAACACTTTGGAATGAGGGGAGGTAAGGATAGTTGTGCTATTGATAACAATGGAAATCAGTAAATCCATGCAAAGTTATCAAATGACTAAGGTGCAAATAGAGACTAGAAGGGGTCCAAGGACAGAACCTTGGGGTACTTCTATGGAAAGAGGAAGAGAAGAGGAAAGAGTAAATAGTTGACACTGAAGGAATGCTTATAAATAGAAGGTGAACCAAGAAAGAGAAGATACCAAGGGAGTTGGGTTTTATGAGAAGGAGCCAGATGGTCAACTGTGTCATATGCAGCAGAAAGGTCTAAGAGTAAGAGTACTGAGATATTCTCACAACTGGGCTGGTAAGAGTTTTGAACACTTTACCTGAAAAAATAAATTTTATGAACATGTGAAGCTACAATGTGTTTATAGGTTCCATATACAATTGGTACAGGTACTTTGTCAGACTGAAGTATACAGTCTTAACTTGGATCCTGGAGAGAGTGTAGTAACCCTCTTTCTGAATGTTATTGGTGAATGCTATAGGCAAGCTGATGTTTGGTCTGAAGTTTTGACTGAACATTCGCTGTTCAGCCATTTGTCTAAATGCCATACATATAGGGCAATTGGCATTGTTGTCAATGTATGCTAAGAAGGCAGCCTGATTTAGGCAACCAGCTGGTATAGTTCAAGCTGATGGGGGGGAGGGGGGGGGGTGAATGCTCATTTGCCCCTCTTCTTGTCTGGCCAGGCTGCATGCTTTGGCCAGGTATAGATTGGGGTGTGTGTGTGGGGGGGCATCCTAGGCATTTTTTTTTGTTACTTGTGTGGAGTTCCTCCTTAAAATGCATGCCAGAACTGAAGGAATTGGTTTAGATTTTGGGGTGGCCACCCCATATTTTTAGGAAGTGTGACAGCAAAAAAGACATTTCCAAAGAAAAAAACACCTTTAAATTGTCAGAAAATGACATTTCAACACAGGCTTCTTTTTTGTAAAAGTGCCATAGGGATCCCCCAAAGCCTCTGCTCCTCAATACTGCTAAGTATATTGGGGGCTCTATGCCATTTTGTACAAGCAAAGGCACTCCACAGGCATGTAATTTAAAGGACTTGGGCATTTTTCTTGTTCCACTTTCAGCATTATTAAAATAACTGCTCCCAGCCAAGCTGCATTTGAAAAAAATACATTAGTACATGTCTCTTAGTGGATGTATTTTTAGCATGGTGAACTTTTGGACTATTATTATTGTATATAAAGTTGGCTGAACTGAGTGCTTACTGCTGCTTTCCTGTTCACAATACTCTGACATCTATGTGACTGTCCTTCCTTTGACAATATGGCACTGTTATGCCTCTAACTACAGGGTACTTACAATGCTGTGATCTCATCATGGTATTTCAGCATAGCAGAGCTATATAGGTAAAAAAAATATAAAATTAAAACCTTACATCTTCAGAGCCATAAACCTCACAAGGAAGGCAAATAAAAGCATCCTCCAATTTGCTTCAACACGGTAAAAATCTTCTCTGGTTTCCAAAAACAATTAGATAACTTCATGGATGAATATTCTAAATTGTTATTTCTGAGTCAGCTGGAAAAACTTCCTGAGGGAGACTATTCACATTTTTGTAACTCTAACAGTAAACATCTGATAACTTATAGTACCCTGCACTAAGGATAATCAACTGTAAGATATGGTATAAAGCGGGGGGGTCAGCAACCCCTAGATCGCAATCTACCAGTAGATCGCAGCCAGGTGACTGGTAGATTGCGGTCTGGACTTGTGGACTCGTCATCACCGAGCACCAGAGTACAATGCAGAGGAACTACTTGTAAAGTTGGAGCTGTAGTCGGGAGGAAGAGCCGCATAAGCCGATGCCTCCTCTGTAGTGATGGCTCCTGTCCCCTGCAGAGTGATACCAACTGCAGTCCACCTCCTATCCTGGCTAGCAGACTCCAGAGTGGTGCCAGCAGCAGAAAATACGAGATCTTCAGTTCAGTGTGAAGCAATACACTGGGAATAATAATACAGGACTGCTTTCACACTGAGGTGCTGCAGTTTACTCACACCGTGGGTGCAGTGCAGTGTACCTGTGCACTTAGCCATAGACTTCTATTATATACTGCGGGTTTGGTGCACTTTCTGAATGCAGGAGTTTTGATGCGCTCTCAGAAAATGCACCACACCTGCAGGATATATTAGAAGTCTGTGGCAAAGCTAACCCAGGAAAACCGCAGATGCACTGGACTGCACCCACTTTGCAGGTAAATCTCAGCACATCAGTGTGAAAGAAGCCCTTTAGGGGGCTCAGCACAGTAAGGGTTCATTTACATTTTCAATTTGGGGTAGTAAAACCCCATAATTAAAACATGTTTTGACTACCGCCATCCCAACTGCACCCCCTTTAGCTGCAGTGGCCAGGGGTGTACACATGTCAGCCGTAGCTGGAGCTATACGCCCTGTCATGGTTGGTGAGTGTAGCACCTACCAAGCATGACCCATTCAAGTAAATGAGGTTGCTCTGAAAGTGCCCTGCAACCTTGCGCAGCACGAAAAACAAGGGGTTAAAGCAGTCAGCGTTGTGTTGGTTTCTCACCACCTGTTTTAACCCCTTGTACCCCGCAGTAGCATGCAGTTGTGGGGCCCAATTTACTTGAATGGGTAGCGATTGGCAAGAGGTAGCACCCACCAAAAGCAACAGGGGGTTTAATTTCTACCATGGCATGTGTACACCTTCTCCTCTGAAAAGTGATCCATGTGTGTTTGATGGTATGTTGCCTCCTCACCACCTGATTTAAACCCATGATTGCCGTGCAATGCATGCAATTGCGAGATGGTAGTATGGCATTAAGAGGTTTAAATCAGGTGTAAGGAGGCGCCACTGTGTGACACTGTGCACGGTGATCCTTGACTTCTCCCATGTTGTTCAGGTAGATCTACACCTCTTTAAGGTTGCCTACCCTTCGTGTAAAGTGATTGCTGCCCCCTTCCAGCATAAAAACTTATACAATAAAGCTAGAAAGTAACCAATAGGTATACTCTTTGGTAGAACAACCAAAATTAGTGAAATTGCAAAGGAAACATGAAATAAAGATAAAAGTCTATAATGGTGAAGTCCATCTAATGCATGTGTAGCGCTACCTTCGTGAGGGCCACTGTGTTTCTAGGTCCCCTAAGCTCCGCACAATCAGGCAACACACATTTTCCATGCTTGCACCCATAGTCAGTGAACAGTCCATGAGCTTGGTTTTTGTTATTTTATTAGGGGAAATTACTTGGATAGGGTAATAGAGATTATTGGATTCCCAACTTGACTGAATAAATGCACGGGGACAACTTCCTTCCTATTTACAGAAACAGATCCTGGACTGTTCTTTTCCACGAAAGTCATCAGTCTTTGCAGGTCAGTAGCAAAAGCCCATTACAGGCTAGGGACTCACAGCCCCTCTGAAAGTTAGCTTAACTTGTTGTAAACTACATGCAGAGATGTCTCCTCTCCCCTGTAGAACTGCTCCTAGCTCCACAGCCTGCAGAAACTACCAGCCCTCCTGGCTGCTCTGAAGATCTCCCAGGACAAGGAAAAAGAATTAAGCACAGTGCTTGTCTTTGAAAGCTTTCTACACGTGGCAGTCTCTCCCTTTGTAAATCCCTGGGTGTGTTGCTGTACTCACTCTGTCCTCCCTTCCACTGCATTCAGGCCTTGATCCTATTCATGCTGTACTGCTAAAAGGACCCTCCTGAGCCAGCCCAAGCCCAGCCTGGAGCCCAGCTCCCCTAGATCCAGGAGACCCTTCCCAGACCACTGACAGGCTCCTCAGCACTCCATCCTCTACCCGACTCCCCTGACAGCCTGACTATCCCATATTTATGGGCTGGTCCGCCACTATACCAGGGCCTCCAAACCTGGGATTGCTTAGAAACCCATAAACATGCAGATTAGGTCTCCACCCTTTCCACCCACTGGCTTCTGGAAGGTTCTGTGGTCCTCCAGAGCCAGGTGGAGGCGAAAGAGTCCCAGCTTGTTAACCAATTCAGCCTGATCTGCAGTAACCCGACCTAATTACAGACTCTCACAGTTACCATGAGTCATACACAATAAGTTTACCCACACTATTCTAGTAGCACACTAAAGGGTGCTACACATGCATAAACAGTCAGTGATATCTTCATAAACTTGACCAATCCAAATATTTGTGCACTTGTTCAATTCTCCACCTTGGTGATAAAAGTGACAGACTACTCCCATATAGCACCACACTCAGCAGAAACTATTGCTTCTCATTTTACTGATCGGCAAAAAAGCTTGTAAACAGATCTCCTTTCTTGCAGCTTCACGCCTCAAAGAACACTCGATCACTTCCCCATGAGTTCAATTTGCAACTGTTGATCTGTTGACCTTGCCAGAAATCTTGTCAGTTGATGACCTCCTGGTCTCTCTGCCTATGCTGCATTGTTATTAGTTACATTGTTACCAGTTATGTCTGAGGACTACAAAATTCCTTCCCACTTTGTTATGGAGAAGAGAAAAGGAGGGGGTTTCTATAGTCTTGTTCTAGCGTGACATTGCTGCTTCTTTCTATAGATACAGTACAATGAGAGAATGTTGACAACCAGAGGATGTGGCTGCTTAAGTTATAGGCAACACATAGGCATTATGATATTTCCCAACGGAACAGATCACAGCTTCTTATTATTAGGAGGGGTTCCCTTTAAGGCTGATGACTCGCTAGTAATAGCATCAGTAATCCTATCGCTTCAAGGACCAGCAGGAGTACATTGGAGCTACAGTATATGGAAGAAGTGCTCACCACAGCAGCCAGAAGTACTCACATAGTGTAGTATTTTTATTAAAAGGGTTCAGAAAACATCAGTTTAAAAGCAAATCACAAAAACTTACACAAAAACGTGATGTCAGCACTCTTAGCTTCACCCAATGTGTTTTGCACTCTAGCACATCTTCAGGGTTCAAAATGCATGCATCGAATGGACTTCACCATTATAAACTTCTATCTTTATTAAGTGTTCTTGCATGGCAAGACCACTTACTGTTATCTCACATATATATTCTTATTATTATAGCCAAATTTACCACCCTAACTCCTCCCACAGTTTTTACATTACATAGACAGTAATATACCGAAACGTGCGGATTGTTCCCGATTGGTGTGCTATTACTTTGTAGAACGTTTCGCCGAATGGTTCACGAAATATCAGCGTTTTTGTGGTGAAATTGGCCCCATAGGAATGAATGGCGGAATGTTCAAAACTAGAGTGGTAGCTGAAAAATCAGGACATGATTTCTAAACTGCCACCACATCCTCATTTTCAAGCCCACCTACACAAATCTTATATCAAAACGTTCAGCTATCCCTGCTGCCACTAAAAATGTCCATGGCTAAGCCATAGTCCTGATAGTTTTCACAATATGACCATTTGTTTTCAACTCACGCCGCCCATTGACATTCATTGACACTCCACTCTAGCCACCTCAAATTTGAAGGGCAATTTCTAAACTGCGACTGTGCCTACATTGTTCATATTTTAGAGACATACTATGCATCAAAATGTAGGTCTGGGTCTTGTGATTCTCACAATATAAAGCTCTTCGGTGTAGGATTTATAATTTTTAAACTACAACTGTTTGAAGACGGCAACCGCCAGTGAAGTGAGCAAGTTGGAGCAGTTTGTTTTTAACCGCTCTTCTCTGCCCTTGCTGTAGAGTGAGTTGCCATAGGAACCCAGGTGTGTGAGCAGGCAGCAGAGTGACAAGCCACTCCACCCAGTTACTCCACCCACTCCAGTTGTAGATTACTGGTGGAGGCAAGAACACTTCACACAATTTCCCCAGAAATTGTAGCTTTTCTAGTTTCCTTTGCACTTTCACTAATTTTGGTTGTGCTACCAGTGAGTACACCTATTGGTCACTTTCTCTCTTTATTGTATAACTAACAATAAACAGTTCTTTCTCTAGGCAGGGGATAAACCTTTTCTCCCCTAAGTCACGAAGAGTGCCATCTTACAGTGACCTTTGAATGATTAACTGACAGCTGAATTTATTATATATGGTTTTTGATAGTTTATTACACCCATATTGACAGTACACTATATTGATAGGCAATATTACTCCTGAGGACTGAATAGCCTATCTTACTTTTCATGCTTTCACAGACTTCACATGTTGCCAAAATCCCTCAGTCCATGCTCATGTTAGGTGCTTCCTAGCCTCAAAGAAAATAACATAATTTATTTTACTGCCACATTTGTATTGTGCACAGATATCAGAAGAAAGTTGAAAGAAACTGGAAGAAAAGGTAGCCGTTCCTAAAAACAAGGACATGCACCCTTTCATTGCAATAGTCTGCCTGTGTATAGATATTCTGTGTATAGATTTCAGTCTTGGTCAATACACCACAGCTTAGGGATCTCCCATCCAAGACAAACAGATGAGAACAATGACTACGTGCTGACATAATTTACATTTGTCTGCAGGGAAAACTCTCCGCATTTCGCTTTTATCCTCCTGTCTCATTCTAATTACAAAGAGTTTATCATCATTTCCCAAAAAGGGAAACTTTTGGGCTCTACTATCTCCTCTGTGACAGACTTACAAACAAATTCGTAAATGCTCATTTCAAAGTTCAAGGTTCCATGAAAACATTTCTTCTGAAGCTGAAGTCTTACTAATCAGTAACTGCACAGTAAAGGTTATCAGGACGCTTACTGTAATCCTCAAGAGCTGGGTTTTTCCCTCTTAAATAAGATTGCAACACAGTATCCCTGCCAAGAAGGCATTGGACAAAATATCATCCTACTTAAGAATGGACATTCAGGGAATGCTGGTTTGATCCTCCTTTACAGACAACTATTGTATTTCAAGCTGGCAAGAACAGTGCTCTACTTCTACACATAATTAACACTTACTTGGTCCTATTACAAACAAGGGCAAAACAAGCTTTGTTGTAATATCTACTATTCTCATTATCAGTTATTAAATAAATCAAGTATTCCTATATACAGAGATGTGACCACGTACACATAAGGTATCAGTTGGACAAACAGCCTCTAACAGGTAAATATTGCAAAGAATTTTTGTATATGCAAGACATCCCTGAATCTGTCCATATCTCAAGGAAACAAAAATAACCAGATCAATTTAACCAAGGTGATCTACTAAATGGATGCATGGCAGCAACTTCTATCTTGCTAAAAACTACAGATGATCTTGGGCATCCTCCAAACTCATCTTTAGCCAACCTCTGAACTTGCGCTCTTTTTTAACTCTAGTGAGATGTTGGCCAGGTTATTCCCACCCTGTTGCCACCTCTTTGTTTATGTGAGCTGTAGGGTGCGAATGACCCAGCATCGTTGGAGTGAAAAAGAGCATGGGTTTGGAATTCGGCAAGAGGTGAGTTCAGAGGACATCCAAGCTCATCTCTACGGGACTTAGGCCAAGATTGGCCAAAGGTATCTAGTGTCTATTTCCTTTTTTACTGAAATACTACAATAAAAGATCAGATTAGGTTCAGATACTGGTGCTTTTGGGCCCCTACTTTAATGCTCACATATGCTATTTTATTCCATCTTTCTCATATGATCATTTAACCATGATTCCACAATCTTCAATCCAAGTCGAGTATGGGTCAATGTGGAATAGGCAGAAGCACAATCACCGTGAGGGACAAGTATTATTACTCCATACAGGCTTGGAGTGAACTGGTGGACTCTTCAAAATATTATAAAAATAGAATTAAATAAATTAAAAGAGTCTTCCAAATTGCACAACCACCCCTGCAATTTTAACTTTAACTTTAGCTCTGCAGAATCTGAAAGGAAAGACAGACATCATCATTTGCCAGGTAGATAAGGGAGGTTATGTAGTGGTTCTAGACACAGATCGGTACAGGTTGGAGGCATTAAGACAATTAAATTATGCAAACTCCTATCGTTTACTTGATGCTAACCCTAGCTTATCAATACAGCGTAAGATGAAGAACCTTTTGGATGAGGGCAAAGATATGGGAGTTTTAGATTAGAAGACCATGGAATACCTTATGGTAGAGAATCCAATTACACCTATCTTCCACCATCTCCCTAAAGCCCATAAACAACACACTTCTGTCAAGGAATGTCCCATAGTGGCAGGAATAGGCTCTATACTGGAAAGGCTGGGCGAGTGGGTTGACAAACACCTTCAAGCTCTAGTTATTTGCCTGCCAGGATACCTTAGGGGTGTAAATGCATTATATTCCAGCATACCACATAATTTTGGCCATACAAGCTGTCAAATATCACTTGACACATGGCAGTCCGGAATTATATGAGTTCCTGTTTATTTCGGTGGCGTTTTTGCTTAAACAAAAATTTTTTTAATGTTTGAATTTAAGTACTACATAAAATGCCAAGGAGCTTCGATGGGAGCCAAGTTCTCCCCATCTTTAGAGAACCTACAGTATATATGGGCTGGTGGGAGGAACTTTTTCTATTTTCCCATTATAACAATGGCAAAACCCATATTGCCTGGTACTGATGTTTCATTGAAGACTTGATTCTGGTGTGGAGGGGTCCAGTTCATGAAACAGAAGCGTTCATTTTACATTTAAACAATACCAATCTCAGCATGAATTTACATATAATTACCATTCTGAAAGGATAGATGACTTGGATTTGACTTTAACTAGGCACATAGAGAGTGGTAAAATAACCACTAAAACATACAGAAAACAGTGTGACAGCATTGCCTTATACTTACCTCTAGTTGCGACCCCATATGTACTATCAAGGCACTGCCGACAGGGGAATTTGTGGGAGAAACTGCTCCACACAAGAAGATTTTCTCTGGGAGTGTAAAACTGTCTCTGAAAGATTAAGGCAGTGTTTTTCAACCTTTTTTGTGCAAAGGCACACTTTTTTCATGAAAAAAATCACGAGGCACACCACCATTAGAAAACGTTAAAAAAATTTACCTCTGTGCCTATATTGACTATATATAAAGTAATTCTCTTGAATAGGAATCAAACACAAAGAAATTATTTTATAATTACTTTATTATGAAATAATAAAGTATTTTATAATTGGACCCGGGGGCCGGACCAAGAGTAGATGAATGATGTGTATGTGTCATCCATAGTAAGTATAGTAATATTCCCCCATAGTAAGCATAGTAATTAATCCCCCATATAGTAATTCATCCCCCATAGTAATTCATCCCCCATATAGTAATTCATCCCCCACAGTAATTCATCCCCCATAGTAATTCATCCCCCATATAGTAATTCATCCCCCATAGTAATTCATCCTCCATAGTAATTAATCCCCCATATAGTAATTCATCCCCCATAGTAATTCATCCCCCATATAGTAATTCATCCCCCATAGTAATTCATCCCCCATAGTAATTAATCCCCCATATAGTAATTCATCCCCCATAGTAATTCATCCCCCATAGTAATTAATCCCCCATATAGTAATTCATCCCCCATAGTAATTAATCCCCCATATAGTAATTCATCCCCCATAGTAATTCATCCCCCATATAGTAATTCATCCCCCATAGTAATTCATCCCCCATAGTAATTCATCCCCCATATAGTAATTAATCCCCCATAGTAATTCATCCCCCATAGTAATTCATCCCCCATAGTAATTCACCCCCCATATAGTAATTCATCCCCCCTATAGTAATTCATCCCCCATATAGTAATTCATCCCCCATAGTAATTCATCCCCCCTATAGTAATTAATCCCCCATATAGTAATTCATCCCCCATATAGTAATTCATCACCCATAGTAATTCATCCCCCCTATAGTAATTCATCCCCCATAGTAATTCATCCCCCCTATAGTAATTCATCCCCCATAGTAATTCATCCCCCATAGTAATTCATCCCCCATATTAATTCATCCCCCATATTAAGTCCCCAAGCCCCCCCTGTGTCAATTCACTTACCTTTGCTCCGCGCGTTCCTCTCGCCGTTCCGGTGTAGCATGAAAATCTGTCTCCTATGAGGATCTGTCCCCCTCGACGTATCTGCGCATGTGCCAGTTTCAGGCATTAGCAGCCAATCGGCGATCTCCGGCACATGCACAGATACGTCGAGGGGAACAGATCATCCTGACAGTATCACGCTCCGCGGGCCGGATTAAAAGGTCCGCCGGGCCGTAGTTTGCCCATTGCTGTTCTAATGATTGGTCTATTTGTGAACCGAGGCCACATGTTACGGATGAAATTGCAATTTTTCCCACGGCACACCAGACAACATCTCACGGCACACTAGTGTGCCGCGGCACAGTGGTTGAAAAACGCTGGATTAAGGGACCGGGGATACAGACAAGAACTGGTTAATAAAGGTAGGATCACAGCCATGAAAAAGGACAGTAATACTTTATTTAAAAAATCATTAGGTCCTAAAGTAAAAACACTATCCCAATGTAATGAAAAAGTCCATTTTGTGACAACTTATTTTACACAATACAATCGAATAGTCAACATCATAAAACACTGCCTACCTATTTTATATGCTTTGGCTGCAATTTTTCCAGTAAAAGAGCACCCACCTTAGTTACAAATTTGTCACCTAGTTTATTCTGTTCAAAGAATGCTTATCACCCGCATATGGATTGAATACGTGCAAACAATGCAGAAGACATAAAAAAGTACAGCGGTTACTTCTTTTTCTACTGGGAAATTGCACCCTTTAAAACATTACATTCATCGTAACTCCAAATCAGTCATCTACATCGTAGAATTTAGTGAATGCCACATTCAATATGTGGGATACACAATTGCATGGTAGAATATTGGAACATTATAATGATATCAACAATCTGAACGCAAAGAAGATATGAAATGTGCATAGAGGTAATCTTGACCTTTTTCTTTTTTTGGTTTTGAACAGATTGAAGTGTTACTAAACCTAGGACCCTGCATTCACTATATCTGGTCTCCCACAGTACACACAGCATGGAAGTGCAATTATTTTAGTACCTATAAACTGTTAAATACATTTTCTCATCAGCAGTTAGAGCAGTCTTGTGACTTCTATCAGTGTTTAGCAGATCACTGGTTAAAGCTTGTAGGAGGAGTTTTTATTTTGCTCTAGGAGGATGCAGAACCCCTGACCTCTGTCTAGACAGTGCTGATTGGCCCTGTGCTGATCACATGCACTCTCCTAAGAAAAAAAAACTCTCTGGCAATACACACCAAACTGAGCATATGCAGAGTGTCTCCACACATTATATCTTATCAGGAGATAAGAGGGTGGACACTGGAAGAAGGGGAGGATCAGAGAAGTCAGGATCAAACAGCCTTTTTACACAATGCAGAATATTAACCCCTTAGGTTCCATAGTGAGTATAACAAGCATGATTTACTGCATATGCAGACTGATTTTACTGCTGTAGGTTTAGTAATACTTTAAGACACCAATAAGAGGAGGTGACACATACCGCATTTTGCTCCAACGCGAGGTGTGGTGGATCCACATGCTTAATACCAGGGTCACACATGAATGGATGTCAACCTTTTATTGAAGTCGTTTCTTACTGTTTAATAGATAATTCTATGTTGGTTGATCCCCTTGACATTATACAGTCATGGCCGAAATTGTTGGCACCCTTGATATTTCTCCAGGAAATCATGTATTTCTCACGAAACGTATTGCATTAACACATGTTTTGCTATACACATGTTTATTCCCTTTGTGTGTATTGGGACAAAACAAAAAAAGGGAGGAAAGAAAGCAAATTCGACATAATGTCACACAAACCTCCAAAAATGGGCTGGACAAAAGTATTGGCACCCTTTCACAACTGCGGATAAATAAGAATGTTACAAGCATGTGATGCTCCTGTAAACTCACCTGGGGCAAGTAACAGGTGTGGGCAATATAGAAATCACACCTGAAAGCAGATAAAAAGGAGAGACGTTCACTTAACCTTTGCATTGTGTGTCTGTCTGTGCCACACTAAGCATGGACAACAGAAAGAGGAGACGAGAACTGTCTGAGGACCTGAGAACCAAAATTGTGGCAAAATATCAACAATCTCAAGGTTACAAGTCCATCTCCAGAGAACTAGATTTGCCTTTGTCCACAGTGCGCAACATTATCAAGAAGTTTGCAACCCATGGCACTGTAGCTAATCTCCCTGGTCGTGGACGGATGAGGAAAATTGATGAAAGATTGCAACGCAGAATAGTCCGGATGGTGGATAAGCAGCCCCAAACATGTTCCAAAGACATTCAAGCTGTCCTGCAGGCTCAGGGAGCATCAGTGTCAGCGCGAACTATCCGTCGACATTTAAATGAAATGAAACGCTATGGCAGGAGACCCAGGAGGACCCCACTGCTGACACAGAGACATAAAAAAGCAAGACTACAGTTTGCCAAAATGTACTTGAGTAAGCCAAAAGCCTTCTGGGAAAACGTCTTGTGGACAGATGAGACCAAGATAGAGCTTTTCGGTAAAGCACATCATTCTACTGTTTACCGAAAACGGAATGAGGCCTACAAAGAACAAAACACAGTACCTACGGTAAAATATGGTGGAGGTTCAATGATGTTTTGGGGTTGTTTTGCTGCCTCTGGCACTGGGTGCCTTGACTGTGTGCAAGGCATCATGAAATCTGAGGATTACCAAAGGATTTTGGGTCGCACTGTAGGGCCCAGTGTCAGAAAGCTGGGTTTGCGTCCAAGATCCTGGGTCTTCCAGCAGGACAATGACCCCAAACATACGTCAAAAAGCACTCAGAAATGGATGGCAAAGAAGCGCTGGAGAGTTCTGAAGTGGCCAGCAATGAGCCCAGATCTAAATCCCATTGAACACCTGTGGAGAGATCTTAAAATTGCTGTTGGGAAAAGGTGTCCTTCCAATAAGAGAGACCTGGAGCTGTTTGCAAAGGAAGAGTGGTCCAAAATTCCGGGTGAGAGGTGTCAGAAGCTTATTGATGGTTATAGGAAGCGACTGATTTCAGTTATGTTTTCCAAAGGGTGTGCAACCAAATATTAAGTTAAGGGTGCCAATACTTTTGTCCAGCCCATTTTTGGGGTTTTGTGTGACATTATGTCATATTTGCTTTTCTGCCTCTGTTTTATATTTGTTCCAATACATACAAAGGGAATAAACATGTGTATAGCAAAACATGTGTTAATGCAATACCTTTTTTGTGTGAAATACTTGATTTTCAGGAAAAATATCAAGGGTGCCAACAATTTCGGCCATGACTGTATATATGTTTGACACTGAAAATAGTAACATTACCAAGACAATAATTTATATTTACGTGCTGGTCTTTTGTATTTCTGTTAGAAGGATCACTGACATAGGTTCTATGTTTTCATCTTCATTTGACACCAATTACCTTAATTGGTTTTAATTAAGCTAGTTGGAACACCTAAATCCAATGATTTGGAGGGCTGGCCCAATACTTTTGGCAATATAGTGTATATATAAATGGTAAAATCCTGTGTCATATCTTTGTCTGTCTTTGTCTTGTTAGAGAGATTCCCCTGCTTTTTCTTTTATGCAGACATTATGCTTTACCTGGTACCCTAGTGGTCCTAGTGGTTTATGTAGGTAATTGTGGTCTGCAGGCACATTGACATTGGTAGAGCAATCAGCCTTCACCAACTAGGCTAATATATTTTATTTAAAGGTGTCCAAACATGTGCAATAACCATACCCAACTTACATAAAAACAGACTTATGTAAAGGGTTACATAACATAACTCTTGCACAAATTGGGGAGTATCCATCCTCAGAATTAAAAAAGATCCCTATATTATACCCTCTGCTTATCAGCTAAAAGACAGAACAAATAAATTTGATAGCAGTGTATTGCTGGGAGTTCTGCTGGGCCATAAGGATAATGTATAGTCTGAGCCAGTACAGATGTTTCTTCTCAACTCTTAAAACATACCAGCAATCCCTGATATATTACATTTTGTTTTTATTTGCACACCCCTAATCCATTTGTTATCAGAATATCTAGCAGTGCCCTATGTGAATTGGTGTTTTATGAAACACAAACTCCTATTAATCATAATTAATGCATCAGATGGCAGAGGTTGTGTTGTTACTGACGCAGATTTATGTGGCAGAGTTAATCCCACAGAGAGGAGCAGAAATATGGAAAAGCTACATTGACTAACCAATCTCCTCTTCCGGGAAAAAAAGCCCTGAATTTCCCCAGCTGGGACTTTTAATATTGTTCTTCCTAGGGACTGCTGGGCCCCTTAAAGAATGTGTCCAATTAGCCAAGCAGTAAAATAGAGATAGTTAAGAAAGCTGATTAGATTAAAATATTTCATCAGTCAGGAGGCTAAATGGAAAAGTATGTTCCGTTCAGAGAGTAATCATAGTCACTTGTTAAAATGCATTGAAAATATATCCAGAGCGAACAGGATACTTTCAAACCCACCTTTTCTACACCCTTTTCTATTTATGATGCATTGTCCTTTTTAAAACTACATTTTAAAATTGAATATCCTTTTTAAAACTACATTTTTTAATTTCATGTCCATTTTTAAACATGCTTTTTGAATTGATTATCCTTTTTAAAACTTATTGTTTAAATGTAATGTTCTTTTTAAAACCGTTTTTTAAAATTTCCTTTTTAAAGCAATTTTTTAAGGAGAACTGCAGAAATAAACCTAGGACTCTACGTTAGTCATAAATATCTAAAAAGCTAATATAATGTCTGCTATTAGTTTTTGGATAAGCTGTTTGAAAGAAAAAAATACACCTTTTAGCCCATAGCAGGAAATCAAACCCTTTACTGTATAGACAACATCCTGCATTATAAGTTTGGCACAACATGCTGAAGTAGCCATTAAACACTAATACACTTTGAGCCAATCCTGGATCTCCGTCCATCTGATTCCTTTGATTAGCGGAAGTTACTGCAACTGACCGTGAAGAAATCTGCAACATTAATTTTGCAACACACAACCTGATGTTACAGTATATCGTTTAATCGTCATTTTTTTATACTTCCCTGGCTTTCTTTAACGATTTCATGTGTGTTTTGTTTTTTTACTTTTCTTTTGGCTCTATCCATTTCAAAGTAGCCTCAGAAAATCAGTCAATGCCACAAAGTCTAAACATTTTCCATGTTTAAGCAGAACAAAAAAGAATAATTAAGCAATAAAATAATGTAGCTCTACTCCTTTAGGAGTTGCTGAGTTTTGGGTCGCCCTTAAGCTCTGCACTGCCAGGCAACACGCATTTTCTACAATTTGGAGTCAAAGAATAGTCCTTGAGGTTGGTTTTGTAGATTTATTTAGGAGTTAAACTTGTATGGGGTCTAAGGGTATATGGGATACCCAAGGAGCTGTAAACTTGAGGATAAACTCCTTAGCAACTATGTACAAAAATGCAGATAGCAACTCTTTTTTCCTTTGGTGTACCTTCTTAGACCATGGATGATTCCTCCTCTTCACCCAGCTGCCTGAGGGTATCCCTGGGCAAGGGGGGGCCAACAGCTGTAGATTTAAAACAGGCTCGAATGAAGACTAGTTGGGTATTTCACCTGAACGCCCTCTCCCCTTATCTGGACCAGGGGTTGTAAAGAACTCACTCTGTCTCTCCCTGTTTGCTTGGTGGGTTTGTGGCTGCCTTCAGGACTTATGCTGGGCTGCCTCTTTCTCTGCTTCACAGGCCGTCCTCCCAAGGAGACGATGGGACAGAGGAGATCCTCCCTTCTAGAATCCTGCCTGCAGGTGAGCTTCCCTCCCTGGGGCCCCCTCCCAGGCATCCCACTCCAGCCTTCCTCTCAGTCTATCTTCCACCGAACACTGACTCTACTCCTAGGCTCTGTGATACACAAGGGTTGCCCTGGCCAGCATGCCCAGCCTCCTGCTGGGGGATTGACCAAGGTCCCGCAAGCATGCAGATCTGACTCTTCTTCCTTCCCTCCTCCAGAAAGCTCTCAGGTTTCTGGAGAGGTGGAAGGGCTTCAGAAGCTCTGACCTTCAGAACTTCCCTAGCCTCTTCTGAGGTGACCTCCTGCCTCAGGCTGATTTATCCCAGGCTGCTGCTTGGCGTCTACTTAACGAAAACTGCCCAACTAACCTGGAGGGAGTTACAATAACAAAACCAGCTTCTCCTACAATCCAGAGATTTTCCCCACAGTGATTTTTTTCTGCTTTTAAATGTCCCCAGTCTAATGGCCAACACAATTCAGCCCACATCCTCTGATGGAGCAGGTTTGCTTAAAAAATGATTTAGGCCTCATGCACATAGATGCTTACCAGTTCCTGTGTGCCGCATGTGTTGCATACAGCTGACAATGCAAGTGAAGGGCTGTATGTAATTGAAATCAGGTAAATGCCGACAGCTTCTGCATCAGTGTTTACCCAGGCATGTGTGGCTGCTACCATTGGTTCAAGGTTGCTCCTGCGGAATACAAAGATTCATGGTATTATCAAACTTATATGCAGAATCACTCTGGAGGGATTTTTTTCTTTCTCAAGTTTTTTGGGTATTTGTATAAGTGGTCACATATGCAAATGAAAGAATCATAATGGTTACAGAGATACCAAAGATTTTTTTTTAAATAAACCATAATGCACTGCATGCCCTTTGAACTATGGCCAGCAGACTTAGAAGGGATAATAAGGGTTTTTTGGGTAAGTCAGTCCCCTCATAAAAAAGGGGGGTGGCACAGAGCAGCCATAGAGGTTTATTTTCTGAAGCTGGAGAGTGCAAAATCAGGCTTACTTCTGCCTAGAAACCAATCAGCTTCCAGGTTTTATTGCCAAAGTTTAGTTGAACAAGGTGAACTTAGAAGCTGATTGGCTACCATACATAACTGCACCAGATTTTGAGTGCACCAGTTTTAGTAAATCAACCCCATAATGTAAGTTGCAAAGAACACTTAGAGAATACTGATGAATTGCATAGGGAGAGATTAGGTTCAGCCTTTTTTTGTTTTATTATTGGTGGCTTTTTTGTCTCTTATTTTATGGTTAACTTGATGTCAGCAGTCACTCTTAGCTGCTGTCATGTCCACAGCAAACATTTTTTTTCTGTCTTCAAGGTGTCTCTTTTAAAAAAAAAATGGTATTTTGTTTAAGGGGTTGGTATTTAGATCTTTCATTTATTATGGGGCTATGTTGATTTTTATTTTACGTAGATATGGCCTTTTTTTAGGTTCAACCCCCTTTTTTTTTTGTTTGCTGCACGGCTTCACCTTAAAGCGTAAAGTGGTAGTTAACCACAAAAAATAAAAACAAAAAAATCTCACTGTATGTTAAGAGCCCAATGTGTTAGTATACATCGCATACTAGCACATTATGAAGGATTTACCTGAAAACTAAGCCCTCCAACAGCTCCCCAGGGGTTCCATCCTTACCCATTCTTTCTTTCATTGTGTGTAGTGGCATGGCTCTCTCAATGGACTGCACACCGTCCATTGAGAGTGGCACTGCTAAAGTAATTATCTCCTAAATAGTGCACGTTTAGGAGGTGTTTACTAAACCTACAGGTAAGCCTTAATATAGGCTTGCCTGTGGGAATAAAAAAAAAAATGGGACTTTACTACCATTTTAAAAAAATTGGGCCCTTATTTCAAGGACCTTTTTTTAAGTTTGCGGTGCTCAAAGCAGAACAGTCACTTGATACTGACTGTTATTGGAGATGCCTTTTGTTCACAACAAGCCACTGCACTGTTTGAAGGAAAAAAGTGAACTGCAAGAAAAATGTACACCTAAACCACCTCACAGTATATCACTCATATTACTGCATCCGTCTATCCCTATAGATAAAATAAAAGTTGGGTATACAGCAGTTAGGCCTACTATCCTTAACTAGAGCTGTTATGCTGCTGGGCAGTTTCATATTGCTGTATCCACTGCAGTACCTCTGCAGTATCTTGATTCTTGTTGTAAAACCTCAGCCTTTGCACCTTGTCTGTAGTAAATTTTGGCCAGCCTTGTTATTTAAAATTGTCTCACAGCTGGCTAGTATTACACTGCTGTATCACTCTATAGTCTCTGAATTCTAAATGACAGCTTGATAGAAACTGTCAAGCAGCAGGACAATTTTGCATCAGTGAGAACAAGGACAGCCACGGTGAACTACTGACCAATATCTAGCCACTGGTCGAAGTGGGTCTATTACTGTTAGCAGAAAGACATGTTGCTGGTAAAAAAATCCACTTTTTTCAAACAGGCAAAATATGCATTGTTGCTGAGACTGTTGTAAAATTATACTGTTCTCTAACTCACAATGTACAGCTTTAAGACATCCCTCAATCGTACTTAAAGGATTTATGTATTTTTAATGTTGCCCTTGTAGCAGCAAAAAAATACCCTCTCCCCACGGTGTTTTTTTAACTCTTTTTGCATTGGTACATGTACACCATGGCAGTATTCAGCTACCCATGTCTTTTTTGACAGTAGTTTGCCTATTAACCCTATAAAGATCCCCCCCATTGAAATTGGATTCACCTCTAGATTTGGGCTGAGCTTTGAACAAGAACTGCAGAACCTTTAGTGAGTCAAACCAGGGCAAATTTTCCCCATCACTATTCAATAGCAAGGTATACATAAAGAGTGCAGAAAAAAAAGCTTGTATTTCAAATAGCAACTCTCTTGGAAAGCTGATGGACAGGAACAGGGAAAGAAAGCTGCTTGAAAAATAGAAAGGTCTTGTTTATTTAGCAGAGTAGAAAAACCTCCACTTGATATTTATTGTACAACAGCAGGGCAGACACAAGATCCTGCTGGTCTGATGTGCTAAACATATCGCATCCCTCACTGCTCAGCAGCTCTGTGGGGGTTACCTGGAGGACCACAATAATATTGTTTTAACCAACAGCCATCTGTTACTCACAGTATGAACCTTCTTCTGGATCTGGGCTACAACAACCAAAAATGCTTACAAAACATGACGGAAGAACTGAAAGTTACTATGTGAACTCCCTACTTGAGATTGTAGCAGCTGCAGCATAATACATCCATGCATACAGAGTGAGTGCACATGGGCAGCATCCCTCGGGTTATTTTTATCTCTTTTAAATACTTTTCTTTCTCTAAACTGAAAGGAACTGTAGCACATTGTCTGTCCTATTTTGCCTAGTACTCTAAATAAATGTTAACATTATGTTTCTGTCCTGTTTGAAAATTACGAGTTGCAATCTGTATAGGGCTGGTTTCCATTTAGTTTCACTTCTTGTCGATCGGTAGAGTGGACCTATGCCCAGCCACCATACATATATGTCCACAGCGGTCTAAGATTGTGTGCTGAGAGTACGCTCATTGTGTGCTCCCATCACACTGACCAAGCTCTCTGGCAGCTCTCGAATGCAGATTCTGATTGAAAGCCAGCAGTATAGGCTCACAATCATGTAAACACTGTGAGAGCCAAGCCACCATGGCCATGGAATCGGGAAGCCATCCTGACTTCCTGCATTAAAGCCCATTTAAAGGGCTGTGAAGGTGTTAAAGTGTACTGTATGTAAGCCCTAAAAATGAATGTATTTTATTTGCTCCTTTTGGTCTGTTACATATTGAGCAAGAAAATGCAAGAAAGATACCTGTTGATCATGACAGAAATTCAGAGCTGTCTTGTACATATACCTTTGTTATCTCAAGAAGCATAGGTAGCCCTCCTAGTTCTTATCTTGTGAATAAAGTATGAATAACGCTGCCATATACAGCTAAAATGTGAAATTTGAGCTGTAAGTGTCCTGTCAGCACCACCCAGCTCGACAAAAGTCGATACTTTTAACAACGCTTGTTGAAGGAGCTGGCTGGAAGAGCAAGGGGTTTTACCAACCCCCAACTTTAAGTGTGAAGGAGCCCTAAAGGTGCCGCTGCCGAATTCAACAAAGAGCTCATTTACAAGTGCAGCAGGCACTGCTTCTCCTCTGACATGTGATCCTAGTGTGTTTGGCAGGTGGTGAGGTAGCGATATGTTGCCTCACCACCTGATTTAAATCCATGATTCCCATACAATGCGATTGCAACATGGTAGTGCGGCAATTAGAGGTTTAAATCATGTGTGAGGAGGTGAGACATTGTGCCCGGAGATCCTTGACATCTCCCATGTTGTTCAGGTAGATCTCCACCTCTTTAAGGTTGCCTACCCCTGCTGAACAGTAACCTAGATAGATTTGCATGTGTATGTTCTGTTAGGTAGGTTCATGCTTCTGTAACAGGAAAATAACAGAACTTGGGCAAAAACGAAAGGTGAGAGCAGGAACAAAGCTGTGTTCCAAGGAGACTGAATGACCAATGGAGAAGGGTGGACAGAAGTAAAAAGTAAGTTAAAAATAGTTAGGGTGGTCACTCGGCAATGCCATTACCCTATCTAAGGAACCTGGAAGGTAAGTACAGGTGTAGCTAACTTGTAAGTAACTGAAAGACTCTTGAGTTTCCCATAGAATGAACATTTTGTGTAAAGACAGCAGGTTTTGCCTTCTCATGAAGTAGACCGTATCAAACAGGGAAGCGGTGTGTATGTGTGTGTGTGGGGGGGGGAATTATGTATAGATAGTGGGTGTTCATAGAACAGTTTTGGTTTCAAGGCAGCTTGTCCACAGAAAATAAATATAAACCAAAAAAATAAATCTTAGTCAGTTAGGAACTAACTAGGTGGATCTTGGGTAGTTCTCACTTGTCAAAGCTGCCACCAAACTGTTTCCTTCTGCAGAGCAAGGTTCTCTTGCTTTCTATATAACTTCACAGTCCTAACACAGTCATCCAAACAGGCACAGTAGTGACTTCATTGCCATTAACCACGTTAGCCCCCAGATATGTGCTACAAGTTTTGTTAACCAAACGTAGCCAAATAGTTTTTTCCTGTAAGTATTACAGTAATTCAGTATTTCAGTAAGTATTACTGCCTTTTTTTGCCATAGAGGGGTTGTCTATGGTCAAGGCTGTAGTGTTTCAATTTATTTAATATTTGGGAGTGCACAGGTCACACCAGGAGAGTTGCTGTCTTGTGCAGAGTCTCTGTCTGCTTGGACTACTGTAAAATGTCTGTTTTGCTTCTGTGAAGTGTTGTGCCAAAAATCCCTAGATGTTCATTACTCATCTGAGGTCTACAGCAATGCAAACCAAAAGTCTGTTTCTGCTCAGCTAATTCACACTCTCCATTATTACATTACAAAGTAGCCAAAAAAAAAAAAAAAACGGATTGATGGCTAAGTGAAACTCTATGTTGAAAGAAGTATTAAAAAGTGATAAAAAAGTAACACTCTGCAACAAGTAAATCAGTAAGAGTCTTGGGAAATATCAGGGAGTGCAACTTGTAGACTGTTCTGCACCACCGATGCTGTTCCCTTCTCCATCTTTTGTAAGTACTTGCTTTTGGAACTCTGTTGGATCATGGCTTTTATTGATCTTGTAGGGCTTTTAGCGAGAAAATATTTATGGGATAGTTTTAGTAATGCGTTACTGCCGTTGTCACTATTTGAAGAACCTAGACCTTAAACCCTAAAGCTAAATCTAAACCCTGGATAAGATGGACCTTCTTTTCTAATTTTGTAATTAATACATTTGCAGTCAAATTAAAGCTTTGGAAATCAAATGAGGAATTACGACTCTCGTTGTGTCCAAGTACAGTAATACAGACAAACCAATCAGATTTAAGTGTATAACCATGATTCTGTTTAAAGTTAGGATACAAAAAATGCACTAAAATGCAGTAGAGCTGCTGCCATCTATTCAGGTATTGTTCTGCCAGTAGGTACAGTATTTACCGAAAACATTATGCCTGCAATAGACTTTCTATACTTGTATCCTGACTACACAGCTTGTATGAAACTGAGACAGATACATATTTGAATGTATGCCCTGCATTGCCTGTCTGGTATATCTGCAGTTGGCAGGCAATTTCACTCACCAAGACTCATTTTTTTTATTTATTTCAGGTACTTATATAGTGCTGTTAATTTACACAGTGCTTTACATATATACTGTACATTCACATCAGTCCCTAACCCTCAAGGGGTGCACAATCTAAGGTCCCTAACTTACATTCATATAGTAGGGCCAATTTAGACAAGATACAATTAACCTACCAGCATGTCTTTGGAGTGTGGGAGGAAACCAGAGTGCCTGGAGGAAATCCATACAGGCACAGGGAGAACATGCAAACTCCAGGCAGGTGGTGCCATGGTTGGGATTTGAACCAAGGACCCTAGTACTGCCAGGTGGAAGTGTTAACCATTTAGCCCCTTGCTGCCTCAGCCACTGACTCATCAGTGCCAGAGTAAAAAGTGTCCTACTCATATTGACATTGAAAACAATTCAAGTATGAAAAATACAACAGTGCATGTTGCATTAAAGTTACCCCATAGGGCATTCACTGAATGTTTCCTCTAATGACAGCATAAAAACCACCCTGGTTCAATTATTGCTTTCACTGAATGGCAGTAGAACATATGGGTAGTCAGGGAAAGCACCCACAGGAGTATAGGTGTGTATATAGCACTGGGTACATAACTCCCCTTGTTTTCACAGCTTTCTAAGAAAGATATATTGCTTATGCTCCTAGAACCCTACAGAGGAAATAGGTACATTTGCCAAACATATGTAAATGGAAAACATTCTGAATTTACAGTCCCAAAGGGGAGGATTTAACAAAACTGATACACTAAGAATCTGGCACAGCTGTGCTTGGTAGCCAATCAGCTTCAAACTTCAGCTTGTTAAATTAAGTTTTAGCAATAAAACATGGAAGCTGATTGGTTTCTATGCAGAGCTTCACCAGATATTGCACTCTCCAGTTTTTGTAAATAACCCCCAAAGGCTATATTTTTACACCAAAAGCATTTACATACATAGACCCGTACTAGATTGTTAATAGAACAAATGGAGAATCCCAACATGTGAGACAGCATTGCTGCTTGGCTTAACACTGATTGATGTCTGTCAAGGTTGTACTCAGGGATCACAGCTGGCATCTTTAGATAAAAATCTATTGGGAGCCCCAGTCTTGTGAACATACTGAGGAATTCCTAGACCTGCATACCGCAGCCAAAAACTGAGCCATTACTGTATGAAATTGGATGGTCTTTTGGATCTTAGGTCAAAATACATTTTAGTTTTGGAAAGGTTCTTATGAGAAGATGTACCAGTGACCAGATGCAGCAATTAAAATTGACAAAGGTTCTAACTTAACACTGCTCTGATAATAAACATCTCAAAACCATTGGAACTGTAGCCGAATGTATTGCATTTTTCTAGTCCTTAGATGGGGAGGTTGTATTAGTTTTATTTTTGTTTATTACAGGTACTTATATAGCACAATCAATTTACACAGCACTTTATGTATATATAGTACATTCACCTCAGTGAGATTGTAACCTTGTACAATCTAAGGTCCCTAACTTCCATTCATACATACACATACTAGGGTCAATTTAGACAGGAGCCAATCACCTACCAGCATGTCTTTGGAGTGTGGGAAGAAACTGGTGTATCTGGAGGAAACCCATGCAGACAGAGGGAGAACATGCAAACTCCAGACAGGTAGTGCTGTGGTTGGGATTTGAACCAATGACCCTAGTGCTGCCAGACAGAAGCATAACCATTTAGCTACTGTGCTGCCCGATGTTTTAGCCTTCTTTCCCTTAATTTTGGTCTATGAACCCTGCAAGCAATGCTCTTCTGTCCCAAGGTGACAATGTTTGCACACTGTGATGTCTGTGGAGGAACAGCATTGTCACCCCAGGACAGCAAGTATATTCTGACTTCAGAAAACATCCCGCTCCCCTCATGTCCATCACAAAGGGAGCTGTGTTCTGTAGTCCACAGAGAAAGCTGGGGACAATGCTGATAAGAGTGCAGCTGACTGGAGTTTTGTCAGGATTTAAAGGTATTTTTTACACTTATTAAACAGCTATAACAAATGCTTTTTATTATATGCTTTACAGACCAAAAGGAAGAAAATGTATTGTTAGAGAGTTCACTTTGAGTCACTGACATGGTGAAGATTCAGTTATTTTGTGTTCTAATTGCAGCATTTATGATAATGTAAATGCTTGCTTTTTTAGATGATTGTTATTTTGTTAACTACTGAAAGTTGTAGATTTGACACTAGAGGCAGGGTTATACAATGTTAACAGTTTCCTCCATCCATTCTATACAACGTGCATGAACAAATCTCCCCCTGTGGCTATGGTATCTGATTGGATGGAGCTGCTATTGAGCCAAAAATTTCCATTGGGCTCCTTTGTTTTTCAATTGAAGAATGCTGGACAGGAGGATGGCAATAAGGCATAATGTATGGCGAGCTTCACTCTTCCTTTGTACTTAACAACTGTTAAAGTCCTACTGTGCATGATGCCCAGTTTCACCCTATCCCCCACTTGGAGCACTCCATGACACCTTTTCTTTTAAAAACCTCTATATTTACATATGCTGAGGTCGGAGGTCCAGTCATGTGCTGTCATTTGTCTTTTCCACCTTTCTCTTATGGTGGGCTATTCCAGAATACTGCAGAGACTGGCACCACATATTGAGGTCATTCTCTCCCCAGGAGCACTCTCCTGTGAGCCCAGGCTAGTTTGATGACCTGCCCCTGGGGGCCCATTCATAACACCCTGGGCAAATAGGAGATGGGTTAAATGGTGCTGGGCATCATGCAACCCAGCAGAGGAGCTGTCTTGGATTGCAGAGCAGTAAGAATAAGGTTGAGCCTAAAAATACAATACAAACAACAAAGGGAGAGCATGACCTTTATTCAGGCAATTCATAGGCCTGCATTTTGAGAAATAGATGCGCAGCAAAGCAGGAAGACATTCTGTGTAATGAGCAAATATAGATACCTGCGTTTATACGTATAATTAACCACTTGCCCTCCAGAAGATTTACCCCACTTCATGACCAGTTCCTTTTTTGTGATACGGCGCTGCATTACTTGCTCTGACAATTGCATGGTCATGCAGCACTACATAAATGAAATTTATATATTTTTTTCCCCACAATTAGAGGTTTCTTTTGGTGATATATGATTACATCAGGGGTTGGTTTTTTTTTTGCGCTATAAACGAAAAATGAACAGAATTTATTACTTTTTGCTATGAAACATATCCAATAAAAAAAAATTTACAAATCAAACTTATTCATAAATTTAGGCCATACATATTTTTGGTAAAAAAAAATCCCAATAAGAGTATATTGATTGGTTTACGCAACATCTACAAACTATGGTATATATACTGGAATTTTTTTTTTATACTAGTAATAGCTGCAATCAGCGGCTTATAGCGGGACTGCAATATTGTGGCGGACGGTCTAACACTAACTGACATTTTGTGGGAACCAGTGACAATAATACAGTGATCAGTTCTAAAAATATACACTGTCACTGTATTAATGACACTGGCTGCGAAGGGGTTAAATATCTAGGGCAAGCAAATGGTTAACTGTATGCCTAACCAGTGTTTTTGTGTACTGTGTTAGGTGTTTTATTAGGCAATCTGCTATATTTTATTCCCTGCTTTGCAAGGAAAGAAAGTCTAGCAGATAGTCGCTGACAGAACACAGCTCTGCCATGTTTACATAGGCAAAGCTGTGTTCTGTCAGTCTCCTCTGCAATAAGCGGTTGCAGGCACTCATCCATTGGCCAGCACTTGTTGATCGGCTTCTGCTGTGCCCAATCACATATGTGATATACAGCAGGGCTTGAAAAATCCTCTTGCCCGCTCGCCAAATGCGAGGAGAACTTCCTCTGTGGGGAGCGGCGAGCAGTTGCGAGCGGTTGGGCAGACCAGGGGTGGGGTTGGAGGCGGACCTGGGCAAGGTTGGGTGAGGAAACTGGAGGAGAGTGCGTTTTGTGACTGGCTAGTAGGTCTGGACTCGAAATTTTAACCCCTGATATACAGTATATGTGATTTTGCACAGAACGTCCGCCCTGTAGCAGTAAATCTGCGATAGGGCGGAGGTCAAGCGGTTAGTAAATGATACACAGTATTTTTTATTAATATTTATACAAATATTAACACACACATCAGCACCACTATTCATTATTATTATTATTATACAGGATTTATATAGCGCCAGCAATTTGCTCAGCACTTTACAATATAACGGGAGACAATACAGCAACAATACAGTTCAATATAAGAGGGTTAGGAGGGCCCTTCTCCTTGGAGCTTACAATCTAAGAGGGAATTCGCATGTATATCTGAAAAACATTGATAAGACTATACTTTCCTTTTAAAAGCCTCTGCTTATGTGTTTCAACTTCATACAAGCTCAATCATATTGGCATTAAGACCTTGTACTTTTATAAATGTGTAGGCGGAGGCTTTTAATGGTGAATGACTTAAGTGAGAAGATTTGGCTACAGTGTGCTGACAGTTTAATTTTTGGTTTCCAGTAGAGGGTGTGCCGTCCTTGTGCTTCCAGTAAATAAACATGGCCACGAATGGATTTTAAGTTGCCCCTGAATCGCAGGATCCCTTAGACAGGAGCTTCTTGTGTCCTATGCTAAATCTAGCCTTGTTTGCAAGCTTTCCAACTTTGACAGGAACTGGGACTGAAGGACTGTGGTATTTACTCATTATATTTTAAAACCATAAGCTAAGTTGCCTTAAATCCATTTGTTAAATGTGAAAACAATATGAGCCAAGACATAATTAAAATGACATTACTGTTCACTGCCTTTAAAGAGTAATTACATCATTAAATTTTAACAATCCGGAGTAATAAATAATTGTTATAATGCATTTGGCCAAAAAATTCCATCTGAAATTGGGCACTGAGGTCTGCGGCATATACAATTTAGAAATATTTCTGTTTATGATTAAGTGTCAGGAATCTCAAGGTTTAGACACATAAAATGTCTGTAATGCGTTAAGGAGCCAACACGGCATTACACATAGCTATAAGTATGCCAGCGATCTTACCACATAAATATATATTACAATGAGTGGGCTGTTAATAAGTTTATGAAAGCAACATTTTGTTACTGGGCCAAAGACGATTAATAATGGAACAATAAGGGTAGAAAAATATTTCGAGTCATGCACTGCACAATAGCTGACTGAATACAAAAGAAATTAATAAAGGAAACAGACTGGAAGGCTAATCCTGAGACAGATGATTCATTATTATCTAAATTAAAGTCTCTTTTAAGTCTCTGTGCTTGGTGTCTGCTGTGTGTAAGCACTCTTGCTGGATTATTCATAAAAGCAGCGTTTTCTCAGACTGCCGGAAACAAACATCCCTTTATGCTGTTTCAGTTACTGTTACATCATGATCACATGGTTAGACACTTGCTGGTATTATTGCATTCTAATCTCTTTCTTTAGTCATTGTCCCCTGTTATTTCTATAGAACAAGCCAGCAAAAAACTTGACGAAATTTCAGGTGTGTGCAATGAGTCTGGATTGGAGGTGTACATAAAAGCCAACTGTCTAGGATTTCAAACTCCCAGTTTTGTAGACTTATTCCTAGACGTTTTTGTATGTAGCAATGTCACTAGCTGAGGTATAACAACATACAATATGACCAATTTCAAAATGATGGAACTTGACCTCAGTTTTAAAGGCAATCCCAAAACTAAGAACTTTAGAACCTTCTCTCTACAACATGATAGGGTTGATTTACTATAGGAGTAGAGTCTGTTTACTTTTGCAAAGTGAATGTTAGTGAACAAAGTGTAACTGATATCATTTTGAATACTCAACCATGCACTAACATTGACTTTCCACAGTGAACAGTTCATATTCCTTTAGTAAATGACTCCTATTTACTGCATTGCAGATTACTAATTTCACAATCTGATATAAATACCATGCTGAGCTGAAAGTTCAAGTCAAAGTGGGACTTCTGAGTTTATATAATAAAAGAACAAATTTCAAGGAGTGGAAACTGCATTTATTTTTCTACATAACTCCCCTGCTACATATACACATTTATACACATTTATACACTGCGTAACAAGAAAAATGTGTAAAATAAAACAAGAACATAGCTTCTCTTTTGCTCCTCATGTATCTACAATATTCCACTCCTTATTGAAGTATTAGCGGAGGTATGGAAACATTGTGTTGGCAAGCTAAGTAAATCTGGACTCCAAATGCTGCTCAGTCGAGACTCATAAACTAAAAGAACAAAAGTATAACAGGAATACATTACATGTAATTACTAGAATTGAGGAGAGATTCTTAGAAAGTGCACCTTAACTACAAGTATCGAGAGGCTGCCAAATGTTCTCTGTAGTATATTTCTATTGAAATTAATCCAGGTTCTTAGTGCTTGATGTGGCAGATGAGTGGTAATCAAGACAAAGTCTTACCTTCAATGTCAGGTTTAGACAGGTCTTTTTCATATCCTTCTGGTGTCCTTTTTGGTATCAACTAACCCAGCATGTTTAAAGTTTTTTGGATGTCTCACCAAAGTCTGGGATTTCTGGATCACTAAATTATAATTCATTTAGATCCCAAAAACAAGTTGCCTTCAAAAAATGAATAAAGACATGCCTGACAATATAGAAACCAACATGCTGAATTCTAGGGTGGCTGCAATATTTTAAATCTGCAGCATTTATTAAAATAATATCTGGTGATCCTGCTATAAATATTCCCGTTCAGGTACTTCCTGTTATAGGATGACAATCCTCTGTCCATGTCTCCCAATTATGCTGCTGTGTTGACACACTACCACATGGCAGTTGTCATCAGGAAATCTGCACAGATAAAGGCCATGTTACCATCATTGGTATGCATGTATACAGGAAGATACAGGAGATACAACAAAATATGAAAAATAAGATGAAAACAAGAAATTTAGTTTAAAAAATTGCATTTTTTTTATGATTCACAGTGCCTTAGTATGTTAAAGGTCAACAATGGAATATCTGCAAAGCACAATTTTCCAAAAAATGAGCAAAAATTTGGACATATTTCCTTTTTTTGTTAGTTATCAGTGATTTGTATCAAAAATGTTGTGACAGTCATTTACATTCATTGAACCTTTCTGGCATCATTTGAAAATCTGATAGATGAGGTGTGACAATTTATTTCCTGGAATGGACTGTAAAAAAATGTTTGCTTACCTATACACTAGTGGCTGTTGTCACTTTCAAAATAGTCCCCTTATGAATTGGCACACTTTTCTAGATGACTGTGCTACTGCCAGAAACATTCCTGGAATCTGTGCAGTATCTTTGTAGTGGCACGCCGGGTGTTCAGAATGTCATCAAATCTTCACCCTTTTAAGGCATTTTTTAAAATGTTGTAAACAGCCAAAAGTCACAGAGTGCTAAGATAGGGTAAAAGGTGGTTGGTCAAGTTTTGGAATGGATTTTTGGACCAGGAACTCGACAACACGTAACACATCATGTGAAGGGGCATTGTCGTGGTGGATAATCCACTTGTCAGGCCAGAGTTCTGGTCTTTTCCTCTGTACAGATTCTCTGTTCACATTTGTATCCATCCTTTGCACTTTTGGCTGGCCACTTCTTGCGTCATCGTGGATATCTTCCCACCCCTACCTAAACTGCCTATGCCATTTAAAAACACTTGATTTCTTCATGGAATGTTCACCATAAGCCTGCTGTAACAGAGCTAAAGTTTCACACTTTTGCCTATTTTCACAAAAAATGTTATATTAATCCACTGCTCCAGATTCCTGTCACACATTTTCTACCAAGAGCACAACGCACGCATGTGTTATTTCTTCTATTACTCCGTAAAGACTGAGTCAAGTGGTCTGCGACCAAGGTGAGTGCAGAGTTAGAACATGTCAGAGCATGCTCAAGTGCGAATGGTTGTGTGACTCACTACCGTAGTGCTACGCTGCGGGCATTCCGGGAATTAAACTTCACACCTCGTACATATACATACATACAGACATAGAGACAGCCTCAGAACAACCTTATTCAGTGTGAAATTATTTAACATGACTATAACTGGACAACTGCAGCCTGATGAGGCTCTATCCCTCTGTCATCATGTACCTTGCCAGCATATGTGCTTGAAACCTGACTGGTTCATAGTGCTGACCCTACCTCTCCCACTATAAGTACTAATGTGTATGGGATTACAAGACAATGATCTCCTAGATTGTAAACTCTAACGAGCAGGGCCCTCTGTTTTCTCTTGTACCAAATTGTATTGTAACTGTAATGTCTACCTTCATTTTCTAAAGCGCTGCGCAAATTGTTGGAGCTATATAAATCCTGTATAATAATAATAATGATATCAAGATAGAATCAGATACTTACATACATACATTTATTTATGGTTGTAATGAAACTATACTATCTTAAGTGTAATTTTAAAAAGTTTTCCTGAGATTCAGACTTAGGCTGGGTTCACATTTATGCATAAAGTATATGTCATCACACATCAATATTGTGCAGGTTATAATCTATGGACACACATAAAAACACATGCCAACCTATGTTAATTGTGAAACATGTCAATGCACTTCAGTGTGCTTTGTAATGCACCTTAAAATGACCCGCTAAGAGATGTCAAGGTGTGAACCCAACCTGTTTTAAGATGGAACCAAGAAAATTTAAACAAAATGCCTGGTGGGGATTTTTCACAGACAGATCGCACCCCTATAGTCCAGCATCTACCCATAATTAAAGGATAGGAAAAAAACTCCCACGCTGCCACTACAATACTAAACTCAACCGTACAGTCTAGGAAAGCAGCTAGCACCCAGCTATATACCCAAATAGTGAAGATTAAAAAAAGGAGGGGGTTGGTGCTGCGCTAACAAATCTAAATGAATCTAAATAATTTACAAAAGGTGGGAAAAATGGATAACCCACAGAAAATGTAACACATGTGAACCACAATGTAAACAGCACAAATAACACAAGTGCACTACCATATGTGAAAACAATGCAAATAAACACATCCTCAGCTCAAGCCATGTGCCAAAGAAATATATGTGAACTATACATATGAAAGAGGCAACTGTAGCAATCATGCCCACAGAGAAGGATGCAGTCCTCCATTTTGTTAAGAATTTTCTATGTTGTACCATTTCTCACTACCAAAGCAGGCTGCCTCTTCCAATCATCCCCCCTCCTTCTCTGTTGAGTGACATATGGTCTGAGTGTGTTTGCAGAGGTCACAGGCAGCCAAAGCACAGCAGGAGGGCGTCCTGGCTATAAAACCTCACTAGCTGGGTGCCTAGCTGTCTAAGAAACTGAGCAATCTGGCATATCGTAAAAGTATAAACCAAGCCCTTCTGTTATGGACCTGCCGGCGGTAACCTCTAGCGTTCCACAGACCGGAATTCCCCAAGGTGCAGAATCTAAGCCCCGACCTGCTTGTTCAGCAGGGCCCCTAATGGTGGGGATGGACTTGGAGCAGGCCGAAACCAGGTTGCGGCCCCCGGGTGCACCCAGCTGTGGTAGAAGCACTTACCGGAGGTGTATAGCAGGTGAGAGCCTGATGTAAGGAGGTAGAGAGAGCAGAGTGGGGCAGGCCAGGTCGGTAGCGGTGGAGGCAGGACGGTACAAAACAGTAGACAGAAGGATAACTGGTCACAAGCTGGGTTCAGTAACAGGAGATCAAAACGTGCAGGATTAGACAGGAGAATGGTCAGACAAGCCAGGGATTAGAGCAGGAGACAATCAGCAATTCAAGGTCAGGCAGAGTCGGCAACAAGGCAATCTAATTCAGGAAACACAGGATACAGATAAGACCATACGGCAATTAGATTGTAGATCTGACCTGTTTAAATAGGGCGCCCTGCACCCTCATTGGTGCCAGGCGCTTCCGCAATCGCGAGTGCGCATTCGCGACCGTCGCTGCCGTCGCGGGTGCCCAGGTCCTAAAGCTCGCATGCTAATGCGGCCCGACACACCTCGCATGCTCAGACCCGCGTGCGATCGTGGAAAGATCTGGGGTCCCTGACACCTTCACTGAGTTCAAAGACATTCCAGAGAAGTAATAAACTAGATACCACATTCAAAATCCATTTTCCCCCTATGATCTCATATCTTGGAATATGAGAGACTTACATAAAAACCAGGCATATCGTCAGATTGGTTAAGTTAATGCAAACCGTTTGATATATTATATTCCCTAGCTGGAATATATAGGAGGGCAGGAAAGTATATCTCCTGAACCATTCAAGTGTATATAACATGTTTCATCTCTAACCATTCCGCAAATGCTGCTGTGTATTAATATACTAGTGCCCATTCTGGCAAATGCCCAGAGAATGAGTTATGAATCGTAAAAGCAGCTATGAGAGATTCTGGTTGTAACTTAGGTCTCCACCTACACCTCCCTCCCCAAAAGGAGATGATTGGTTACTGCTCCAGAGAGACACCCTGTGGATTTGCTAGAAAAAGGGCTGTTATGCTTGGAGTGGGTGAGAGAAGAAGATCTCCCTGCCTTAACATCGATACTACAGAGGGAGATCAAAAACATCCTTGAGCTCATAAGACTTGAAACTACTTAAACCAAGGCGGATTGGCAAGTACTTTAACCCTTTAAACTCCTTTCTGTTTTTTCTTTGCTGTGCTATTGTTCTCTGTATATTTATATATATATTGGTTACATCTTTTTTTCTGTAAATATTTTTATTGCACCCTTTTGACCTTTTAGTAATAAATCTTACTTTCTGAAAGTGTTGAACTGTTTCTAAAGCTCTTTAATGCAACTTACGAATTCCTGCCGCTGAATAGCGCTACTATGTGTGTTTAACCCTCTGTATAACCTGTCTGTGGTGACAGTGGTATACAGACGATTATTTCAACCATCATAATGTATTGCTAATATTGCCAAGTTTCCTCTTTCTCTGTACAAAAAGGAGGTTGTGGCAGTGTGAAGGGCTAATCGTGTAATTAACCTGACCCGGTAACAATCGCTCCTAGGCTGACGGTACATTGATTGTGGTCCAGTGAGCTGGAAAATCTTTGTGCAGGGTGCAGCTGGGCGTGGCATTGTTACGCACGTGACATCGCTGTTTTAGATTGGCTAGTCCTTCAGTCACGAGTTTGGTGAGAAGGGCGGGGATCTGACAATCTGGCCTCAATGCGGTGTGGCATGGAAGCTATCAGCCTGTGGCACTGCTGAGGTGTTATGGAAGACCAGGATGCTTCAATAGCGGCCTTCAGCTCTTCGGCATTGTTCGGTCTCATGTCTCTCATCTTTCTCTTGGCAATGCCCTATAGATTTTCTATGGGGTTCAGGTCAGGCGAGTTTGCTGGCCAATCAAGCACAGTAATCCCACGGTCATTGAACCAGGTTTTGGTGCTTTTGGCAGTGTGGGCAGGTGCCAAGTCCTGCTGGAAAATGAAGTCAGCATCTCCATAAAGCTCGTCTGCGGAAGGAAGCATGAAGTGCTCCAAAATCTCCTGGTAGATGGCTGCGTTGACCCTGGACTTAATGAAGCACAGTGGACCAACACCAGCAGATGACATGGCTCCCCAAATCAACACAGACTGTGGAAACTTCACACTGGACTTCAAGCATCTTGCAGTGTGGGCCTCTCCATTCTTTCTCCATACTCTGGGTCCTTGGTTTCCAAATAAGATGCAAAAGTTGCTCTCATCGGAAAAGAGGACTTTGGACCACTGAGCAACAGACCAGGTCTGTTTTTCTTTAGCCCAGGTAAGACGCCTTTGACGTTGTTTGTTGTTCAGGAGCAGCTTGACAAGAGGAATACGACATTTGAAGCCCATGTCCAGGATCCGTCTGTGTGTGGTGGCTCTTGATGCACTGACTCCAGCCTCGGTCCACTCCCTGTGAAAGTCCCCAACACTTTTGAATGGCCTTTTCCTGACAATCCTCTCCAGGCTGCAGTCATCCCTGCTGCTTGTGCACCTTTTTCTTCCACACTTTTCCCTTCCACATAACTTTCTATTAATGTGCTTTGATACAGCACTTTGGGAACATCCAACTTCTTTTGCAATTACCTTTTGAGGCTTTCCCTCCTTATGGAGGGTGTCAGTGATTCAGTGATGGTTTTCTGCACAATTGTCAGGTCAGCAGTCTTTCCCATGATTGTGATTGCTACTGAATCAGACTGAGAGACCATTTAAAGGCTCAGGAACCCTTTGCAGGTGTTATGGCTTAATTAGCTGATTAGATTAGGACACTTTGAGCCTAGAATATTGCACCTTTTCACAATAATCTAATTTTCTGAGATTGTGGATTTGGGGTTTTCATGAGCTGTAAGCCATAATCATCACAATTATGACAAATCACGGCTTGAACTATCTTGCTTTGCATGTAATGAGTCTATCTCATATATTAGTTTCACCTTTTAAGTTGAACTAAATGAACTTAAATGAACTTTTGCACGATATTCTAATTTTTCCAATTTCACCTGTATATTTAATTATTTATATATTTCTATATTTTTACCACTTCATTCACATTATTGCCTCCCTTTTCATGTGTACAGTTCACTTTTATCACTATGGCACATGTCTTGAGCTGAGGAAGTGTCTATTTGTGTTGTTTTGACATATGTTAGTGCACTTGTGCGACTTGTGTTTGTTCACATTTCTGTGGGAATATTTATGCCATTATTTATAACGGGTTTGTTTTTGTGCTTATTTTTCACCCATGATTTATTTATATTCTTTTCTGACATTCATGTCATCCATGTTTAGTCTTGCACTGGTATATATCATTTTGGGCTTTTTATGTATTGATTATTGTTATACCAGTTTCTTATTATTCAATATTCCATTATTTATATATTTATATATTTTTACTACTTTATTCCTCTTTCATATGTATAGTTCACGTATATTACTATGGCACATGTCTTGAGATGAGGACATCTTTATTTGCATTGTTTTCACATATGGTAGTGCACTTGTGTTATTTGTGCTGTTTACGTTGTGGTTCACCTGTTAAGTTTTCTGTGGGTTATCCATTTTCCCACCTTTTGTAGTTTATTTAGATTCATTTAGATTTGTTAGCGCAGCACCAACCCCCTCCTTTGTTACCCATAATTAAAATATCAGGATTCAGCAGACTGATCCTTTAAGGATAGTCAACACCTGCACTGATAATGCTTCATTTGGAAAATATTGCAAACCGGAATTTAATGACTGCAGTTCCCATTAAAAATAAATGTTTCACAAACTTTCACTCATTTCTTTGTAAATCATTGTTTTTACAATACAGTATACACAGGATTCAGGAAATGGACTATGACTTTTATAAGACAGTGATGTAAGAGGACTCCTGGAATGAATGAGTCTGTTGTAATCACAGCTGTAATATGTAGGGTGAGTGTGCGTCTCCTTCGGGATGTAACTCCTACTGGCTCATACTGTACTATGAGACCTTCTCCCTTCTCAGCTCTGCTAATCCTCTAGTCTACTTAGTATAGGAATTTCCTGGGCAGAGAACTGTGAGTCCCATGTGAAGGTATAATTTTTGGGACACATTCAAGAATGTTTGATATATTAAGTAACACAAACTTAGATTCCCAAGGTATCTACAAGAAAATTGTATTCTATTCCCTTCAGTTCAGAGGCATCTTCTTGATAGATGCAGAGAGACCTGGCATTCTGTTTCATTTTCAGGATCACAAAGCAACATCCCTGGAAGTGTTATTGCTTATGTCAGAGTAAATATAAACCCTATCTGGATGACATTTAGTTTTCTAAAGCATTCTGTATCATAAAAAGTTGGCATGTTTCTTCTCCATAAAATGCTGTTTTCACCTTTTATTCATCCATGTTTCACATCTCTGTGCAGCTCATGTCTTCTGGCCTCTTTTAGCCATTTCCATTCTTAATGTACATGCCACATCCTGGGCCGAACATTATTGGTCATGACTGACTTCCTCATGGCAGTAATGATAGACCATACCTGCATATTGTGTGTTGGCATGGTCTCTTCAAGTCTCCTCCAGGAATGGTCATTACAGGAGCACAATGCAGGAACACAGTAGCAAGATAATTTTCACCCCATAACAGGAAGTTCTTGGGCAAAGGCCTTCATGGTAGACATTCTTTTAACAAAAGCTGCAGATTTAAACAGGCTGAAGACAACTTTTGAAATTACATTACATTTTTAAAATGTATATATACACTGCTCAATAAAATTAAAGGAACACTTTTTAATCAGAGTATAGCAACAAGTCAGTTAAACTCCTGGGACATTGATCTGGTCAGTTAGGTAGCAGAGGGGGTTGTTAATCAGTTTCAGATCCTTTGGTGTTAATGAAATTAACAACAGGTGCACTAGATGGGCAACAATAAGACGACCCCCAAAACAGGAATGGTTTTACAGGTGGAGCAGTATTCACCCACAAATGGTTGCTCAGGGAATGCATACATGGTTCAGGATAATCCAGTAAAAATGAATTATTCTGGGCACTGGTTGTATCACTTAACTTTTAATTCTATTCTGAGCACTAGTATCCCTAGCTGTTTGGGATCTCCTGCTCACTGATCACATGTGCCCCTAATGCACCGTCTTCTCCTCCTGCTCTTGCTCACTGGTCACACTGCCCTCTGACTTCCTTTCTCCTTGCTCCCACTCACGTGGTCCTTGGCATTCCCTCCTCCTGCTCCTACTTGCTGGTCACTCACTCCTCTGCGTCCTCTAATTCTAATTCTGCTCACTTATCATTTGACCCTGGTATTCCCTTCTCCTAAGCATGCTCACTGATCACTCGGCCCCTGGCATCTGCTCCTCCAATTCACGCTCACACAGCCCTGGACATCCTTTACTCTTGCTTCTTTTCACTGATTACATGACCCTTAGTGTTCTCTCCTTCTCACAATGCTCCAGTCACAATGCTTCAGTACTTGTCCCAGTGCTTCAATATTCACACTGCCCAGTTATAATACTTTAGTACTCTCAGTGCCCCTGTTACAATGCTTTAGTACTCAGCGCCTCTGTTACAATGCTTTAGCACTCTCAGTGCTCCTGTTACAATGCTTTAGCACTCTCAGTGCTCCTGTTACAATGCTTTAGCACTCTCAGTGCTCCTGTTACAATGCTTTAGCACTCTCAGTGCTCCTGTTACAATGCTTTAGTACTATCAGCACCTCTGTTACAATGCTTTAGTACTATCAGCACCTCTGTTACAATGCGTTAGTATTCTCAGTGCTTTAGTTACAATGCTTTAGTACTCTCAGTGCTCCAGTTACAATGCTTTAGTACTATCAGCACCTCTGTTACAATGCTTTAGTACTATCAGCACCTCTGTTACAAAGCTTTAGTACTATCAGCGCCTCTGTTACAATGCGTTAGTATTCTCAGTGCTTCAGTTACAATGCTTTAGTACTCTCAGTGCCTCTGTTACAATGCTTTAGTACTCTCAGCACCTCTGTTACAATGCGTTAGTATTCTCAGTGCTTCAGTTACAATGCTTTAGTACTCTCAGTGCCTCTGTTACAATGCTTTAGTACTATCAGTGCCACTGTTACAATGCTTTAGTACTCTCAGTGCCTCTGTTACAATGCTTTAGTACTATCAGTGCCACTGTTACAATGCTTTAGTACTCTCAGCACCTCTGTTACAATGCGTTAGTATTCTCAGTGCTTCAGTTACAATGCTTTAGTACTATTAGTGCCACTGTTACAATGCTTTAGTACTCTCAGCTCCTCTGTTACAATGCTTTAGTACTCTCAGCGCCTCTTTTACAATGCATTAGTATTCTCAGTGCTTCAGTTACAATGCTTTAGTACTCTCAGTGCCTATGTTACAATGCTTTAGTACTCTCAGCGCCTCTGTTACAATGCGTTAGTATTCTCAGTGCTTCAGTTACAATGCTTTAGTACTCTCAGTGCCTATGTTACAATGCTTTAGTACTATCAGTGCCACTGTTACAATGCTTTAGTATTCTCAGCACCTCTGTTACAATGCTTTAGTACTTTCAGCGCCTCTGTTACAATGCTTTAGTACTCTCAGTGCTCCGGTTACAATGCTTTAGTACTATCAGCGCCTCTGTTACAATGCTTTAGTACTCTCAGTGCTCCTGTTACAATGCTTTAGTACTATCAGCACCTCTGTTACAATGCTTTAGTACTCTCAGTGCTCCTGTTACAATGCTTTAGTACTCTCAATGCCTCTGTTACAATGCTTTAGTACTCTCAATGCCTCTGTTACAATGCTTTAGTACTCTCAGTGCCCAGTCACAGTGCTTTAGTATTTACCACACTCTCAGTACTCAGTGTCCTCAACAATAAAGCCACTCACAGACCTCTGAGTACTCCAGTGTCACTACTCAGTTTCACATCATCCTCACAGCTGCAACCCACTGATCCGACCCTGAGCTTTCTGGCCTCTCTCTGCTTACTTTGCTTATACAGGCTGCTGTTTGTGTCCTTAGGTGTCCGCTGCACTCCATGTGCTTGTGCTCCTGCTCAGGTCCTACCACTCAGCAGTGTCAGAATCTGCCTCTCCCTCTCAGTAGTTTCTGCATCTGCCTCTCCCGCTCAGCAGTGTCCAGCGTCTCCCTCTCCTGCTCAGGTGCTGAAGCCAGACCTCACTGAAGTAAAAGGGAGTCGAATGTTAAAAAAACAGTAGTGGCATATTTTATAGATTAACAGGTAAAGGATTGTCAGCTAAACTGAAATTTACAAAGAAAATTAATGCTGTTTAGCCACTTGCCCTCCAGAGGATTTACCCCCCCTTCCTGACCAGGCCATTTATTTTGCGTTATGGCTCTATGTTACTGACAATTGTGCAGTCACGTAACTCTGTACATAAATTACATTTATGTCCTTTTTTCCCCGAAAATAGAGCTTTCTTTCAGTGTTATTTGATCACCTCTGTGTTTTTATTTTTTGCACCCACAGTTTTGAAAAAAAAAACATATTTTTTACATTTTGCTATAAAACATTTCCAATAAAAAATTAAAAAATCTAATTACTTCATAAATTTAGGCCAAAATGAATTCTGCTATGTCTTTGCTAAAAAAAATCCCAATACATGTTAATTAATTGGTTAACATGAAAGTTTTAGTGTTTACAAATGGCGGTATATATACTGGAATTTAAAAAGAAACATTTTTTATACTAGTAATGGCGGCGATCAGTGGGACTGTGGCGGCCATTCTGACACTGGGTGAGAACTGACTAACTGCCATTGACATCCCCAGTGACACTAATACAGTGATCAGTGCTGATAAAAAGCACTGACACTGTACTAATGACACTGGGCAGGAAGGGGTTAACATCTGGGGCAATCAAAGGGTTAACTGTGTGCTGTGTGTGTTTTACTGTGTGTGTGCTTTACACTGTAAGCACACTGCTTTGTATGGCTGTGCTTCATGTGTTGTTTACACACAGGTCTGTCCCGTCAGCTTTCCCCGACAATTCCTGGGAATCGCCAGCCAGGACCCGGTGATTGACATCCCTAGCCAGCAATGGGTAGGGCGGTGCGTGACCCCTACTTGGAAATGCAAATCAAGTATATATACGTGATTTTGAACAGCCCTGCCACCCTGTAGCAGTACTTCTACTATAGGGAGGTGATTAAAATGTCTATAAATGACATCTCATGGCTGCTTTGTCTTGTTTGTAAACACATGGCTTGGAATTCCCTTCATCTACAATAGATCCTTATCCTAGATGAGGGTCTTGTGTAGATATTAATGGGGAAATCCACAAACAAAAATGGGATTCTCTGTAAAAACAGACACCAGAGTATTATTCTTGATGAGTGTCTGGTATGGCTGTCAAAGGGGACCCCACACGCACACAAAGTGGGCTCCCCTCAAAACCATTAATTTATTCATTTTTGGTGATGAATTTCTTTACACTGTGTGGAATGACTTGTTTTAAAGCTGTTATGTTATCATCTCTAGCAACACTAGTAACAGTAACACTCAGACTGACAGAGGGAGGGGCGACTCTAAGAGCCAATGAGACCTGACTGCATGCACATGCACTGACATTGAACAGGACGGCAAGAGTCAGAGTGCACAGATTTATCTGTATGTTGGTGTTCCTTCACTGTCCAATCAGCAGGCTGTGGAGTGGAGGGATGACACCATTGCATTTCTGGACACTAAAGCTGGCCATACATGGGTTGAATTCTGAAAGAATTTTCTTTCAAAAATCTTTTCTAAGATTTTTCTTTTTGATTTCGCACCATTAGTGGGCCACAGCAATGGCCGATTTTTGAGCAACCATCAAATTTGAGTGATCAGACATGTTGTAAATTTTTTTAAAAACTACAAAATTTCTAATCAATGATGGGAGAATCATGCGAGAAATGTAATAGAAAAAGAAATGAGCATGAGCTGTGACCTGGAAAGAAAAGAAAATTCTTGGCCACGAAAATTCTTTTCTGTAGCAACATGAGGTGAAATTAAAGGCTTGGTTGGTTGAATTTCGAAATCAATGATGGCACCATCGGATTACAAAATGCACAAAATTTATGATTTTCTACAGAATATTTGTTTGGAATTTGACCCATATATGGCCTGCATAAGGGATTGATTTACTAAAAGTGGAATGTGCAAAATCTGGGGCAGCTGTGAATTGGTAGCTAATCAGCTTCTAACTTCAGCTTGTTCAATTAGGCTTTGACAATAGAACCTGGAAGCTTACTGGTTTCTATATGCAGAGCTGCACCAGATTTTGCACTCTCCAGTTTTGGTAGATCAACCCCTAAGAGAGAAAGTGGTGTCACTCTCCTGGCTGCACTGCCAGGCAGAAGTATATGACTTGCAAATGAATCTGGACAGAATTACAAATTAATTTGCAGGTAGGACAGTTCACTTATGTGTGTTCAACCATGTATTTGGCTGTTTGCCTGGAGTTCAGCTTTAATCTTTTGTTTTTCTTATTGTTGGATGGTCAGTTCCTGGACTGCAGATTTCATTACTTTGTATTACATTACTGAAAATAATCACCTAAATAAAACACCAATCATTTATATATGACCATTCATATATGACCAGCAGTCATTTAGCATGGAGGACCTTCCAGAAAAAAAGTTTTGGATTTAGTGAAAAAAAAAAATCACAAGATTACTTTGGGCGGCTTTCCTATTAAAAGAGAATAACAAAAAAAAAGTAATAACTCAGTGTGTTACTACATGAATAGGTCTCTTTATCCGTCTTAATTAGCCTGCCAACAAGTCAAGAGAATGTTCGGGAACATTCTCATTAGCACTCGCACTTACACAAGGTCTATTGTGAAATTAAAGTAATTGATTTTGTCTAATCTTTAATCTCACATCATGTGCAGAAGTTTGGCTTGCTATCACAACACCACTAATGAGAAAACATGCCTTATAGAACACCTAAAGCATTGTTCAATTAAATGAATTTGATTCAGCTGTGATCTAACATGACCCTACAGAAGTGATAAATGCTGAATGAATACTCGTTTAACCAAAATGAGTTACCCTTATTTTGCTGTTTACTTCTGTCTCTAGTTTCTCCACTTGCCTTCTTTAAACTATACCAATTTTCTTTTTCAGTTGGCAGCATATTTTTATTTTAAACACCTACTTTTTTCCATTGTGTGTAACTGTGTGACCAGAGCTCGAACTACATTTTAGGATGGCAAGAGGTGCTACCTGCTTCTGATTCTTCCCTGGTACCTCCTAAAAGATGAGACTTAAGCAGTGAATAAATGACCTGGATTTGCTGCCTTTACCCACCAAGCTGGCCAGGGGCCCCACCCCCTGCATCCTCATAAGATAGGGTATGCACATACCTGTCTTTAGGAAAAACACAGCCATATTCTGTTCCACATACTCCAGGACTGAGGCCCACCTTCTTGAATAAAGAATGTCCACACAGGATGCTTTTTTTAACGGTTTACGGAATAACAACATGGTCAAGAACCTGGCACAACAGTTTCTTAACTTTTCCTTTTCCCATTTACAGTGCAGAACACTTCAGTGGCACCAACTCAAACTCTCAAAGTCCAGCCATCATTCTATATGCGTGTGTAAGAGAGATCAGCGATTGCTTACATCAATACCAGCAGCAAAATGCACTAAAAGGAAACCTGAAACCCTCAATAGCATATACAATATATACATATATAAAAAAAAAAAAAAAAGGTCATATAAGAGTGCTATTTTGTCCTCAATTAATGATGTAAGGTGAAGATCCTGTGCTCAGGTGAAAGTACATTCCATGTGACATTTATTCCATTCGGTGAAGTGCGGGGAATATGGTAAAAATGCACACTCACCAGATGCCCATTTAAAATACGCAGTATAGTATATAAGATGTAATCAGCCAGAGGTCCCCTTTAAAGTGGAATGGGTATACAGCCTGGAAAGGATTTATCTCCTCTGGTCCTGGAGCAGCTTTGTGTCACATGGGAATCTGTAAATTAATAGCTCAATGTAGAGCCAAAGAAAAGGGTGCCCATAGTGTAGTAATATTGGAATTTATTAGGAAAAAGAAATGTCATCCACTTGGAAGAAATTGCATTACAAGCAGAGCTGCAGAGAAAACACTGACCAGCCAAAATCAAATCATGATTTGGTATCATATAGTTTTATTATGCTCTGATCCAATTTATATATACAGTCATGGCCGAAATTGTTGGCACCCTTGATATTTTTCCTGAAAATCAAGTATTTCACACAAAAAAGGTATTGCATTAACACATGTTTTGCTATACACATGTTTATTCCCTTTGTATGTATTGGAACAAATATAAAACAGAGGCAGAAAAGCAAATATGACATAATGTCACACAAAACCCCAAAAATGGGCTGGACAAAAGTATTGGCACCCTTAACTTAATATTTGGTTGCACACCCTTTGGAAAACATAACTGAAATCAGTCGCTTCCTATAACCATCAATAAGCTTCTGACACCTCTCACCCGGAATTTTGGACCACTCTTCCTTTGCAAACAGCTCCAGGTCTCTCTTATTGGAAGGACACCTTTTCCCAACAGCAATTTTAAGATCTCTCCACAGGTGTTCAATGGGATTTAGATCTGGGCTCATTGCTGGCCACTTCAGAACTCTCCAGCGCTTCTTTGCCATCCATTTCTGAGTGCTTTTTGACGTATGTTTGGGGTCATTGTCCTGCTGGAAGACCCAGGATCTTGGACGCAAACCCAGCTTTCTGACACTGGGCCCTACAGTGCGACCCAAAATCCTTTGGTAATCCTCAGATTTCATGATGCCTTGCACACAGTCAAGGCACCCAGTGCCAGAGGCAGCAAAACAACCCCAAAACATCATTGAACCTCCACCATATTTTACCGTAGGTACTGTGTTTTGTTCTTTGTAGGCCTCATTCCGTTTTCGGTAAACAGTAGAATGATGTGCTTTACCGAAAAGCTCTATCTTGGTCTCATCTGTCCACAAGACGTTTTCCCAGAAGGCTTTTGGCTTACTCAAGTACATTTTGGCAAACTGTAGTCTTGCTTTTTTATGTCTCTGTGTCAGCAGTGGGGTCCTCCTGGGTCTCCTGCCATAGCGTTTCATTTCATTTAAATGTCGACGGATAGTTCGCGCTGACACTGATGCTCCCTGAGCCTGCAGGACAGCTTGAATGTCTTTGGAACATGTTTGGGGCTGCTTATCCACCATCCGGACTATTCTGCGTTGCAATCTTTCATCAATTTTCCTCATCCGTCCACGACCAGGGAGATTAGCTACAGTGCCATGGGTTGCAAACTTCTTGATAATGTTGCGCACTGTGGACAAAGGCAAATCTAGTTCTCTGGAGATGGACTTGTAACCTTGAGATTGTTGATATTTTGCCACAATTTTGGTTCTCAGGTCCTCAGACAGTTCTCGTCTCCTCTTTCTGTTGTCCATGCTTAGTGTGGCACAGACAGACACACAATGCAAAGGTTAAGTGAACGTCTCTCCTTTTTATCTGCTTTCAGGTGTGATTTCTATATTGCCCACACCTGTTACTTGCCCCAGGTGAGTTTACAGGAGCATCACATGCTTGTAACATTCTTATTTATCCGCAGTTGTGAAAGGGTGCCAATACTTTTGTCCAGCCCATTTTTGGAGGTTTGTGTGACATTATGTCGAATTTGCTTTCTTTCCTCCCTTTTTTTGTTTTGTCCCAATACACACAAAGGGAATAAACATGTGTATAGCAAAACATGTGTTAATGCAATACGTTTCGTGAGAAATACATGATTTCCTGGAGAAATATCAAGGGTGCCAACAATTTCGGCCATGACTGTATGTATATATCATTTCATATGTACTTTCATGAGTCCTCCATAAGTGGGTCCTCAAATGGGGTCTCTCTCTGGAGCAAGGTCCAGAAGGCCTACTAATCTCCGGGTTACAAACCTACATGCTGTAAGTCAGGGTTAGCCAGTACCCATCCACCTTCTGTACAGGGTCCCACCTACAGCAGATTATAAAGGGTACTGTACTCCACCCATTAGCATCAATCAAGGGAGTGGTCTCCCTAAAAAAAAGATACTAAAACCAGCTTACAAGTGCAATGAGCCAAATGGTTCACATATGCTGTCAGGATCCTATCAAGCCCTGCTCCATCCTACTCTTCGCTATCAATCAGTCCCTGTTGTAGCCAACTCTCACTTGTCTGACCCACTCTTAACTGTCTCTCCTGTCTATCAGTCTCTGCTCTGGCTTCTTCTCATCTGTCTGTCAGTTCCTGCTCTAACTTACTCTCATCTGTCTATCATGCCTGCTGTAGCCATGTCTCACCAGTCTATGGGTTCCTGCTCTATTCAGCATTCACTTGTCTATCAGTCCCAGCTCTGGTCTACTCTTACCTGTGTCTCCTATCTATCAGTCCCTGCTCTGGCCTACTCTTGCCTCTTCATAAGTCCCTTTCATGCCCTACTCTCACCTGTCTATCAGTCCCTGCTATAGCCTACTTTTACCTACTTCTCTTTTCTTTCAGGACATTGCTTAGCAGCCAGTGCTTGTACTTTGAACTTGAATCAGGATCTGTGTTATTTGCTTTGCATTCTCTCCAGCTCCTGCCTCTATATTTGAATTTTCTCTCATCTGATCCTGACATCCTTCCAGCTCTTGCTGTTTGGTTGCTGCTGCTTTTTATGGTCCCCCCTGGCAATCATCCGAACCCAGCTCTTGTTATCCTCTTAGTGTCCATTTGCTCCACATCACTGATTTTCTGTGCTCCTGTTTGGGCCCTGGCATCTCCCTTGTTTATCTGGCACAGTTACTGAGACTTATCTTGGTTATCTTTTCTGTCTGGGTTTCCATGTCTCTGTTTGTTCTGACTGCACTGTCTCTGCTCTTTGTGCTGTGTGCCTCATTCACAGTTTCACATCCTATCTCCCTATACCTACCTGTTACTGCATTGCGTATTTTATTACTCAGTAAAGTGTATGTAGAGCCAAAACTTTGATTTAGTTTGGATAGCATCAGGAAGGATTAAAACCTCTCTAAGTTTATTGTTTGCTGTCTCTGCTTTGTTGGGAAGATTTTCACTTCCTTTCCCATAGAAGTGAAAGGATAATTCCCTTTTAGACAGTTGTCTACAGAACAGGTTTCCCATTGGAAGATCTTCTCTGACCTCTTGTTTTAGTGACAATTTCAAAGTTTCGCTTTCCCCTTCACTTTCTGTCTTGGTGACAATGGACATTGGGACAAATGTTAGAGACAGCAATAAAAACTTGAGAGGGGTTCTAACATACCTCTTTTCTATCCCAAATTTTTTTTTTTAAGTTTTGTCTATAGTTACACATTAACATATTGAATTCCCAACCCAATGTTGCATTATCTGCCACTTCTCTCGTTCTGTATGCTCCTTCTTTCAAATGAAATGCCATAGTCTCTGATATAACTGCCTGTTGTAAGTACAAAGGGTCTGATGAGCAGTTACACTTGAGGACACCAAAGAATCATTAAACAGTTCATTCGAAAGGGGCTACTATAGGTAAAAGAGATCATCAAAATTATTGACTCTTGTCTTTCACCTGTTGCTGAGTGCCATGTCTGTACCACATTCACATGCACCTTTATGTGTTTGCCTTTTGTGTTTCTATCCAATTTACTGCTTTAGAACTTGGTGTTAGCTGACTTTTGGCTCTATCACTCAATGACTACTTCTTTATCCCTACTATAATATTTAATTCCCCCAAAGACTGATTAGCAGTCTCCTGCTGATGCTAAAAATTGTCAGGTATCCTCTCAAATTTAGGTAACTCATACACAATCCAACCATCTGAGGATTTCTTTGGGGTCAGTTTTCCCCTAAACAAAAACACACTACATGCATTAGTGTTTCTGGTTTCAGGATAATAGAGCAGAACATGAGAGCTGTGTACAGGCAGTCCGTGCAGTGACCTATTTTTGTATAAAACAATAGTGATCAATCAATGTTTCTAACCTGTCTGATTACTTTGTCCTTCAAGAGTGGTCTTCTCGGCTTTCATGCACTGTCCACAGACTTTAGATTTTCTCCTGTTTCAGCCAAAAACTGTAATTTAATGTTTACGGGCACCTATGCAGGTGAAGTCAGTATGGCCTGGATTACAATAAACTGAATTTGTAAAATGTAGGAGGAACATTATGGGAAACCGTTAAATATTTGTCATGATTGCCTGTTTCTTGGCCATGTATTCTCATGATTGACAGTTTGTTTCCCACATATTGTCATGATTACCCATTTTTATAAACCTGTGTATTATCATGATTGCCTGTCTGTTGCCCACAGGTTGTCTGTGTCTTGCCATGTATTTTAATAATTGACTGTTGTCTGTGTGTCGTCATGGTTGCCCAATTGTTGCCCCACATATTGTAACAAACAGCTGTTCGCTACCAGCGTATTGTCATGATTGCCCATTTTTAGCTCATATATTTGAACAACAAAAGCTGCACCAGAATTCACAGTAACAATTTTTTTTTTTTTAAATATATTAATGCAAAACAGTTACAAATTACACAGTGTAAAAAAGAACCCTTCTCTCTCCCCTCTGTTTATAACATTGAAGTAGGAGGTTTTATATGAAATTACCTGTATTGAGAAATGATTTCCTGTTTGTCAAATTGTATTGTCACACTTGCCTATTTGTTGCCCTTCATATAGTTAATGATTGCCCATTTGCTTCTTGCGTATTGTCACAATTGCCTGTTTATAGCTTGCCTATTGTCACTATTTATTGGGGTATTTATAGCACAGAAAATTTACACAATGCTTTACATATATTGTACATTCACATCAGTTCTTGTCCTCAAGCAGCTCAAGCACAAAGTGCCAACCACTAAGCCACTGTGTTTCCCGTTTGTAGCCCATGTATTGTCAGGATTTCTGTTTTTGCCTGTAATTGAATGCCCTGTAGGCCTATAATTATAAAACTACACCCTTATTATCCCCATGTTTAGCTGAAGCACCCTTTTATTCCCCATGACACACCATTTATTTTACATGTAGCCTGGGGAGCATCATAAGGGTTCTTAAGCAACATGTAAAGGTTTTTTTTAAAAGACAGATCTCTTTTTTTTTCAAGCAAACCTAAGCAAATTTTGATGAAAAATTCAATTCATCCCTTGTGATTATATCACATGTTAGCAGCTTGAGTGTCTGCAGCGACCCCTTCTTCTCATTTGTATCTTTTAATAGAGAAAGCAGACCCAGCTGTACCATGTGACCTGATTTTAGAAGACTCATTTATGGTACGTTCACTATTTACTTTGCTCAACTCAAGGATTTTATTGTATATACTAGGGTTTTCTAAACTATATAATTATTCCAGTACCTTGACTTCCTTTCTAAATCTGATCTCATTTTAAAATGTTAAAGGGAAATTGCACTTGCATTTTAAAACAATGATATAAAGTTGACCAGTATAAATAAATAAAACACAAATGTATTAGAATGAGCTTTACATTCACATAAATGGGCTCTGAATATAGACTTCAAAATATTGTAAATTTTATACATATTACACAGTTCATAATTTTAAGAGTGCTAGACGGATGGTTTTCCGTTGATGGGATACTGTATACATCATGATTATTTGTACAAAACTCTCTTGTTGTGTAAGACCCACCACAGTTCGCTCTTGGAGCTGTTAAATATGTACTGGGAACAATTACCTCATATTACTTGCTTCTGATCATGACCTGAAAATTACTCACTAATGTGAAGGATTCTGTTTCCAAGGTAAACTGTTTTACAAAAATGTTTCTCTGGTAATTTACAAAGATGATTAGTTTGGGGATTAGCTTTTTGCTTTGACGCTTATTTCACACTTCCAGCTCAATTGAACTTTAAAACATCCACAAAGTTGTATTAAAATGAATAAGAAAATCTTTTTTTTTTATTTGTACAATGATACAGGAAATATTAACAATACTAAAAGCAGGAGAGGAACAATTATGTTTTCCACGGTGGGTGGTGAAAGTGGACCTAATTTTCCTAAATCTTTTCATATAAAACAGTCGTATTTATCTTTGTTACGTGTCATTAAACCCAGACTATTAAAAAACTCTCATTACAAGTTATATAACAGAAAGTGCATATTCACAAAACCACTAAAGCATTCTTTTTGTGTAGAGTGAAATATACCTGGGTAATCTGGCCTCCAGCTGTACTTTCCATCTTCTCTGTGTCCCCACTGCAGGCTCTGATTGTGTAGACCAGCTGTTGTCATCTGAGCATGCTCCAGTTTAAGTTCCCTTCTATTTCCATTTCCTCTTGTTTCTTATCTGTGACACCCACAAGACTATAGAGTCACAGTTGTGGGCATATACAGTACACAGTTTTAAATGACCCTCCCCTACCTCCTTCGCCCTCCATGTCCTCCTATTGCTAAAGACTATGGGCCAGGAAATAGTATGTTGATTGATTACATTCACTAAAAAACTCGCAAAAAAGCTTAGTTTTAATATCAATCAGTATTAAATATATCAAACATGATTGCTGTGACGGGAGTGACTTTTGGGTGTCGGGGGACCTCTGTATCATCTCCCCAAATCATTATGCTTAACCCACCCTGTGCCTGTTAAGGGTTACAGGGTGTGTATGTGAATGTCTGAGTCCTGTGTATAGTGTGTTGTCCTTTGTCTAAGCCACATGGCTGTCCATTGTCTGTTTACCATGTGCTACCCCCCATTGTGCTGTGTCTTCCTGTCCAGAGAACTATTATGGGATGTACTGTTTGTATTGGTGTGGGGGTTGGTCAATGTCCTTTGCCACATGGTTGCATCCCATTGTTCTGTGTCTGGTTGGATGGGGAGGGGTGATGAGGTGTTTCCTGACTATACTGTAGCCCTTCCCACTGAGAGGGTGGGCTGATGATGTATGTCCTGTTCCTGGATGTGTTTCCCCTCCCTCTGTATAAAATGTTTTGTTTGTGAAAAATAAAGGTTAGCTGGCTTCCTGTTTTAGTAAGAGCTGGGTGTTGTTTTCTTTTCCTGAGGGATTTCGAGGGTGTGGTCCGTGGATGGTGTTGGGACAGGGGAAGTTGTGCTATAACGGAAAAACTCAGTGCGGTCTGGGTTTCGGTTCCGTTACAATTGCTATTACCTGTAAAGTAAAAACGTTTTGGATGCAGATGCTGCCTAAGCAAAATGAAATATAGTGTCAATCATCTTTGACCCCACTTGCACCATATTGATGCATAAAGAATACACATTTGATGTTCAATAAAGATTTATAGGGAGCTGTAAAACTATTTTTTTGATATTTATACTTGAATTTGAATTGCTCTTCTGAAGCTATTTTTTTTTCAGTTGTGACTAACATAGCACCAATCAGGGCTGTGCAGACAAACTCATACTGTAGCAATAGAAGCTCCTCTGAAAGATCTTTCCCTGCAAATGCCAAAGAAACGGGGCGAAATCATGTGATCACACAACAGTGCTGCAGGAATAAGGTACTGAGAAGATTAAAAAAAATACAACAGCATGGTATACTGTATATGATTTATGTGAAATAATTATCTGTTCAGTATCACTTTAAGTATACAGTATAATATGCTGCCAGCAGCCATAGAAAATCTGTGAATTGATTATTTTCAATTTGTACAGTACAACAAGATTAATCTTTCCTTTGATGTTGGATAATTGATTATTATTGTTTAATGCTAACGTCTGAATCAAAGCAACTTAAGTGATGAAATAGCTTCTGGTCACATGTTGCTTGGTATCTGAGATGAGATGTGAGAAGCTCCTGTTTTGGATTGGTATAGCCCATACCTGTGTGCAGATCAAAAGCTTAGATCTATCTATATGAGTTCATTCCATTTTTTTTGCCAAGAACTCATTTTTTTCATGTTTAGGAGCAATTGGAAGTTCTCTTTTAAGATGTCTTCTAAGTTGGGCATGATATAGATGCCAAGATATTTGAGTTTCCATATAACCATAGGACTGGGAAATTTGATTTAATAGTGGATAGAGGGTCGATGGGGATGTTAATATTTAGTGCTTCTGATTAAAGCAGAACTCCAGTTAAAAATCACATTTTCCCATGCAATGGGGCTGTGCCTTCACTGCATGGGTTAAGTGCTAATTTTGTCTAGGGGCTCAGGGTAAAGCTATACTTACCCATTCCTCCAATTCTCCAGAAAACCACGCTCCCCCATGACCAGCGGTGGACTGTTCCTGCAGTGGCATGAGGCTCCTGTTTGTTAAAGTGGTTGTAAGCCCTCACATATACCCAGTGAAGTGACAAGCCTCAGATGATACACAGAGATGAAACATAACCTCCTACATAAGTTGTACCTGTTTATCTTTAGCAATTCCCTTTTCTACATTCGTTCAAAGTCCAGAATGTATACCGCTTGTCTGAAATTTCGGAGAACAGGGGCAGAGGACTGAAATTATACACTGCAGAACTCAGTGAGGGAAGCTTTGAGAGCTGTTTGGAGGGAAGGGATACCCCCCCTTTCACATAGCACAAAGGAACAGAGCTGAGACTGGCACAGGCTGTGTGCTGGAGGCCCATCCCCTGTCACCTTTTTTTCTTGATATCAGGAAAATTTGTAAGAAGTGATTCATGCTGATAGCAGAGAACTGAAGTAGCAGATAGAAATTACACTTAGTGCTCTTAACTGAGACATGTACACACTATAGAGGGATATGTTGTGTTCATATTTCATGTCTCAGGTTCACAACCACTTCAAAGGAATATCCATGGAGATTGCTTTGTTTACTATAACTGCAGCTAACAGATGTAAAACATATTGCGTCCTTCTATCAGTACCCTATGTACTTGAAAGTGTGTGTCATGAGGCCCCAGTTCACCCTGTCAAACGTTTTGTCCAGCACCTGATGAAACAGGTAAAGTGGGAATGCTTTCTCTCTGAACAAAATGGATCAGGTTGAGTGTCTTGCCTATGTTGTTTCTGACCTCTCTGCCAGACATAAAGCCCACTTGATCTTTTCTAGATGGGGAGTTGGCCAATTGATGATGATTTTCATAAAGATTTTTAGGTCCAGATTGAATAGAGAGATTGGCCTATAGCTGGTGCATAAGGTGGGATCTTTGTCCTCACATATATGACATATATGTTTACATGGAGTGTGTCCATAGGGATTAGGTGGCTCTGAACAATATAGAACCAGGCTGAGTTAGACCTCATGCACACTGTGAAGTTCAAAAACGTTTTTGGAGCTGCAGGAGTTTTCAGAATCAAAACGCGGTAAAATATCCATGTTTTCGCATGCACGTTTACGTGCATTCATGCGTGTTAATGCAAATTCCCACATCAGGCATTAATGCATTCCATTGGCCAGAATTCTGGCCATTAGAATGCATTAATGTGCGCTAATGCATTTTCCCACTTTTGAATGTTTTTTTATGTTCAAAAGATCCTTTTCTGAATGCACAAGTGATGGATTTTTTTATGCCTTTAAACTCTCCTGCCACTAAACTCCTGAAAACGCCTATAGTGTGCATGGACTTATAGGCTAACATGAAGGGGAATTAACAGGCAAAGAAAAATAAAAGCTCAAAACAGCTCAGAGAGCTGAAGGAGCAGCTTCTTTGAGCTGCAGTGTGCATGATGCCTTAAAATATGAGTGTGAGGCCATGGGACAATGGTGCTCAGCCTGTATGCATATACTTAATAACTGTAAAGACTTTGTCTCCATAAGCATCTCTGGCTTGGTTGGAAAGATTTGGTTGTTCTGAGCTCTCCAGGTAGAGTCTTATAGGTGGGTGCTTCTTCAGTGGGCTCTTGGAGTCTGGTGGGCAGAATGATGTGGAAGTGTTTCAATGAAGTAATTTTGGCACTGTGAGTGTCCTGAAGCTCCTTTCCCTTTGCTCCCACTGAGTCCAGCAGTGCATTTGGCCATTGTTCTAGTGCTTCACAATGTGGCCACAACATTTTGAAGGGCCATTTGGGCTGCTGATGCTGAGACTTAGGGAGGAGAGGGGGTGACATGCAGAATGTGTTATGTGGCTGCATGCTATGACTGCTGTTGGTGGGCAAAACTGAAGCAGGAGGAGGTTGACATCAGATCATTCTGCTCTTATTCCTCCCACCTGTAGTCTGACAAGGCCAAGGATACTGTGCAGAATGTGAGCACCCCCCTTCCAGTTATGCCACTGCCTATACTAGTGTCTATTTGATTGCAGTTAGGCCCCATATAGTTAGCTACATTCTGTCACGATTGCGGCGTCAGACCCCAGACCTTCTCACAAAATTCGTGACCGAAGGACTAGCAGATCTAAAACTGTGATGTCACGAGCGTAACAATGCCACACCCAGCTTCACCCTGCACAACGATTTTCCAGCTAATTAGATCACAATCGATGCACCGGCAGCCTGAATTGATTGTTACTGGGTCAGGTTAATTACGCAATTAACCCTTCACACTGCCACCACCTCCTTTTTGTACAGAGAAAGAGGAAACTCGCCAATATCCGCTAAAACACTATAATGGTTGAGATAATTGTCTGCATAATACGGTCACCGCAGGCCGATTATGCAGAGGGTTAAACAAACACAGTAGCGTTCTCTTTAGAGGCAGGAATTCATAAATTGCAATAAAGCACTATAGAAACAGTTCAATACTTTCACTTTTTATTACTAACAGGTAAAACGGGTGCAATAAAAATATTTACAGAAAAAGATGTAACTAAGATATATATATATAAAATATACAGAGACCAACAGCACAGCAAAGAGATATCAGAGAGAGGTGAAAGGGTTAAGGTACTTGCCAAAGTCCTGGGTTAGCAGATCCAAGTTTCAGAGCAAAAGGGCACGGGTCTCCCCAGGTGATACTGGTGTTAAAATGGGAGGCGTCTTCAACTTCACTCTCTTAGGTCTGACAGCCTATTTTTGTAGTTCCCCAGCAGGGGGTGTCTCTGAAGTCAAGGACCAATAACCCGTTTAGGGCGTGGAGGTCTGGGCGGATACCTCAACTAGAGCCAAAATCTCTCCTAACTCATATTTTGGCCCATAACTTTCCATCTGCACAAGTGACCTTCCACCCGCAGGTAGATTATTATGCAGACACGTCTGAGGATTGATTAGATATGAATTATGAAATTATACACTGAACGGTTCACGAGATCTACTTTTCTGTTTTCCTTTGTATTCGAGTGACCTACCAAACTGTTCGTCCTCTCGTGGTCAATCTGACGTTATGTCAGGTTTTTATGTAAGTCTCTCATATTCCAAGATATGAGACATAGGGGGAAAATGGATTTTAACAAAGGTTATCTGGTCGTGTTTCCTTGGAATGTTCTTTGAACTCCGGGGAAAGCTTGCCTTATCTTATACGAGGTGTTAAATTGCACAGGTTCTTTGGACAGCTAGGCCCCGGCTCAGAGAGGTGTTTTATAGCTCTGGCCTCCCTGCTGGCTCTAGCCTGCCTGTGGCCCTTCCAACATACATATGTCCCTGTGGATTAACAGAGAGGAAAGGGGGAAAAATGAGGGACAACATGGAGATTCTTAACAAAATGGAGGACTGCGTCAGTCTCTGGTGCGCACTTTTGCGACACATTCCTCTTATTTCAGATTGGGTATATTCTTGGCACTGACTGTTTATTATTACTTGTAGTGTTGTTCTCTACTAGCTCAGTGTATTTCGGGCAAGGCTGTCCACTGGTGGTAAAAAAACAAACACTAGATCTAATCATTTCATTGTATCATTGCATAATTTTGTTGTTATCAACCTGGTGCCTTCACTACTGTCAGCCCTGTTTGACTATTTGTTTTCTTCAGGTCTTATTTCTGGTTTTATTAAAGCCCAGTCATATCACTATTGGTGTGTCACCACTAGAAACAGGGTGAGAACCCAGCATTTTCAGCGGTTCCTTTTGAGGATCATTGCTGCAAAGCATTTTGGTTTTTTTGTATAATTATTCTTGGTTTACACCCTTGAAAGTCAGAATGTAACATGTAGTGATAATGCTGTGAAGGAGGAAGGTAGAAGAAACATGGACTTTGTTCTTGCAGTGATTCCTATGCATCTGCAAACACATTGCACATTATTATGGAAAACCTAGCAGGTCAGCCTTTGCAGTTAGCTGTTGCAACTGAACATGAATGAACATCTCAGACTAATATTAAACTCTAAAGTTGACCATACACTGACCAAAATTCCCTTCTCAACTGGTTGATTTTTGATAAGTGTGTGGCCATTCCTGCTAAAGGGAAGTTGATCATTTGATGAACTACTCTCAATGGGACGTGTTGGAGACTTTTTCTAAATCAGCGGCTGCAGCCAATCTCGTAAAACAACTGATCAGTGTATTCTTACAGCAGCAGGTGCCGCTGTCTGAATACAATGTCTTGGTGGGGGGAGCAATGTGTTTGTTTTTTTTTATTCATCCTGCTGGCTGAAGGGGAAAAAAAACAAACTAACTGTGTATGGCCAGCTTAACATATCAAAAGCTGATAGAAACAACATAAGTGAATATCAGGAGAAAAAAAAATTCTCTACAATACATACACACGTCCCTATGTTTTTTTCCTTTAATGACTCTTCAAAAACAGAAAATATTTGTTGTTTCTGGCATACATGCATTTGCTCTTAATTTCCTGTTGTGGGTGACAACACTGTGCCTTTGCTGAACTGAAATAGCAAGAAACAGTGTCTTTTGCTGAACTTTGGGTAGGCCAGGGGCGGACTGACCATTTGGAAACTCGGGCACTGCCCAAGGGCCCGGGGTCAGTAGAGGGCCCCATGAGATGCCCCTGGTACCTTTTTCATAGGCTTTTTTGAGTTTGGGCAAGGACACAGGGGCCCCATGATCCCCTATTGCCCAGGGGCCCCATGAGTTGTCAGTCCGCCCCTGGGTTAGGTATTCTAGTCCTAGAGAAGAACTGGGGGACGGTTGGGGTAGATTAGTCTTCTTGATTCTAATATGCAAATACAAATTTACACCAGGAATTTAGTGCTTAGCCCAGCCTCTCCCTTTTCCTCACTATTGGCTTTCTAAAATAATTGACAGCCTCACTAACCAATTATTGGTTGTGGGAGGAGACAGGGCCCCAGCACTAACTTCTTAGCTGAAGTCAGTATTTGTATAAGAAAATCCTGGCATCAGGATGTACCTGCGAAGATATCACATAGGTATTTCACTATGATTTCAATTTCTCACAATGGTGGTCAGCTTTCTTGATATAGTGGGTTGTAAGTGCGGCCCTTAATATCAGCAAAGGGACTTAGATAAAATTCAGGTAATATTCAGAGATAGCAGACATACAACAGGACATACTCAAAGATTAATGGCGTGATACAGAAGACAGTTAGAGACTGTGGACATCATACAGCAGATGGTCAGAGACTGCGGACAGGATGCAAGAGAGGGTCATAGACTGCTGACATGATACAAAAGATTGTCAGAGACTATGAACAGAATACAAGAGATGGTCAGAAACTTCAAATGTGATGCAAGACAAGAGATAGCAAAAGACTGTAGTCATGATACAACAGATGGTCAGAGACTGCAGACATGATACAAGAGATAGTTAGAAATTGTGAACAGGATGCAAGAGATGGTCAGAGACTTGAAATGTGATACAAGGGATGGTCAGAGATTGTAGACATGATACAAGGATGACCAGAGACTGCAAACATGATACAAGAGATGGTCAGAGACTTTGAACAGGATGCAAGAGATGGTCAGAGACTTCAAATGTGATAAAATAGATGGCAAGAGACTGCAAACATGATACAAGAGATGACCAGAGACTGCAAACATGATACAAGAGATGGTCAGAGACTGTGGACATGGAACAGGAGATAGTCAGGGACTGCAGAAATTATACAAGAGAAGGTCAGAGACTACAGACATATTATAAGAGACTGCTAGAAATCACTGCTTTAACAGGGCAATAGGGAAACATATACTGATGCCTGCAGGAGCTCTGGGGCCACAGGTTGGGCACCAGAGGACTAGAGGTTTCCAACCCTCCCTATCAGGAGCCTTGGTGGCTACATTGGAGGACACATATGAAGATAGATACTTCAGTGCCTGCATAACCCTTCATTGTCATATATTGTAATACAATTGTGTCTCTACTAGGATTCTGCAAAAGGACTCCTTTACCACACATTATGTCTTCCCAGAGGAATAAACATATGTATATGATTCATAGCCTGACCAGAATTAGAACAAATATTCACTTGTAAAGATTAAATTTAAGATGTTTTCCTTTGCACAGACAATAATTGGATGATTTAGTATCCTTGAATTACATATTGCTGGTGGATTTAATTTCCTCACTTTCTCTGTTTTCCTGTGAGTTATTCTTCATAATTACACAGTCATTTATAACAAGCTGAACACCCATAAGTGGAACACAATAAATTCACATCAAACACTCTGCCAGTATTTAAGGAAACATGAAAGGAAATTGCTTTCATTTTCAATTGAGATCCCTCTGTTGTAGTTTGTTCAGCTGGTTTAAACAGATAATAAGTAGCAGGTAAAAAAAATCCCTAAAATTCTAAAAATAGATTCCTAGATCTGTTCCTATACAGAATATAACAGCCCAGTACCTCACACTCTATAAAGAAAATATTTTTCAGTGTCTGAAATAATAATAATTAGGTTTAATTACAGTGTCTTGATCAGTCTTTTTGTTTGTGTTTCATAATATGAGTTAACACTTCCGTGGTTCTCAGTTCAAATCCCAGCCAGGACACTACCTGCAAGGCGTTTGTATGTTCGTCCTGTACATGGATTTTCTTTCCCTCATAGGGCAGCACAGTGGCTAAATGGTTAGCACTTCCACCTGTGTCGCTGGTTCGAATCCCAGCCACTGCACTACCTGCCTGGAGTTTGCATGATCTCCCTGTGCCTGCGTGGGTTTCCTCCGGGTACTCCGGCTTCCTCCCACCCTCCAAAGACATGCTGGTAGGTGAATTGGATCCTGTCTAAATTGGCCCTGAATATGTATGTATGAATGTAAGTTAGGGACCTTAGATTGTACGCACCTTGAGGGTTAGGGACTGATGTGAATGTACAATATATATGTAAAAGCGCTGCGTAAATTGATGGCGCTATATAAGTGCCCAAAATAAATAAATAATAAATAAATTACACACTCCAAAGACAAGCTTGTAGGCTAATTGGCTCCTCTTTAAATGACTAGATTGCCCCTAGTATGGGTATGCATGTACATATACTCATGGGAGAGGGACCTTAGATTGTAAGCTCCTTAAGGGCAGGGACTGATGTGAATGTACAGTATGTAAAACACTACGTAAATTGGGCATATAATAAACATTTTTCCTTTGGCAAGGAAGTGAAATCTGGGAATCAGTCTAGAAGCAATTCAATTTTGACTCTTGAATGTCAATGACCTAATTAAAGTAGACCTGCCAAGCGTAAGAGCAGACACAGCACAATGCTTGTTATAACCTTTACTAGCAATGAAACCCTTTCCTTTGCACCTGTTTCATTAGGTTTCAATTTTGTTACCGGTGTGTGGTTCCCCTAACTTCTGGCCCAGGCTCTTCCGCATGTCTGAACCCTGTCCTATATGAATACACTTAAAGGCCACTCTATATTTGGATACAACAATGACCATTAGGTAAGGCATAACCTAAGCATGTTTTGGTTTGAGGTGCTGAGATGCAGTGTAGTTCTTTTGCAACTAAAGAAGGGAGCAGGGGCGAACTGACCATTTGGAAACTCGGGCACTGCCCAAGGGCCTGTGGTCAGTAGGGGGCCCATGAGATGCCCCTGGTACCTTTTTCATAGGCTTTTTTGAGTTTGGGCAAGGACACAGGGACCCCATGATCCCCTATTGCCCGGGGGCCCCATGAGTTGTCAGTCCGCCCCTGGAAGGGAGGGATGGTGAATCAGGGGCTCCTAGAAAGAGCTAAAGTGTAACTAAAGCTAAACCTATTTTAGCATTGGATAGAGTATAGAAGGTTTAACCCATTTATGCTTTATTTTCTCAAAGTAAAAAAAAGGTGTGGGGTACTGGATAGTATACAGTTGCAAGAAAAAGTATGTGAACCCCTTGGGATTACGTGGAGTTTTGCATGAATTGGGCATAAAATGTGCTCTGAACGTCATCTAAGTCACAACAAAAGAAGAACATAGTCTGCTGAACATAATACTACACAAACATTAGATGTTGCCATGGTTTAATTGCACATAACATGTAAACATTCACAGTGCAGGGAGGAAAAAGTATGTGAACCTTTGGACTTAATAACTGGTTGACTCTCCTTTGGCATCAATAACCTCAACCAAACGTTTCCTGTAGTTGCAGATCAGACCTGCACAACGATCTGGAGTAATTTTGGACCACTCCTCTTCACAAAACTGTTTCAGTGTAGCAATATTCTTGGGATGTCTGGTGTGAATCGCTCTCTTAAGGTCATGCCACAGCATTTCAATCGGGTTGAGGTCAGGACTCTGACTGGGCCACTCCAGAAGGCGTATTCTGTGCTGTTGCAGCCATTGGTTTGTTGAATTACTTGTATGCTTTGGGTCATTGTCCTGTTGCCTCACCCATCCTCTGCAGAGCTTCAGTTGGCGGACAGATGGTCGTACGTTTTCCTGCAAAATGTCTTGATAAACTCTGGAATTCATTTTCCCATCAATGACAACAATCCATCCAGGCCCTGAGGCAGCAAAGCAGCCCCAAACCATGATGCTCCCTCCGCCATGTTTTACAGTGGGGATGAGGTTTTGATGTTGGTGTGCTGTGCCTTTTTTTCTCCACACATAGTGTTGTGTGTTCTTCCCAAACAACTCAATCTTGGTTTCATCTGTCCACAGTATATTTTGCCAGTATTGCTGTGGAACATCCAGGTGCTCTTTTGCATACTTCAAACGTACTGCAATATTCTTTTTGGACAGCAATGGCTTCCTCCGTGGTGTCCTCCCATGTACTCCATTCTTGTTTAATGTTTTCCTTATTGTAGATGTGTCAACAAAAATGTTAGTATGTGCCAGAGATTTCTATAGGTCTTTAGCTGACACTCTGGGATTCTTCTTTACCTCATGCAGCATTCTGCGCTGTGCTCTTGCAGTCATTTTTACAGGACGACCACGCCTAGGGAGAGTAGCAACAGTGCTAAACTTTCTCCATTTGTAGACAGTCTGTCTTACCGTGGACACATGAACATCAAGGCTTTTGGAGATACTTTTGTAACCCTTTCCAGCTTCATGCAAGTCAACAATTCTTGATCGTAGGTCTTCTGATAGCTCTTTTCTGCGAGGCATGGTTCACATCAGACAGTGCTTCTTGAAACCAGTAAACCCAAAACAGGTGTGTGTTTTTTAAGGGCAGGACAGCTGTCAGCAACACATCCAATATCATCACACTGATTGGAGTCAAAGTTGGCTCACTCCTGGCTCCAATTATCTCTGGGAGAAGTCATTAAGCTAGGGCTTCACATACTTTTTCCTCCCTGCACTGTGAATGTTTACATGTTATGTGCAATTAAACCATGGCAACATCTAATATTTGTGTAGTATTATGTTCAGCAGACTGTGTTCTTCTATTGTTGTGACTTAGATGCCGTTCAGAGCACATTTTATGCCCAATTCATGCAAAACTCCACGTAATCCCAAGGGGTTCACATACTTTTTCTTGCAACTGTATGTACTCTGGCAGGTCTTAAAGTGGACCTTTCTTTCCACATTCCTTTCCTTAACAAACTTGGCTCACTAATGCAATATACGTATTACAAGCAATAAAGTTATTATAAGTTAAGGATAGTATACATGTAATGAAATTTGGGTAGTTCAGCTGGAACTGACCAAATTTTGGTACACGTGTACCACTGTCTAGTCAACAAAAAGTAAAAAAAAATCTCTCTTTGGAAGACTTCTCCTCTATTCCTCTTCTGGTGACACCATAAAGTTGTGAATTTCCCAACATATTCAGTCCTGGTAATTAGGACAACTAGAGTGGGAGCAGATCTCCTCAGTGGGGTCACAGGCAGCAAACCACCAAGGGGGGTTCTAACTCATCCCTACTATACCCAAATATAAAGAAAGAAAAAAAAAAGTTTGACTTCAGATATGCTTTAACTGCTTGCCTTCTGGACGATTTTCCCCCCGTCATGACCAGGCAATTTTTAGCGATTCGGCGCTGCATTACTTTAACTGACAATGGCAACGCAGTACATAAATTAAATTTATCATTTTTTTCCTCACAAATATAGCTTTCTTTTGGTATTTGATCACCTCTGCGGTTTTTATTTTTTGCGTTTTAAACAAAAAATATGACAATTTTGAAAAAGAAAACAATATTTTTGACTTCTTGCTATAATACATACCCAATAAAATATAAGAAAAAAATGAATTCATAAATTTAGGCCAAATGTATTCTGCTACGCCTTTGGTAAAAAAAATCCCAATAAGTGTATATTAATTATTTTACGTGAAAGATATAGCGCCTACAAATGGCGGTATATATACTGGAATTTGTTTTACTTTTTTTAATTTGCTTTTACTAACAGAAGGCAGTATTTGCTACAGACAATATGTAAAATTCCAAATAATAAGGCAGGATTCAGTCCTAAAAACGGGTACAAGAAGTAGTAACATGAATAAACAGGTCAAATATTCACATCTAGAATTCCTATAATGGAAACAAAAGAAAACAACTAAGTACAATCTACTGAAACATCACTAAGAGGGATCAAACAAATGTACCCTGGATATACTGAACTTTTTTTTTTTATACTAGTAATGGTAGGAATCAGCGACTTATAGAGGGACTGTGGCAGGCATTCTGACACTGGGTGGGAACTACCTGCCACGGACATCTCCAGAGACACTAATATAGTGATCAGTGCTAATAAAAAGCACTGATACTGCACTAGTGACACTGGACAGGCAGGGGTTAACATCTGGGGTGATCAAAGGAGTTAATTGTGTACTGCTTTGTGCTTTATTATGTGTGGTGTTTTACTAAGGGATATGCTGCTTTCTATATCTCTACAAAGCAACCTTGTCCTTGACAGTAGAGAGATCTGTGTTGTTTACACACAGATCTCTCCCGTCAGCTTCTCCACCGATCACTGAGTCCCGGCCATGAATCGCTGGCCAGGACCCGGTGATTGACATCTTCGGGAACCAATGACAGCGCGGTTAGGGCGCAGTGTGTGGGCATGCAACCTTTACCTGGAAATGCAAAATCACATATTGTTACATATTTTTGCACAGTGCGGCCACCCTGTACCAGTACATCTGCTATGGAGCAGTCTTAAAGTGGTTAATTTGGGAATAAAGAGTTTGCATGTTGTTTACAAATCACTGTGGAGCCTAACCACCCCAGCTGTGGTGGGAAAACATAGCTGGATCTCTTAGGCTGTTATTTCAGCCTCCAATAAAGACTTTTAGCTTGTGAACTTTATATAGTCAATTATTGGCCACATTTTAATTATTCTAGGTTTATATTGTTGATTATATACTGTATACTGTTGTTATATACTGTATGTGGCAGATTTGAAAAAATACACATTATTGAACAGAAAAAACTGTTACAAGTAGTATAGCTTTACTGTAATTTAGTTTTCACTTCTGGGAAAAGTGGTATCACTTAACTTGTATATTCTTTGATGTGTGTGCCAACACAAAGGAAAGACTCATGTGAGACCTAAAGTGATAACCAGTGTTTAGAGATGTACTTACAGAAAAGCAAATACTGCTCTGTATATTCTCCTATATTAAAAGCTTTAGAACCAAGGGAACCATTATTAAATGCAGAGTTAAAGGGAGTTAAAGGAAATAAGGGAAGCCTAAAAAACAGTACTCCTTTTATGACTGGAGCTGCTATAGAAATCTCAAAATCAACTAAAGGAAAAACAAAGTTTGTTCTTAAATACAAGAATCTCCATGTTCTCAAAGTGACGTATTCACAATGAATGGGCTGCTGTGACATAACATGCTTACTGCAACAGCCATCAGAAATATGAATGGCCCATTATTTTAATAAATAATCCAGCAGAGATTGAATGACTACACTGATCCACTTAATGTCAAGTAAAACATTTGGGAGCAGACACAGTAAAAAAAACTGACCCCTTTTCTGTAGATAGAGACTTTCCAATATGTTACCCACCAAAGTATCCAATTAGTATAAATTATTTGGTCAGGTGATTATGCAAGTATATAAGACTAAATATGCCTACATGGATTTTTTTTGCAATGAATCAATTCAACCGGTATTCCTAATTCCCCCCCGTGTCGAAAATTTGTCATCAGTCAGATGGAATGGGTCAGTTATTTTTATATTTAAACACAGCAACCAATCACCCTATAATGACCCAGAAAAGTAATCCACCTCCACCCTTGAAGGCTAATTAAACTAAGTAATAAAACTTTTCTTTACAATAAATAATATAAAAATAAATAAATAAACAAAAAAATAAAATAAAAAAATATAAAATAAAATAAAACCCACATAGAGATATGAAACCAAAAGAATGTCCCAAATATCCAAAATTCAAAAAATACTAAATATATAATCCAAAAAAATATAATCCAAAAAGACTAAATAATCCCCACAGGTGTAAATAGTAATTTTCTTTCTTCTTTCATCAAACACTCCTTCTCAATATCCGCAAATCCTGATGACAATACACCTCAAAAAGAAACACACTCATATAACAAAAGTGTCAAAAAACACCATGTGTGAAAACAAATCCCAATTAACACTGCAAGTGTTTATCACAGTGATCCCCTAAGACCAAAAACAACACTCTCCAAACTCATATGCTGATGGTAATTACCCTATATCAAAAGCATCAAGGCAGGACACCACTCTGGGTTAGTTTCTCCTCCAACCGATTGTATCCAAATACTAGGGTTTTACTTCCATTTTCAAGAAAATCCACAGTCACAGATAGTCTATAACATATCCTCCTTTATTGGTGACTTACATAAAATCTAGATGAAAACAGCTCCTCCTCACAGGGATGTAAGTGTGGACAGATTCAGGGAAACATTGGCCACATGTTCCCACTTCCAAGATTGCCGCGATCTTGGAAGTAAAATGGAAGTAAAACCCTAGTATTTGGATACAATCGGTTGGAGGAGAAACTAACCCAGAGTCGTGTCCTGCCTTGATGCTTTTGATATACGGTAATTACCCATCAGCATATGAGTTTGGAGAGTGTTGTTTTTGGTCTTAGGGGATCACTGTGATAAACACTTGCAGTGTTAATTGGGATTTGTTTTCACACATGGTGTTTTTTGACACTTTTGTTATATGAGTGTGTTTCACTTATATTTATATTCACTATAGAATTTTTGCATGTGTATAGATTCTCGTTTATTGAATATACACATTTATAAAGGATTTTGCATGCTGCGTGGCACGTGTGTTGTATTATATAAAAGGTATGACACTATGTCAAGTTTTTTTCTTTTTGAGGTGTATTGTCATCAGGATTTGCGGATATTGAGAAGGAGTGTTTGATGAAAGAAGAAAGAAAATTACTATTTACACCTGTGGGGATTATTTAGTCTTTTTGGATTTTTAGGGTCAGTTATTTTGCCATTCTGTGGACCAACACTGCAAGAATCTTTGAAAAGGGGCATGATAGACATTTGTCTTTTTTCAGCTAAACTAGCTATGTAACAAGCACACAAAGATCCTTAGAGCAGGGTTTCTCAACCAGGGCTTCTTGGAACCCTAGGATTCCTCCAAAGGTTGCTAGGGGTTTCTTGAGCAATGACCAATTTTTGCCTCTCAGATATGTTCCCACTGACACCAATCATCTTCTTAGCTATCTGAAAATAGGAAATTCTTCCAAATGACCACAAGTGCAAGGAGCACTCTTCCCAATGACCACCACACTATTTTATCTTGAGTTGCAGATATAAAATTTTTTAGCAGGGGTTCTCCACGACCAGAAAGTTATTTCAAGGGTTCCTCCATGTTGAAAAGGTTGAGAATGTCTACCTTAGAGGGCCAGAAGGAGAGCAGTAGGAGTTTATATTCTGAAACCTATGCTCTATAGCTTCTTCTCTCTCTGCTTTCTGCATCACCAGTGACATCCAAAATTCCAAAGCAGGTTTTTATCTAAATGGTGGCTCTGACACTTCATAGCACCAGAATGTTTTCTACAACCTTTATGTTTGAGGGTAAAGACAAGGAAAGTGTTACAGAATCACCAGCTGTTGTGTTTCTGGAGAAGCAAATTACAAACAAAAAAGTAGTGAGGTGGACTACTCAGCAGATCCCAGTAGGCATCGCATGGTTTTAATTTTAGAATTGAATGTAGTGTACCTTTAAGCAGAGCTTAACAGGGCTATTAATATTATCCAGTCTGAATGCAAGAGGCCCGGAAAATGAAACATATAGGAAGGTCTGTTAAAATAAGCTGAGTACTGGCACTTAGAGCCTATCATGGGCTGCTGCTTTAGAAGAACACACCAATTGTTATGAATACTCGACAGCATTATGAGCAAGTAAAAAAAAACGACAGGGATCCCATCATCTCTCACACACACTGTCTTTTGTCTCCCCCTGAAAGATGAAGAGTGGATGCACACAGACAGTCTCTGATAGCCTCTCATAGATGCTTTTGATCTTTGCAATTACAGGTGGGGATTTCTCAAGCCATCCGCTGACTGGAGGCAAAAGGCACAAATGATGTTCCCCAGAAACAAAAGACTCTCAAAACTAGTGTAATGGGATCTATCAAAATCCCTGGCAATTTGTAGACATCAAGAGACAAGGTTCTCATAAAGCTGATTATCTACCAGTCAGCCATTTTGGCAGATATTCCCATTTCCTTTCCTATAAATGGAGGCCTGCTTCAAAAGGATGGGCAAATCCAAGCAGATCCACCTGTATATACCTACAACATTCTTCAGCATTTGTATATCTGAATGGAAAATATCTGCAGTAAATGCTGTAAAGTTATTGGACAAAATTAATCTGTGAAGAATGTAATTGTATTCAGCAGCTTGCCTTGGCCCTATAGTTGCCAGCATAATTAATTACTTCCAGAATCAAATGGCTGAATGATTCTGCTCCTTCCATAAGGAACATTCACACTATTAGATTATTCTGTTCTCCACATTTACACCCAATCTTCAGATATTAATACCAAGTTTCAATGTCCATGGGTTTACAACATATTTTAATTATTTTTGTTATTACAATACAATTCAATACGGCAGGAATCAGGGGGCCCTGCTCCTTAGAGCTTACAATCTAAAAGGAAGGATCAAATTATATGATACAAATGGTAATAACTGGGGATGTGCTGATGGAGATAGTGGACACAGAGTTCTTAGGAGGAGGCAGGGTAGGCTTCTTTTAAGAGAAGGGTTTTCAGGAATCTCCGAAAAGTTGACAGAGTAGGAGATAGGCGGACAGATTAGGGTAGGAGAAGTGAGAGTGATATATACAGATTGTAGGGTAGAGAAGAGGAGTAAAGGAAACAGAGTTTAAGGAGAGAGGTCACAACTGTAAAAAGGAGAGGCAGAGAACACATGATATAGAGAGGAAGCATTGCTGAATGGAGAAATTAGTTCACCTGCAATTTGTATGGTATTTTGCAAAGTAGTTTGCTGTAGATTTTCGCTTTGTGCAATTGTGAAGTACAAAAGTGGAAGTGCTACTTAATTAAAGAACTTCACTTCATTGAAAGACCTCCAACATGTGCCACCCTAGAATGTGCCCCCCTAGCATATGCTCTTCCATAAAGGTGGTCTAGCTTCATACTGGGGTAGGTGTGGGTGGAATTTGACAATTAATTGAATTATTGTATAAATGCTGAGTTATTCACTGCTGCCTTATTTTACCTCATGGTGACATCAGCAATGAGGTACCCCTGTCAGAATTCTGGGTTCTACCTCCTTCCACCCACACATCATGGGAATCTTAATTCTGCATTGTGCATTCAATTAATATTTTGAGGAAACCTGAGACTCCATGATGCTGAGAATGGAGTCAGGAGCTGGCTAGCTACAGTGCACATGGACAGAAATAACATCATTAGTGAACACCCAATGGCTGAAGTAAGATGTCAGTCTGGAAGAAGTGCCAAAGAAAATAGCAGAGGTGGAGCAGTGACAGTGAACATGGATCTGTAAGTGCTGAAGCAGAGCAGACTGATGGCAAGATGCAAGATGTCAATTTCTACTTTAAAATCAGGGCCAAAATTAATCAAAATAATCCTATTCTGGCTAGTTCTTACTATAGCTTACAAAAAAATGCATGTGAAGAGGATCAGGTCCAGAGATATGGGTGAAGTTTTATGCATATCTTTTTTTTTTTAAACTGATCTTTTTCTAAACTGATCTTGGCCAAACCCCTCCCACCTCCAGATTCATTCTATTTGTAAATGTTCAGTAATAATAGCCTCCTTTCTTTACTTTCTTAGCACAAGTTTCCATTGAATTATATATCTTTTTTGAAATGTTTCTTTTTCTTTTTAAATAAAAACTACACTTCTGGCCTTAACCCCACTCTTCCAATAGTTGAGTTAGTTGTAAAATAAAATACCATTATAATCCTTGTTCCTGTGACATGCTGGGTCCTGAATCATCTATCTTCTTCACTGCAGAGAAGTAGAGCTATTGGCTGGCCAGCTGTGGGCTCCTCTAAGGCTGCATAGCATGATTGTGGGAGGGGCCCATAGATTGTTACCCAAGCTGGAAGAACGACACAGGAAATCCAAAGAAAGATTGAAGAGTTATTATTTTGTTGAGTGGCAGGTAAAACAGATAACAAGTTGAGCAATAATTAGCAATCACTAGCACTAGTAATAGGACTGTAGCAATTTTGACTGGACACTTGAGATAACAGTTCCAGATACTGTTGGAGTAATAGACATAAGTTCCATACACATGGGACAAAAACTGGGTGGTAACGGTGGGATCAATAGAAACCAGCTAACACTCCACAGCCGGTCTGACAGAAGCTGGCTGAATGTCTGGCTTCTGTCGAAGGGGCATGACCGAAAAAGGTCTGCCAATCAACATCTAGTCATCCCCTTGTCAGAACACAATAGATCAGCGGGGAGATCGCTGTATTAACATCAGATTGTTAGCACAGGATCTCCACCAGACCTCTTCAGTTTTGTTTTGTTCAACCTGCTGAGCTGAACAAAAAAAATGTTATTGTGTACTAGGCTTTAGCAGCATTGACAACACAAGTGCAGGAATGCTGATAGTGGAAGTAACAAGAATCAGTACATCAGGAGATTTATTTATTTATTTATTTCAGGTACTTATATACTTATGTCAATTTACGCAGCACTTTACATATATATTGAACATTCACATCAGTCCCTAACCCTCAAGGGGTGTACAATCTAAGGTCCCTTATGTACATTCATACATACACATATTAGGGCCAATTTAGACAGGATCCAATTAACCTACCAGCATGTCTTTGGTGTGTGGGAGGAAACCCACGCAAGCACAGGGAGAACATGCAAACTCCATGCAGGAGGCGCCATGGTCGGTAATTGAACCCATGAACCCATTGAACTTATGAGGAGATCCTTAGTATCACATATATTACACTGGCATTGTCTACATTACCAGAGCAGCATTTGCCAGCGGTCTGGTTGATAGGTAGAGTGGCAGAACAGATGGCACTTGGAAGATCTGTGCAGGTCTAATGAAGTAATACCAAGGACTGGAGAATAGTAGAGCAGTCAGTGGTGTCCCTAATCTCTCTTTCTTGAACAGAGATTCCTCTCCCTACACTAGTCACTCACAACTGTGCACCAAATGCAGAGAGGCACTGCTAATTATTAGCACTGCTCACACTAAAGATGGCTGCCAAGGTCACCTAGTGTTGCAGTGTCCATTCGAACCACTGCTCCCCTGGTGACAACTATGGAGTCTGCACAGAAAAAATGTTCCTTCAATACTCCACTCCATCTGTACAGTGGCACAGCAACACAGCAACACCTACAGAATGGAGGATAAACTGCACCTGCCTACATGATGACCTAAAAAAAAAATTAACTGCATCACTGAATCCACCAATGGTCCCTCATGGGACAGCACCAGCAAATGGGCAAGAACAGAAGATTTAGATAAGCAAAATAAAAAACTAATCAGAAGGGTTTTTTTTAAGCTGCTAAATAAGTAAGGGGAGTGAGTTACACTTAAAAGCAATTTGTTGATAGAATATACAAATGTTAATAAATTGCAACACCTAAATGTACAAAAAAAATGATTTGTTGGTATTGTTGATCATTACAGAACATGGGACACATTTTTCAAGCTGGGACTGACTTGTCAGTAGAAAACAAGGGAAGCTGACAACTATGCCCATATACTGCAGGCTATTGTTAGATCCCACTGGGGCTCCGTTTTGGCTTGGTTGCAATGGCTTGCTAAAGCCAGTGATAAAATATACAAAAGTATATTTTTTCATCTTATGTTTACTAAGGCATTAGCACATGCTTCCCAGACTGCTTAAACGGCAAAAACTTCAGTTACACTGCTGTGAAAACAGACCAGTAGTTCCTTTTAAACTGAGCCAATGCTTCATTTGTCATATCAGATGGGAATAACAAACCATATAAACAATAATCTAAAATTACCAAGATTTAAGGATTTTAACAATCTCTCCATCAGTAATATATAACAAGAGGCAACTTTTGTTTATGCTTGTTTAAGGTGCAGAAGAATACTATAGCTATAAATAACTGTACACTATAGCAAAATCTATAAATGGCTCACATTCCTCCTACTATTAAAAAAGCCCTGTCTCATCTTGCAACAGTTAAAGATCCCATACTACACCTTAAAAGAATAAGGATTGTGTGAGTTTGAAGTAAATTAAATTACACTCTGACTCTTTATATCATTCAGGGTTGGAATTTGTAAAAGAACAAAAAAATCAGTCATCAGGTGTGTGTTGGGTTGCATGATGTCTAAATGCAGCCCTGATAAGGGTTATTGATCATACTGTATATAACATTCTTATAGCTTTCTTTAAATCCCACACAGTTATCCTTAGAGTGATACTAAGAGAATTCTGTACAAGTACAGTATGTATTCTTAGCTCAGAAAGGTACAGCACCTTCTATTGCTCTCAGCCTCCGCCAAATCTCCAAATTCTTGTTTTTTTTTTTTTTGCTGCTGTGATGCAACTTTCTATTAGAGGGAGGCTATTTGTGTTCTCCATGATTCCACTGTAAGTACGAATTTAGCTACTCTTTCTTGCATGCTTCAGAGCTGCCAGTTTGTTCCATGCACAGAGCAGTGCACATGACCGCAAGTAACATGAACTGCTCATTCCAAACAAAGGAACTAAGAGGTTCGGAGTGTCAGGACACCATAGTGTGCGCCAATATGCATGCCAGTATTCTGCGTGGGCAAGCTCCATTGCATGACCCTCTTGTATTGAACTGTATTGTTGCTGTATTCTCTCCCGTTATATTGTAAAGCGCTGAGCAAACTGTCGCGCTATATAAATCCTATATAATAATAATAATGAAAATCAGGCACATTGTGTGGACATCTGCGCATCCAATTCTAGAACTGACACCTAATTTAAAAGAAGGAGTAGTGACAGATGGTTGCTGGATGATCTTCAGCTACTCCATGATATCTGTTCCTTGGTATCTTGATTTCATGCTTATGCTGATTTCCTTTTACCGACTGAAAACTTTCTCTGTACACAACTGTCATCTCTCCCTACCACACTAACACTATGGCTACTATGAGTCCACCCTTTGATAAAAGGGAGCTGAGTGTTCCATTCCTTCACATTTATTGGCCCTTATGAATTAGCTGACCATGAACAAAGGCTATGAACTGCATTGTAGGTTATTCCTTATTTCTTTCTGCAACCTTGTAAAATTTTTAGCCAAAAGGATAAGATTTACAAAATCAAGGAATGCTATGGGTTCACCATGAATTCATGGTATCCGCAAACCCAAACCTCGTCCCTATGTATCAGGTGTTTAATATGATAGATGAGCTATGAGCAACAGGTGATACTTTTCAAACAATCTTTTCTATTATCCGGCTATTCTCTCCGATCTCCCTGAGGATTGCAGTGATCTACAGGCCTCCTGGACCCGTATCCCGCTTTCTTGATGACTTTGCCGCCTGGCTACCCTACTTTTTTTCCTCTGACCTACCCACTATCATCCTCGGAGACTTCAACATCCCTATCAACGTCAATAACCCGGCTACATCCCAACTCCTCCACATAACCTCTTCTTTTGAACTAGCACAGTGTATACAGTCCTCCACTCACTCCGACGGGAATACCTTAGACCTTGTCTTCTCTCACCAATGTACTCCCTATAACCTCACAAACACCCCTTTCCCCTCTCTGATCACAATCTCATCACCTTCAAAGTCTCCTCTTCCTCTAACACCTTTCCCACCAAACAGCAAACAATTACCAGCAGAAATCTCCGAAACCTAAACCCGGCTCCCTTCCACACTGCAACTGACCAACTTTATGACAGCATCAACCCCCTGTCCTGCCCCGACCTGGCCACTGCTGTCTACAACAACTCGCTTTCATCCACTCTAGAGTCGCTTGCTCCCCTAACAACACGAAGCATCAGGCCCCGACCTCTACAACCTTGGCAGACTGACCACACCAGGAATCTCAAACGACACAGTCGCGCGCTGGGGCGAATATGGCGTAAAACCAAATCCCACCAAGCGTTCACCCGTTATAAATCTGCCTTCCTAACATACACTTCCTCCCTTCACGCTGCTAAACAAGCCTACTTTGTCACTCTCATCAATACCTTCTCTTCGAGTCCTCGTCGGCTCTTCTCTACCTTTAACTCTCTACTTTCTCCGCCCCCACCGCCACCCAGCGCCTCACTCACTGCCCACGAGATTGCAAACCACTTCCAAAACAAGATTGACGCAATTCGTAGGGACATCGCCACTACACGGACACCCACCCCACTTAGCATTCCTCATATCATACCTCCCTCAACACTCTCCTCCTTTGACCTCGCTACCACCGAAGAGGTCCTCAAGGTCTTCTCAGAATCCCGCCTCACCACCTGCCCCCTGGACCCTGTCCCCTCACAACTCCTTCGGTCACCCTCCTCCTCCATCCTATGCTCCCTCACTCACATCTTCAATCTTTCCTTCTCTTCAGGTGCCTTCCCCTCCCCTCTAAAGCACGCGCACATCACTCCCATACTTAAAAAATCCTCCCTAGACCCCACCAACCTGAACAACCTAAGACCTATCTCCCTGCTGCCATTGACCTCTAAACTCCTAGAACGCTTATAATAATCCAATATGTGACGAAACACGTAGAGTACACCGACGTCAAGCTGCAAACCAGAAGTGCACGTGCCACCATTTTGGATAAGGGAATCCTGCACTTCATCCTACAGTTACACAGTATAGTGAGTTTTTACCCTGCGGTGTCCCAGGTGGACACTTTTAAATGTGAGTGTATTGGATTATTTTAATAAAGTCAGTTTTATTTGGCAATACTTCACTCTATGGATCATTTTTTTCATATGTCTGTGGAGCGTTCTGGAGATTTTAAGTGCTGACAGCGGTGAAGATCTTGGTACCATTATACCCTCCCGGGTTAAAGGGAAAAGCGTAGTTTGACCTGGTATTTCAGGTCAAACTTGAAGGTGAGCACAATAGTGTGTCAGAGGTGGATGAGCACTAAGGGGTGACACAGGAGCACTTTACATGTGTACACAGTAGTGTGATCACACCGACTCACCTGGAGTACAGTGGATTTAAAGGGACAGTTCACCATTATTTTGAAATTATAATTGTGGGACACTTATTGATGGTATATTTGGTATACGATGCACAGGAGATATACCGTACAAGCACATGTGAAGATATTGGAGTGTTAAAGGGACAGTTCACTATTTAGAACAGTTCATTTGATATTTGTGTACACTATTCGTTCTGCACTGTTATATGCAGTTTTATGGGTATTCATATGTATGTGTTGATATATATTTGATGCAGCACACATTATTGTCACTAAGCACAATTGGTTTTACTATTTGTTTATACACGTTGGATATTAGTAGCACCGTATTTGAGTTTATAGTACTGCATTTTTTTGATTTATGGTTTACATGTGGGAACACATTACATGCTAGCTGCAATATTTGTCTCGTAGGAGGTCCATTGCGCTGAGGGTTTTTTTTATACACATATGGGTTCCAGAGTTGTTGTTTCACTTGATGCTGCTAAGGATTTTGACTCGGTGGAGTGGGGGTATTTATGGGAATGTTTATGTAGATTTGGATTTGGGCCTGGTTGGCGGGCGGATGTCTGATTCCTTTCCCCTTTCCAGGGGCACATGCCAGTTATGCCCTTTTCCCCCTTGTTGTATGCGCTGGCGGTGGAACCCCTAGCCATAGCTCTCCGACTGCACCCCGATATTCGAGGTTTGTGCTCTGCTAAACTAACCGAAACATTAACCTAAAGCAGATGACATGCTCTTGTACCTGGAGGATGCGGACCCCTCTCTAAGGGCCACTCTTGACCTTATAGACCACTTTGGACGCTTTTCCGGTCTTAGAAGAAACTGAGGGAAGTCCCAGATTCTCCCTCTGGACATTAGTGCTCCTACTGAATAACAGGCCCCTCTCCCTCTAGTTAGAGTCAACACTATTACATATCTTGGGGTTGTGGTTTCTCGCGTAGCCGAGGATTATCTTCGGCTTAACCTGGAACCTCTATACCCTATGCTGAAATCCAAATTACAGTCATGGGCTCGTCTTCCTTTAGGGGTTATTGGTGTATGAATTTGATCAAGATGGTGCTCCTACTTAAACTTCTTTATATACTTTGGCATGCACCATAATATTTACCGTTGCAGGTTTTTAAATCTCTTGATTCAATGTTCAAGTTCTTTATATGGGGCAATATGAGACATAAACTGTTGTGGCGTGCTCTTACAAATCCCATGCATTTGGGGGGGGGGGGGGACAACGCTTCCAGATTTTAGCCTCTATTATTTAGCAGCCCAATTGTCTCATTTTTTTTCACTTAGACAAAGGGGATAGAGACCGATATCTTGCTTTGGTATGCGCTTCAGTCTTCTCTTGGGCTACTCACCCCTTTCAACTTTTACTAAAGGGCATGCGGGACCCCTCAATTATGGGCGGCCACAGGGGATTGCTGTACCACCACTGGAAGATCTTGTCGTTGGCCTCCAGTAAGTTGCGGGTTCCCTGCATACATGCCCACACCCCATTATGGGACAGCCCGAACCTCCCTGAATTGCTTACCCTCCCCAACTTTCATCTATAGATCAATAGGGGGGTTTTGTATGTTTCCCAGGTGTTCACCAGTGCTGATATCAAGCCCTTTCAGGATCTTAAGTCGGAACTTGACCTCCCCAACTTTATGCTCTTCCACTATCTCCAGCTTCATCATGCGTTGCATGCCCAGTTTGGTGACTCCATCCCGCAGCTGGACTCTACATGCCTTATGGATGTGATTCTGGGTACGGAGGTTAAAAAAACTTAGATCCGCATTTTACAATGCCCTCCTTCTACCCCCTACATCGGATTATAATTTAAAGAGCAAAAGCCTGACCCTTGATAGTGCTGAAATGAAAACACTGGTTTAGATTTCTTCTCAGGATGGAGATTTGTCTCAAAAAGAAACTCCTGGGGTGGAAATTAAGTGAAGTATGCCTTCCATGTCAAATTATAGATTTTGCAGAAAGTGGACTTCCTAGTTTTTAGTAGTGTACATATCACAGACTCAGAGATGCCCCTCTGCCTCAAAACCTGGGCTTCAACAGCCATGCCAGTTAAAGCCAGAGACTGCGATGCAGGATTGCAAATTGGTCCTTGGAGCAGAAAATCCTGATTATATGGCTGTGCTCTCAATTCATCGGGCAGGAGTTTTACCAAGTTGGCATACCACATCTGCCTAGGCCAGTTTGGAGCAATGAGCATAACCAGCATGCCCTTCTTCTCAATCCTGTGAAGCAGACAAGACGTTTCAGGAGAGGAGATCGGGAGATCATAGATCAGGTTGCGCTGACCCCACAGAGCCCCTAGAACATCCACTGCTTAGAGGACCCATGTACCTGGAAACAAACCTGTCCTTTTTTTAATGTTAAACTTAGGAGGCCAAGAGGGACATTTGCCCCACCCCCCCACCTGCAACACAGCTCCTGGAACACCTCCTGGTATAGGGACCACTGAGAAATTATGCTGATAATTGGCTACTCCTGAAATATACACAGCTAACAAGGCTGGAATACAAAGCTCTTCCCAGGACAGAATTGGTTCTACCAATCTTCTGGTCCCTCACTGTATATCCACCAGCCCCCCCCCCCCCCCCATCCTGATGGAGAGTTAGAAACTCCAGACTTTCTGGTCTCAGATTCACGATGGAAGAAACAATCTGGCCTGTCCCGTGTGCAAATCTAGACCTAAATACTCCAAATGATGAGTCAGTCCCAGCAATGATTTTTAAAGGTTCAGGATCCATCTAATTTGCTGTAACATTTGGACAGTCAAATTTACATTATCTGACAGAGCCTGTGCCAACTGTTTTGCCTACAAGAGAGGCTGAAAAGGCAGAGCCACAAGCTGGAGCCCAACAAGAAAACATAGGAAATATTGATGCACTGCAAAGAAGGGGATATGAATTCCATGTGGAATTTCTGGACCCAAAATTAACTCCTAGTTTTATTGAAAGTATAACTAAAGGCAAAACTGTTTTTGTTTTGGATAGAGTGGGGAGGGATTAGAACACCTGCCAGATTTTATTGCTGCCATCTACCCCCAATAAGGATATTCACCCTATTTGTCCTGTTTACCATTGAAGTGAAAATAAAATCCCATTTTGGGTTGCACCAGAGAATAGTAACAGAGGGGCAATCATCAAATAGGGAAACTAGTTCTGGTAACCTGGGTGACTATCCCCCCCCCCCAAAAACAAAACCAAAAAAACCTCACGACGGGGGCATGGCGACTGGTAAACAATATGGCTGCATGAAGCAAAAGCTTCATGTTGATACCAAGGACTGCAGCTCATACAGGAGCCTTCCCATCAAGCCACCTATCCTGCCACCTACCTCACACCCTGCTGAATGTGTAGACATGCCCTGAAGTTACAGAGATCAATCGCAACTGAAGAAACTCTCGGGTTTCTTTCCGACATTACTGAAGGGGCTTAAAAAAATGGCGGTGGGTCCCATTTTGCCATGGCTGCCGGCTGACCTCTAGTGGCAAAACAGCTTTGACCCATTCCACTGTCATTCCATATGGCTCACTCTGTCTCCCAATTCCTACATTTCAGCTCTGTATTGATGCAAGTCAACATGTAAATCAGATTGCATGGACGCCCTCCGTGACAAAAGCATGTCTTTAAGAGTGCTATCAGAGATTGGTTGGCCAGTTGTGGGAAAGGCAGCAATGGGTTCTGAAACAGTAGTGTCCATTAATGGGGTATACTGTGACTTGCTCACCACATTCAGGTCCTCTTCTCCACTGGCTGCATGAGAGTCTCCCCTGGACTTTGATTTTACTGGGCTCCTAGTAGTGGGTGTAGATTGTCCAGATGCTGGAGGTATAGCACCTCCAGCATCTGGACAATCTACACCCAATACTAGGAGCCCAGTAAAATCAAAGTCCAGGGGAGACTCTCATGCAGCCAGTGGAGAAGAGGACCTGAATGTGGTGAGCAAGTCACAGTAGGAATTGGGAGACAGAGTGAGCCATATGGAGAACAAGATGACCAAGTTTTTCTTCATTTAACACAATGGTAGATGCACATGATGCTCAAGTTGATGAGATTTCCTGAATTAATCTAAACTTAGAGACATGGAGGATAGATCCAGGTGTACTAATCTCAAAATACAGGGGATCCTCATATCAATCTCTCTCTCTGTCTCTCAACTGCCTTACTTTGTCCATGAGATCTTTCTTACTGCACTTCCAAACCTCTCCTCTGCTGAACTCATTATCAAATCTCCAGCATCCCAAGAGATGTCTTCCTCAGAGTGCATTTCTACCACATCAAGGAAAAACTTCTGGAAACCTTCAGATGTGTTGATCAACTCCCCAAGATCTCAAATCTCCCAACTCTTTCCACATTTCTCACAATATATTCTGCAAAGACGCAACAATCTTTAGTGACAAAAGCTCTCTGTAACCACAACAATATCTACAAGTGGAAATACCCAGACAAGCCGATGATTACCCACCAAGGGACTTCAATGACTGTCCTCACTCTAGAAGATGGGTTGCACTTGCTGAGGAGTTGGGATATTCTGGCAGCCACTGCGCCTGACCTAGATCATTTCTCATGTCCTACGGTTTCACCTGAATGGTTGCAAGTGCTGTCAAGATTGCAGTCTCCGCAGTTTACTCTGCTCTAGGTTTTTTTACTGCAGGTCCTTCCTTTTTTAAGTGACCCTGTTTAGGGTGCTTGCTGTTCCTTTGTCCTACTTTTGATTGAACTGCTGTTCTGTATGCAGGTAATGCTCTCTACTTCTCACAAGTTCATACATGTTTCCCAGATTATACCATTTTACCTTCAAGCTCCATTCAACCTTACCAAGTTGTACGATCTCTTCTTTATGTAATTCAAGATATCCACCTATGACTATGCTTGCAGCTTACCCCAATGGCTACTACATATCCTTTGAACCATATCTGCCCTGGATTGATCTTTGTTGATGGGTATTTAACTACTGTCCCTTAAAGCTAACAGACTTAACCATCCTGCCAAATGCATGTCAATGTGGTCAGAAGCCCAGAAACACAAGGCGGACATTATAACAATACAAGAAACTAATTCCCAGAAAGGTGCAGTTCCTACTTGCACACAAGAACTGTGAAAAGTTCTGCCATAAGAGACTCTTTATCCTTTGCTTTACAGCATTCCAGCCTTGTTCCAGAAGGTAGATTTGTTATCTTCAAAATGTACTAATAACATACCTTTCACTTTCATCTCTGTATATGCCCCTAATTTGCACCAACTGAGATTCTTTCATAGGCTCTTTAAACAGATTTCTAAGGTGCGACAGGGTAATTTGATTATGTGTCGTGATTTCAACCTAGTGCTGAATATGCAACTCGATTCTACCATTTTGAGAAGAGGCATCCCTGAATGACCTGTCTCATAAAGAAGAGGTTTATGATGTGTTGTGCTGTCAACACACAAATGAAAGATCATACCTTTTATTCACATAGACATCATTCTTACTACCACTTAGATCTTTTTCTGGGCAACAAGTGGCTATTGCACCAGACCTCCTCTTCTTCAATCCATGAAATAACCTGGTCTGACCATGAGGTGGTCACTATCACCTTGGAAGAGAAAGGTCCCCGTTCTCCAATATCCACTTGGCAAAGTAACAACTCCATTATTCAAGCCCCTCATACCAATGGGTTACTTTCCCAGCATTTAAAAAAAACTTCTCCTGTAATGATACCAAGGATGTTTCTGCTTCCACATTATGGAATGCCCGCAAAGCCTATATGAGAGATTCTTATCCAATTAGGGGTTAGAGCAAACTTTTGTTGCCAGCGGTTTAGACATTAATGGCTGTGTGTTGTTATTTTGAGGGGACAGCAAATTTACACTGTTTATACAAGCTGTACACTCACTACTTTACACTGTAGCAAGTGTCATTTTTCAGTGTAGTCACATGAAAAGATATAAAATAAATATTTACAAAAATGTGAGGGGTGTACTCACTTCTGTGAGATACTGTAAAACTCCAAGCCCTCTCTGACTCACAACTCACTAACTTGAACTCCCTGTTTACTGCAGTAGAAATCAAAAAATCTATAACTTCTTTGCCAAATTGTAAATCACCTGGACCCAACCGTTTTACAAATTAATATTTCAAGTCCTTTAAGAATATAACCCCATACCCTCTCTCTTTTGTGAAGCTTTTACCCAAGCCCCCTTCACATCAGAAATGCTACAAGCCCACACAGTGACCCTCCCCAAACCCAGACACACCAGCCAACTTTCACCCTAGCTCCTTGCTAAATTCTGATATTAAGCAGATCAGATGCTATGCAACACACTGAATATTTTACACCATGCTGAGACCAGTCAGACGCCTTCTCTGCTCCTTTCAATAGATGCAGAGAAGGTGTTCAACTGGGTACATTAGTCATACATGGATGTAGTGCCCCGATCATTTGGTTTTCAGAGCCCTATTTTTCCTCAATTCTGGCCCTGTACTCCGCTTCATCAGCCCAAGTATTTACATTGGGTCTTCACTCAAAATCCTTCCAAATCACCAAACGGAACCCAGCAAAGATGTCCCCTTTCTCTCTCAATCTTTAATTTGATAATAAAACCCTTAGCAGAATCTATTAGGTTACACCCACACCTCTCAGGTTTTCATTTTCACAACTGGTCCTGCGTTACGAATCTTTTTTGCAGATGACATTTTTCTAATTAAACCATTGATATTCTTTTCTTTTGTACTTCAACTACTTAACTTCAGCACTTTATCATACTATAAAGTCAACTTCACCAGGTCATCGATTCTGGACTTGAGGGTACAAGAACATACAAAGAAACATCTGAAACAGCACCTAACATATTCCTGGACTAGTGAAGGTATCCCTTTATCTAGGTATCATTCTGACTTCATCAATATCATTGGCTGAGGCAAAAATTATAAACCTCTTATTGCTAAAATTTGCAAAGATCTAACCTAATACGCTCAATATGAGCTGTCTTGGGCAGGTAGACTGGTGGCATACAAAATGATAATCTTACCACAGATATATATCTTTCTAACCTTATCTCTCCCAATCCCGCATTATATCTGACCTCTTAATTCTCTTCTCAGACAATAGGTTTGGCAACAAAAATGCACCAGATGTTCCCTCACACACACTTAATCTCGTGAGTTAACCATACCAAAGCCACCTATTCGGTTGTTGTTCATTATTACTTGGCAACACAATTGGCTCATCTCAGACAATGGTTCCTCCTCTCATCTGATAGCCCATGGGTTCACCTAGAATCTACACTTGTGAAGTCACCTCACCTACATCCCCTCCTAGTGGATCTCTGGAAACCAATTCCACTAATAAACTTTACCAGTTACTGTTAAAGCCTCCATTGTGGCATGGAGAGCATTATTTGGTCAAACTCACAATCTCTAATGCCCAATGTATTTGCATGGCAATGTTGAAAATCCATACACCTTATCTGTCACAAAGTGACTTGGACAAGGCATTCAATGGGTTGATGGATTACTTGAGAGCCACTCATCCAGACTTTTCTCTGAGTTGACAAAATTGTATGATATACCCATCTCAGAATTCGATTCCTACAAATTGCACGAATTCTATCCAACAACCCCCTTTCCATCACATCAACTTCCACCTTCAATATGGAAATGTTTTCATGTCCCTTCTCTACCATGAAAGGGATATCCCTTTTCTACAATACACTGAACCAAAAACATGTGATCTGTAAAACTAATCCATTAGTCAAATGGGAAAATGATCTTAATTTCTCCTTCACTCCATTGCAATGGTCTGCAGCACTTAAATATCTGCCACTATGCCAATCACTGGAAGTTAGCACAAAAAAATAAATAAAAAATATATATCTATATATCTCTCTCTTACATTAGTATAACACTACCTTACAGCTGGCAGAATTTTGCCCTACCCAATCCTCTGTGCTGGCAAAATTGTGGCATATCACATTCTGGCCTTCCAAAAATATTACAAGTTTTTGGAACCAAGTATTCCACCTTATATCCATGGTTAATGATATCTTGACTCTACTTAATCCAGCCTTGATCTTGGTATTGGAAAGTTCCATCCAGCATACAGAGTAGTAGCCGCACATATTCTTCTAGCACCCTTGTCTGGTATAGCAAGACACTGGGAGGGAAGACCTAACTCCTAACCTGATGTTATTGCCTTTAGAATAACTCACAAATATGAACATTCCCTGTCATTATGTCTGGCACACAGCCCGAATTTGGACTATGTGGAAAGCATGGATTACTTGGCTTAATACTTGACCTCATATTAGTGCCTATTTTTACACTCACGATTTCTGATTCTTTTGCATGCATTGAATGGAAGCCCTATGTGGCTATGGTAATATGCTAATTTGTATTTTTTTTCTGTGCCATTTGGTTACTCATAACTTCATGGCTTTTCTTTACGTAAACGTTCTCGTTGTTAAAAATATCCATAAAATAACAAAACAATTCAAAGGATCCCCCCCCCCCCCCCAAACAACTCACAGGGGTTATAACCCTCCCTTATTCTATCCAAGAATGGAGAAAAAAAAAAGTTTTCTATAATTCTACTTTAAATCATTTTTTGGACCAAGCTGGCCCAAATGAACTATTCCATTCACTAACAGGTAATTAGCTGAGGTGGAGAGAGCGACATCTGCCCACATGTCCATCTCAACCAGTCAAGGCAACAGCGAGAGGAAGAGTCTGCATGCAGCTCATTACATCTCAATCATCACAGTTATACAGACAGGCACACATGCTACCAATCCACAGGCATACCCAAAGCTTGGCTGACAAACCACTTTCTTCAGTAAGGTAGTTTGCTTTAATAAAACCAGACACTGGTCAATATTTAAGACGTCCAAATGATAATAAAAAATGTAAAATCACAGAAGTCTGATAGTAATTTACAAGAAAAATTGAATATAGATACAGAGGTAGAAAGTCGCTATACAATGTTTTCTAACTATATTTTTACTTCATTCAAGGCACAACTGTAAAATGTTTTCTATACAAAAGAAACATAAAAAAGTAGTTTTATTTTGCAGCACACTCACAAAAAGAAATCTTTACAACTCTACATATTTCACATGTACAAGTACAGGGAGAAGAAGCTGATGTCCGTCTGCAAAACAGATTATGCAAAGTTTTCTATAGCATCAAGTGGTACATTACTATTCCATTCATTTTGTGCAAGTTCTGTCACCTTTACTGAGGCATGGTAACCATGACAGCAGCTATTTTGGATTGGACATAAGCAGACTAAAAGCCTATGGACTTACTGGTAATCAGGGACAATCACTGGAGCCCTTCCTAAGAAACAGCCAAAAGTCCTCATGAACAAACTTAGCTTTATTAAAGTGGACCTTTTGGTAATGTTAGCAGTCTGTAGGAATACATTCCTGTACATGTTCCAATATACAGTAAGTATAATTTTTCAAAATTCCTATTCCTTTACCATTAAACAGTAGTCCCTAAGCTCTGGTTAGATTACTTTGCTGCAGGTGGGAGGAAGCATTTCCTCAGTCTCATCTACCACAGTGATTAGACTGCATTACTCTAAGGGCTTGTAGACAGGTATTGCAGTTAAGGCCCTGTTCACACTTGCATCAGAAACAGGTGTTTGGGGAGCATATTTGCACCTCCCTAAATGCCTAGCAAAAGTAGCCTATAATGGATAACATGAACAGCAGACAGAGCTGTTCACATTTTTAAAAATGTACGCTTCCTGGCAAAAATGAAGCTACCAGTCTGGGAGGAGCTGAATCTGTTCGACTCCTTCCAATCAAGTCTAAGGTAATGCACAGTAAACGTGCTGGACAAGTGTTTATCAAATATCAGTGAGGTGGGGGGGGAAAAAAAAAAAAAAAAAAAAAAATTGTCACTTGGAGGGTGCCTGGAGTATATTTTTAAAATGCACCTTAAAACCGCATTAAAAATGTGTGATAACACTATAGGCGCATTGGTTCATTTTATTTTCAGCATTAGATTGTTTTATTTATTTATTTTTTTTGCAAATGTGAACTTAGCCTAAAAGCTGCCTTCTGCATTTGAACATAATGCTTCTCAAAGCATGTGTTTGATTGCAAACCGCAGCAAAAGGTTGTGTTGGTACTGCTTTGATTGCAATGCAAAAACGCATCTCAAAAAGACCTTCTGCATCCAAAGACACCCAACACAAAGCAGTCTCGGAATGGTCATCAATACCAAAATATTCAGGGAATGTGTAGTCTGTCGTGCATTTCAAAAACATATCAAATGCAGCAAACCCATGAGCACGAACATTGTAGTAAGTCACTAGGTGAAAGGCTGCAGCAGGGACTGATCTGTGTCACACATTTGTGATCACACAAAGAACTGTACAGGCACCAGGATTAACATGATTGTGTCCTCTCCAAGCAGATCAACACATTGTTAGGGGGAATATTCAGTGAGTGATTATAAATACCTACATGTCGTACAAACATATTACCATTTTACTTAACATGCATGGATCATAAAAAAAAAAAATATGATCCTAGGTCCACTTTAATAATACAGCAACACTACAGAGCAAAAACCTAAAGCAACCAATCACAGCTCAACTTTCAAGTAGAACAGCAAAGAAAGGAGAAAAAAAAAAAAAAGGTTTAGACTGGCTGCCATTGGTTACAGCACACCACTGAACCATGGGCATAAATGTCTCTGACATTAAAGCATAGTGCCCCTAGCAAGTAGATGCCAGTAATTACTTTTCTAGTTGAGGTTGAAAATGAAAGTATGAATAAAAGTTATTGCTACAGGAAAAAAACAAAAACCACATTCTTATAATTGTGTCATTATGTTAAAAAAAAAAAAAGTAATACAATTATTAAAAAAATAAATAAAATTAGCAGACAGACAGTCTTGTCCACTGTCCTTAAGCCTAGGTTCACACATATGCAGTGTGGGAAAATCAGCAATCCCTGCACATTTCCCACAACGCATTGCAATGGTGTCAATACAGTTAATGATACCCCAAAACACATTGCCTGCATTGGATTGCATGGTACAAAATGACCATGTGATGCGGTTGCAGTGTGGCTCAGGAAGAAGGAAAAAAAAAAAAGTGCCTGCACGTCTTCGGTGCGATTGCGATTTGAGCCCATTCAAAATGAATGGGCTCATTCATTCCACACATAAAATGCATATGAATTGCACAGAAATGTGGTGCAGTTACTGTACAATTCATATGCAAGCTATAGTGTGCACTGGGGCTTACTGTGTGCCCAAAGCTTACATACTTAACATGTATGAAATGCCCGAATGATTACAATTCAACATACAATACTCAATACACTGTTAAAAACAGACTTTTTTTTTTTTTAAACCACTGAACTCTGTAAATCTCTTCTGTTATAATTGCTTCTCCATGTTTTTACGCTGAAGTGCTCATGCACAACTTGGTGTACAAAGTCTGGACATGTTTCTGTGCCGAGAAATAGAACTCCTGAGCATGCCTGTGAAAGTTACTATCACCCTGGCAAGCATGAGGCTGAATGAAAGCTAGGAACTCAGAAGATGACTGGGAAAAGATGGAAATGCAAGCAATGGAGGGGATTGCTTGCAATGTAAGTCTGTCATAATGCAGCACACTGGCACCTTATTGCAAACCCCTCCTGAAGGCCCAACATTATTTTGTTATAGCAGATCATGTCTGCTAAAGTTTTGTGGGTATCATTACCATGAAGTTACATTTTTTTCTGATTTATATACCAGGTTAGCTGGTAAATATGTAAATATGTGTGGTACGTACATGGCCATTCAAAAAACTATCCCACAGTGTAATATATCTATCTCAAACATACAGACTCCTTTAGCTGTAGGTAGTGGATTTTAGATCATCTTCACACATAATTTTCTCAGTGATGACAAGACGGAAGCAGACATAAGAACAGTTACTGATTTGTCCTTTACTATTATAAAGGAGCCAGAAACCACACTGGGGTTGATTTATTAAACTGGAGAGTGCAAAATCTGGTGCAGTTCAGCATAAAAACCAATCAGCTTCCAGGTTTTTGTCAAAGCCTAATTGAACAAGCTGAAGTTAGAAGCCGATTGGCTACCATGCATAGCTGCACCAGATTTTGCGCTCTCTAATCTTAGTAAATCAACTCCATTATTCTTTAAGACCAGAATGGGAGAATCTGACTGCTAAATAGGACAAGTTTTCCTGCATGGCAATTCAATTCAGCAGATAAGGAATTACAAACATACGCCCAGAACAACCACATTTCTCGTTTCATTTCTTAAAGGAAATGAAAGCCGAGGCATGATTGGTTGCTTTGGATAAATGCTCTGGTTTTGCTCTGCAATTCTTTTCTTCAGTTTCTATAAAAGACCCAACTCAGTGTTTTACAGGTACACTTTGACAAGTTAAACAATAAACAAAAAGGTCTATATACTGTCAAGCAGCATATTGCTATACAGACATCTGAATTTGATCTAGGTTTTATATCTGCAGTTTTATTATTCATCTGTTTTCTTTAAAGCAAGCTAATGTAACAGTGCATTTGTAGAAAACTGGTTGTACAGTAGCTCTACAGAAACGGTTTATTGCTACATTTAAGCTCATCGTATGTCTTTAGTTGGTCACATTTTCAAAACTCTTGCCACATTTACAGTGTGTAAAACAAGCTGAAGAACCACGTATAAATTCAGAGTCCAGCCACGTGTTAAAGTATAAGTTGAGACGTAGTGTACGGGGGGAAAAAAAAAAGGGGAAGAAGTAGTCCCATATGTAAATCTGTTGCACAAGTGCCTTTTCTGAATCAGTCTTAAAATGTGTTGACTGTTCAACAATAAAAGTCAGTCTAATCACGAGACGAAAAAAAAAATACACTAAATAATTAAGGGAAATTATATTCCATTTTTAGCTTCATTGTTGTTTGTGGCTTGTTTCCGCTGAGCAATGAAAGGGTACATGCACTTGTCTGCTCCGAGGAACCGGTACATACAGACCACGGCTTCAAATGGCAGGATGCTGAAAAGAAAAAAAAAAAAAAAAAAAATGAAAAAAAGAGCTCATCACTAAAAGCAAAATAAACCATATTAATAAATATATACATAAAATTATATTTTCATTCCAATAAAACAGTTTAAAGGGCAACATGGAGTAGCACATAACCAAACTTTTGCTCAATAGACAGCTCCTACTTGGTCTGATTGGTGGCTATGGCATACTGTATGTTGAACTGCTTTGACTATGAATGAACAAGCCGACCAGATCACCTTTAAGAAAAGAAAAAAAAAAAAAATGTACACAAAAACCTAAAAAAGTATCCTGAGGTCACCTAATAGTGGCACTCAGTCAGAAAATATTGAAAGCAGACACACTGAGGCGACTACATGTATGTTCACATACACTGTAGAGTCCATCGGTAACCTGGGAATCTAGTATGCTCCATTATAGTAATCTCAACCAGCAACTGTTGTAGAAAGCTCAGAGCAACCCCTCAATCCCTCCTGCACATCACTACTGGCTCATAACTACGAATGGCAGCCTTACTGGAATATTTTAATAAAAAGTACAGGCTAAGGTCTTGACTACAGGAGCTCATTAAGGGTCTGATCACATTATGGAGTCGATTTACTAAAACTGGAGAGTGCAAAATCTGGTGCAGGTCTGCATAGAAACCAATCAGCTTCCAGGTTGTTTTGTCAAAAGCTTAACAAGTTGAAGTTTGGTGCAGCTGTGCACGGTTGCCAGTCAGCATCTGATTTTGCACTCTACAATTTTAGTAAATCAATCCCCTGTGCGTGGTGACTGGCATTTTATTATGACCGGGAAAATTATTATAATTATCAACTTGTAATCAAAAGTGCCTAGAATTTACAAAAGATTTTCCTAGTTTGCAAATTTAATTCAAGTTGATGGGTGGAACAGCATCAAGCCCAGAGGTTTAAAAAGATAAAGTTCACCTATCGTAACATGTAAAACCCTTATTCAGGGTGTAACAGGTTACAGTCTGACTAGCCCCTGCTGTGAAATCTAGTGGGGGATCATTTCCTCCCTGTAGCTGTCAGAGTTAAAAAAAAACAAAAAACGTGGCCGTGTGTGGCTCCACCCGCGTCATTAATTTACAGTATTTTGTGAATGAGAGAACTACAAGTCCCAGCAGCCATTTGCAGCTGTCGTCTTGTAGTTTTCAATGAATTACCATGGCACACTGCGCCATGGTAGTTCACTGAGGCTTCCTGTCAGAGACATATGCTTGCTGGTACTTGATGTACGAGGAAGCAGATATATTGACAGGTCGGGGAGACCTGGATGATACCAGCGATCTGCTTATCGCTGGTGAAATGCTTTAAAGGCTCCACAAACAAAAAAATATATAAAATGCACATTTTTTTTTAACTGCAAAAAAAAAAAAAAAAAAAAAATGTGCATTTATTTTTGGTTAAAAGGTAAACTTATCCTTTAAAATAATGGGAAACTAGCATTGTAGAAAGGTTTTCAGGAGCGCACATCTCTATTTCTCTTATGACAGGCATTCTTTAAAACACCTAAAGCTCCCACACTGGAGAAGGTGGCTTTGAGGCTTAGTTTACACTTATTATGGGGTCTGAAAAGTGATCTGCAGTGGATCACTTTTAAGAGAGTAGCACATGACAGTGGAGGTTTGTAGAACAAAGCAACTGGTCCACTTTAACGCAGCCCTTTCCAGGAGCATTTACAGTTCCTTTCATTCCCCTGTTGCTCCATTCAGCCAAGTCCTATGTGTGAATAAATAAATATTATACAGAAAAATGTATTTATTTTTACACAGGGCCATAGACTCCCATGTGACAGCACCAATTGGCTAGAAGTGTTATCACAGGAGCAAGTCACATGCTCCTCCATAGCCAGAAGTACTGGATTTTCTCCTTGGCTCCCAGCAATGACCTGTCATAAGAGAAATAGAGACATGTGCTCCTGAAAACCTTACAATGCTAGTTTCCCATTTTAAAGGATAAGTTCACAGAAGGGGAGCAAAGGAAAGGTACGTATAACTGGGAAGGATGCGGAATGGGCAAAGAAAAAATTTGTTTAGTCTGAAGTATATAGAACAGGGTGCAAGGCCAGGCACTTTTTATATGAAAAAAAAATCAAAAAACTCTACATTTGAACATAAGAATTTCAGCTGCCTATATTTCTGGATCAATTGGTTTGTGGCAGTTTTTCCCATATACAACCTCTGTATTTCAATCACATCCTCGCTTGGAACTGTCCATCTTTACACTAAAGATAGCCATATAAGAGAAGAATTTCACAAAAAAAAAAACAAACAAAAAAAAAAAAAAAGAGTCTTTTTTTAAATAGGTTTGTTGATTAATGTTTAACCGAGACAAATCCACAATCGTTTAACTCAAACAAGAGAAAATTTTCCATCCCTTTTGCCTTTAATTTTTCCCGTCACTATGATTATTCCTAACAGGGCTTTGAGGCCAGCAGCATGCTGGGTAAGCTGTCAATACGTTTCCAGAAAGCACAATGCACTGGGTGAGGATAGCCCCATTACCTTTTCATGCAGGTCACAATGTACATGAGACGAGGCGTGCAGATCATCGGCTGGTCTGTAAGGATGGCTCTCATGGCCTGCTTCACACAGTAATCTGGTTTCAAGGGCGGGAGAAAAGGCTCGATTTCTTTCCTGAAAAGATAAATGTTTCAGTGAGTTTTATTTACACATTCCATCTCCAGGTCTGTTTCAATCCTTCATAACAGCACAGAATAATGAGGTGCACCTGGATGAAAGCTGGTTGGCTGCCCATTAGGCATTGTCTGGTTTTGCTCAGCAAAAGATAAATTGGAAAATATTATATAGATAACATCCCCTGCTAACCAATTTAGAAATAAACTGTACATTTGTAGCGAACTAACATAACATACATTAAAGTGACAGATGCTTGGGAAATATGAGCTGCTGCTTAGTTTTCAGGTACAGTAAAATCTATAACAACCAAACACGTGCACAAGATAGAAGGAAGTATTGAAATTTTGATACATGCGGTGTAGATAAGGGGAGCTTTGCCTAGAATTGGTTGCATATTAGTTCCAGAGCAACAAAGCTGAAGATCTTCTGGGGCTTCACTCATGGAAGCAGCATAGGCACTGAAAGCCGCTGAATTATTATAACACAGGCTGTGGCTTCACCATTTTTGGGCAGAGGTGATGCAAGGAAAGAGCAAGACTTTGCAAGAATCAGCACTTTTGTGAACTGTGGCAATTACAGTCTCATTACCAGCATCTGTGTGGAAAACCCTTCACTCATACACAAATGCCAAACAGTATCTTGGCAGTAGATTAGTAATTGGCAAGGGAGTTTGGCCACCAAAATGTCAACACACCGAAGCACATATTATGATTTATATAGCGCCAACGGTTTGCTCAGCGTTTTACATTATAGTGGGAGACAATACAGTAACAATACAAGAGGGAATTGAGAGCCCTGCTCCTCGGAGCTTACAATCTAGGAGGGAGGGGCGAGTGGTACAATAGGTAAAAAATTGTGGGGGATGGAGTGGTTGGAAGCGTAGAGGATTCCAGTATTAGCAGAGGGCGGAATAGGCTTCCCTGAAGAGATAGGTTTTCAATGATCGCCTAAAAGGTAAGTAGAGTAGGTGATAGTCTGACAGATTGGGGTAGGGAGTTCCAGAGGATGGGTGACGCCCTGGAGAAGTCTTGGAGATGAGCATGAGAGGAGGAGATAAGAGAGCTAGAGAGTGGGAGGTCTTGCGAGGAGCAGAGAGTACGGTTTGTGTGATATTTAGAAATAAGATCGGATATGTAAATTGGGGCAGTGTTGTGGATGGCTTTGTATGCCATAGTTAGTGTTTTGAATTTTATCCGTTGGGCAACTGGGAGCCAGTGGAGGGATTGGCAGAGAGGGGTAGCAGATACAGAACGGTTAGTAAGGTGGATGAGTCTGGCAGCAGCGTTCATGATAGACTGAAGAGGGGATAGCCTGCGATGAGGTAGGCCAATGAGGAGGGAGTTACAATAGTCGAGGCGTGCTATGACAAGGGAGTGAATAAGTTGCTTAGGGGTTTCCAAGGTTAGGAACAGTCGTATCTTGGAGATGTTGCGGAGGTGAAGTCTACATGATTTTGTCAGCGATTGGATCTGGAAGGACAGATGGGAGTCTAGGATTACACCTAGTACCCTGGCGTGAGGGGATGGACTAATGATTGTGTTATCGATATTTAAGGTGAAGTCAGTGGAGGGGGCACGGGCTGGGGGGAATACTAGGAGCTCAGTTTTGGAAGGGTTGAGTTTGAGGAAGTAAAGTGAAATCCAAGCCGATATGTCACACAGTACGCTAGCGATGCGGGTGGAGACTGAAGGGCTGAGGTGAGGGGTAGACAGATAGATTTGCGTGTCATCAGCATAGAGATGGTAACTGAAGCCATGGGAGTTTATCAAGTGATCAAGGGAGGAGGTGTAGATGGAGAAGAGAAGGGGTCCAAGGACAGAACCTTGCGGAACCCCTACAGAGAGAAGGAGTGAAGAGGAGGTGGCTGCGTTATAGGCAACACTGAACGAGCACTGCGATAGATAGGAGGAGAACTAGGAGAGAGCAGAGTCTGAGGCCAAGAGAGTGTCATTTTTTTGAGGAGGAGGGGATGGTCAACCATGTCAAAAGCCGTGGAGAGGTCGAGTAGTAGGAGTATTGAATAGTGGCCGTTGGTTTTAGCAGTTAGTAGGTCATTAGAGAGTTTTAGTAGGGCAGTTTCAGTGGAGTGTACAGGGTGAAAGTCAGACTGTAAAGGGTCGAGAAGGTTGTTGTCGGTGAGGTGGGAGCTCAGATGATTGTAGACCAAGCGTTCTAGGAGTTTAGAGGTAAATGGCAGCAGGGAGATGTCTTTACGCATTACCTGAAGATAAAGCAGAGTTTGACAAAAAAAAAAAAAAAGGGTAGAGCCGCATGGTAGGCTGACTGAAGTTCTGCCTTAAATACACACAAAAAGTGCTTGAAATACACTCCTCAGCCACTTATACACACACACACACACGTAAAATACAAACAATAAAAATGCCTGAAAATAGCTTTGCTCAGGTGTGAATGCAGCTTTAATGTGGACAAAGGCGGTTATCCTTAAAAATGTAGGCACTCTTCCAACCAACCCCCCGCACTCCCAGATTTATAGTACGATTTCTGGAGGACCTGGGTGTGAGTTAGAAGTGAACTGTAGTGAAGAGGCATCAAAAGTGTACAGACTAGGTAGGCATGTGGTGATAAGACAACTATAGGGTGTGCCACATTTTACTCCTTTGCATTTGAGATACAGAAGCTGGCAGCCCAGATCAAAATGGCTTGCACCCATGGTGAAATTTTCTTGCCAACAAGTCAATGCCCAGCACGTATACATGTAAAGCAGCTCAGTCATTGCATACTGGGAGACTGATGCTGTCTGCCATTGCTGACCTCCTGAAAATGCTTGGTTGGCCGATGCTGGTTACAGTAGAGAAAGCAGTGTTCGGTCAGTCATTCAGAAAGCTCAATCAGCATGACAACCAGTCAACAAGCATTTTGAGAAGTAGAGGTAATCCATGGCATTTAAATGTGAACCTTTACCAACACCAAACACTTAGCCCTTAATGTGGTTGTAAAGATAACTTTTTTTGTTTTAATTTAATCCCAACCAGAGCACCACCTGCCTGGAGATTGCATGTTCTCCCTGTGCCTGCGATTCTTCTGCGTACTCCGGTTTCTTCCCACACTACAAAGACATGCTGGGAGGTTAATTGGATCCTGTCTAAATTGGCCCTAGTATGTGTATGCAAGTTAGGGACTTTAGATTGTACGCCCCTTGAGGGTTAGGGACTGATGTGAATGTACAATATATATGTAAATTGATGGAGCTATACAAGTGTAATAAATAAATAATGCATGCCCTGCATTAAAAGACAAAAAAAAAAAAAAACCACACACCTTTCAAAGGCTTCTCCCTCAGCTCCTCAAACACTTATCTGAGCCTGATACTGATCCAGCACCGTGCCCATCTGCACCAGCTCTCCTTCCTGCTCACCAGAGACTCAGCAGCTGAGGGAGCCATTGGCTCTTGCTGCTGTCAGTCAAAACATGGGAGGAGGGAGTGGAGCCGAGCTGGGTGTGTCTATGAACGCACACAGGCCAGCTCAAGATCAGGCCCACACAAGTGCCTCCACAGCAAGCAGCTTGCTATGGAACACTCGAAAAAGATGCGGAGCCAAGAGAACCGGCAGTCGACCCCAGAAGAGGATATTTGGGGCTGCCCTGTGCAAAACCATTGCACAGAGCAGGCAAGTATACCATTTTTGTTTTTGTTTTTTTAAACATAAGCCTTTACAATCAATCACTTTAATTGCAACTTGAAATGAAGGTGGAATTTACTGAAAATGAAAGCACTATATTCTAGAAATACACATTACCACTGTCATGGTAGCAGCAACAATACCATCATCCTAAAATCATCACTCAGTAGTCTGGGGACTGAAATCCTCACTCTTCTCCATGCAGTGCTTCCGGGACAGACCAGATTGATTCACTGTTACGGCACGGACCAGTCAGAATCAATATGATCAACCCTGGAAATATTGCAGGAAGAAGAGGGAGAAAAGTGGGCATTTCAAATCCTTAAACAGCTGGACAGGCTATAGGGGGTGTGGACAGCTCAGCAACCCTAGGAGGTAAGTGCAACGGGGACTGGGGGTGTGTGTCTGGTTTTATTGCATCTTTACATTTTTTCTTTTCTGTAAAAAGTGAACACTTTAGCGCATTTATGCGTCCATGGCAACTGAGGTTTCTATGTGGACAACAGGCTCGCTGCATGCTCCCAGCACACCGACAGCTGTCCCAGACAGCTCCTGGTCCCAGTTTGTGATCAGAAGCTGACAGGATGGGCTCCAGATCATGTGACCACTATGCAGGGTGGATAAAAATCAATGAACTTAAAAAAAACAAAAAACATTTTTTTTATTTAAAATCTGATTTTTTTTTAAATAAAATGCTTTGAGGAAAATATATTACCATCCAAAGGTTATTCCATCATGAAATAAAGATTCGTTTTTTAATTATGTAGAATAAGGCTGTATATGTTTAATTTGTTTGGTAAATAAATTCCATGAATCCATCCACAATGTCATGCTCTTCCAGAGGTTTTTGTAAGATTATTGGTCAGTTTCTCTGCCTACAAGATATTATCACAGATGTTTGGTTTACTTTTGCAGTTTTCAAAACTGAATTTGACTCAGCGGAGATCACATGCCTCTTCTTCACAGCAAAAATGTTATAACATGAACAGAGTTAAGAAAAAGACCTTAATCCTAACTTCTACAAACCTATGAATACAGAATCAACCCCTTCAGTGCTAAATTTCAAGAAGTTCAGTGAATAGAATAGAAACAATATTTTTCTGATTGTTTGGAGTGGAATAGATCTGCACAAGAAGAAAGTGAAACTAAGTGTGAGGAGGAAGGGGCTGACAGTCTAAGTTTCTTAAAAAATATATATATTTTGTTTAGCCAAATTAGTTAACAAATATGGATGTTTGTTTAAGCAAATAACATATGCTGGAATGTTATTGTTTCAGTTGAATAAATCTATTTAAATTGTTATTATTAAGGTAATGATTATTTTTCTCCTTCCTAAGTACAACAGAAAAGTTGTCCAAATATGAATGATTAACCTATTAAACTGGAGATAAAAAAAACTAATATGAAAAGTTGTGATTCTAAAAATCTTCATCTACTTGCATATTAAAGTTATACCAGCAAGAATTAGTCTATGTAGAAAACTATGATTTAAATCAAGCCTTAATGACTAGTGATTTAAATCAAACCCACCCTGCCAATATGTGAGCCAATCACAGTGATCAAGTGATAGGAAAGTTTGACCCGGCTCCTGGGGAGAAGACGAAGTTAAAAAAGGTTGCCAGGAGGGGGTGGGAAGGGGTTAAAATTGAACTCCAGGCAGAGATTAATGCTGCCCTGTAATCATTAAATGCAAGGAAAGTAGGCCACCTAATTTTTTTTGATGACCTCACTAGAGACTGCTCCTCCTTTCACTGTGAAGCCACAGGTTGGGGAGAAAACCTGCAAGTGAAAAATTCAACTGCAGTAGGAAAAAAAAAAAAAAAAAAAAAAAAAAAAAAAAGGAAAGGAAGATCAGGTCCCCTTTCCTGCAAAACAGGGCTGTGGGGAATCTCTTTATATCTCAGGACGGGATAGACAAATAGATATCCTTTGGCAAGTAAAGCCACCCTCATTTGTGTATTTAGCGGTTATCCTGGAGTTCAGCTTTAAAGATTTCCACCACATAAATGGGTTATTTGTCATGAGAACTAGAATAATCATCCTTTCACCCTATGTGTGGGTACCTCTGGTTACTAAAGTTCTTTGTTGGCAGCTCTCAATTGTGCTAAAATGAGAAAATTTTCTACAGAACATATTGTCATTCAGAGAGACACATGTAATCTAGACGTATTCATATGTCTGCAATGAAGGACACACGGCTTAGTCTGCTTTACGTTTCAAAATCATTTCCTAGGACAGATAGACACACAACACAACTACATCAAGGACATATTACTGAAAGGCTTCTATATGAACTAACCTGATTCTGCAACCCCGAAACATGCCCGTGTCCACCAGATAGGGACAAACTAAAGTAGTTTTAATCCCATCTTTGTCTGCAGCTTTCAGTTCATGGCTGAGAGACTCGTGGAAACCCACAGCGCCGAACTTGCTAGCGCAGTAATCCTGTGTTGTAGAGAGAGTGAGATATACATAAAAATTCATGCGTTGGCATATACATATATAAATTCGTGTTAAGGAGATAAAGACAAAGATAATCCATACGTGGCAATAAGAGACAAGATTATAAAAGAATCAAACAAAAACAAATATAAAAGAATCAAACAAAAACAAACAAAAAAAAAACCAAACAAACAAAAGCAAAAAAACCACTCCACTGTATATGGGGTACTTCACAGTTCTGCGGACACCCTTGGGCAAAAAGAATTTCTGGCACAGCCTACTGCCTGCCTCAAATGACAAGGTAAGATCAGAAACGTGGATGGTCACATAGATGTGTAGGTGTGTGTGTAATGGCTAGGATGTTTCGGTAACCATAAAATTTAAAACTACTATCAATTCTATAAGAGGGATTCCATACACATTTGAAAACCATTAGCCCCCCAATCACACCTTAGTATCTTTTTGCTCAATTCCCTACACCTGACTATGCGGAATCCTATGGTTTTGAATTGTCCCTTTTAACTTTTAAGCTGCCCATAGATGGATTGAAATTTGATTGGTTCAGCAGGGTCTGGCTAAATTTTTGATCCATTTATGTCCATTCCTGGTCAAATGTGACTGTTGGCAAACTCTTGCCCTTGGAACTTGCAGCCAATGTGTTTCAGCCACTGATCAGTGTATTCTGGACAGCGGAGAAGTCCCAATGTCAGAATACATTGGGAAAGCTGGGAGGACTCCTCCATCCACCTTGTATGTGTTGATGGGGAAATCCATTCATTTTGTTTTTTGGATCAGTCTGGTGGCTCTCTGTCAGCTCATTCCCAGACCATTATTACCTTTAGTATCACTTAAGCCAGCCATAGCTGGATCAAATCTTGGCCAGTTCAGCAAGGACCGGCTGAGCTTTGATCCATCTGTGGGCAGACTGGTTGTACCAAAGTTGATCCATTGATTGACCTGGGTACAACCAGCCTGTTAGATTGTTTTTTTTTTTTTAGCATGTGATTACGGCTGACTGCTATAGCCACTAGCAGTAATCATTGTGTCCTGCTGTCTGGGAAGGCTTCCCACCAGCAGAACACAATAGCACTGTGGGAAGGATTCCCCCATTAACACTGACTCATGAGCAGGGCCCACCTAATTCTCTTGTCTTGAATTGTAATGTAACTGTACGGTCTCCTTTTAATTTGTGATGCATTGAGCAAACTGTTGGCACTATAATAATAATAACAACAACAACAACAACTTACCTCTACACCTGCGGTACTAAATAACCCCAGCGAACTGGCCACAGTAACAATGTGTCCATGGTTCATGTCCATCATTTTAGGAAGAAATGCCTTTGTGGTCTGAAAAAGAAAAAACACCAACTGGAGTCAGGACAATTCCTCATTTACACTATTATCTAAGACACCACAGGCAGTCAAAAGGAGATTAGCTTAACACCCACTATCAATGTATTTACCATCTGTCAACTATACAACAATAGCCAGTAAAGTGACAGTGCCAACCAGCACAGTCAGCAGTGTTCCATATAAACCAGTTTCCTGGCACAGCACAAGTGGAGGCATAGAGCACAATGTTACAGGTAACAGAAAAAACAAGTGTCTTTTGCAATGTTTAATCACTTCGCTGCCTTCCTACGCCTAATTTGCAACAATTAAATGTCTGCTATAAATCTCCACTCATCTGGAGACGACCAGAACATAAAATAGCTTCATAATAGACTGACTGTTGATGGATTTTTAACATCTGAGAATTTTTTCCATTTGCTTTCCAGTTTTGGTTCTATTAAATATAAGATCTGATCAGTTACATCCATTGGTTGGAGGAAAGAGTCTACAAAATGCTGGGCTTTGCAAAGTACCGGTATTAAAGGGCTCCCCATGTAAATACTAATACATCCATTAAGGCTCACTCACACCATAGAGCACATGTAATTCACTTGTGCTGGCATACAGTTTTTAAAGTATATGTAAAGCCATACTTTTGGATTGAGTGGGAAGGGATTAGAAAAGGTTTTAAATTTGACAAACTAATGCTGAACCACATTTTCAAAAAGCACTGCAACGTGTTTCTAAATTTATTTTGTTTTCACCGCATGCTATTAAACTTGTGCTGTAGTGCACTGCAACACATTATAGTACGTTGGAATGTGCTGCAGCCCAATGCTGCTGGTGTGAACAAGCTCTTAGGCTTACCATACACTACAATTTTCTGTCCAATTTCCTTTAGATTTACCTTCAACCATGTAGTGCGAGAGCCTGCCTAATAGGAGGAGGTCAAACCAAAAAACACTTTCAATCGTATCCAATTATATGGTCTTTGGTAAATCTAAACCACAAATCTCAAGAAAATTGTATAATGTATGGCCAGCCTTAGGCTCTATGCACTAGCTTTTTTAAACAGGAAAAAAAAAAAATAAAAAAAAAAATACCCACCATTTTATTCTCCAGGGACTTTGCGTTCAGAAAATATATATTGTTTGGGGGTTCCAAGTAATTTTCCTAGCAAAAAAGCAAACTACTACATGTATGCGAGAAATATCAGGATATTTTTATTACACACATACACATTGCTGTTAAAGTGGTAGTAAAGTCTGCTTTATGACTTGAACATGCAGGTAAGTCTATGATAAAGCTTACCTGTAGATACAGTGAACATCTCCTATATGTGCACCGTTTAGGAGATATTCACATTTGAAGCAGCTCATGACGTCACCAGCGCATGCACACTGTGCTCTGAATGGACGGCATACTAGCGTATACTGTCCGCTTTGAGTGTTGTGTCATGACCACGACTCCCATACACATGCAAGGGAGTGACATCAACACGGCACAGCAAAACGGCCGGAGCACATGAAACCGGAAGAAACACCAGGTGAAGAAGGAAGCGCCAACAGCAGGCCGATTGAGACTTTTGTTTTAAGGCAAGTCTTTCAAAATGTGCTAGTATGCGGTGCATTCAAGCACACTATGACTAACAGCCCAGGGGCACCAATTTTTTTTGTCTGGGCTTTACTACCGCTTTAATAGCAGCCTCTTGCAGTCCCTGCACAGCAGAGCTATGTCTGGACAGGGAGAAGCAGCACAAGGCCAGTCAATTGGTGCTGCAGTTCTCATGTACTATCAAGGAACATGCTGGTCCAGTAAAACGTATTTGATTTGGACACAATAGGGATTTTAAACATGAGATTATGCATGCTGGGACTGCCTGAATAGAACAACCAGCATTGGAGATTCTTACATCCTCGGTCTAGTGTGGATAGAGCAATCTGTTAGATTTCTCTTCAGCCTATGGAGAACAAAAAAAAATGTAATAGTGTATGGCTAGCCTAAGGCTAGGTTCATATCTATGCAGTTAGAATTTGATCCGTTTCTGCAGTGTGTTATGTTGGGTAGATGGGTATAATTTTTTTTTTTTTTTTTTTTATTAGGGTGCATTTCCACACCAAAGCTGATTTTCTGAACCGGCACAGGGACTGTATTGAAGCGGAGTTCCACCCAATTTCACACTTTACCTGATCATGTTGTCCCTGTGAAATAAACAAGGTGTGTGTATATATATATATATATATATATATATATATATATATATATATATATAATATTTTTTTTTAATATACATACCTTTAAATCCACTGCAAGACTGCAGTTCCGGTCCCGGCTGCCTAGGCGATGATGTCGTAAGGCGATTTGCAAGGTCTCCTGGGATGTCGTTTCCTGTATCCCAGGAGTCCTTTGGTTTCCTGTAATCGTGGGACTTGGAAACTGAAAATGGATCAAATGGGAGGTATTTTGTGCCATTTTACTGGAGTTCAGATTACAGGAAGACGTGGATGCAGTATCCTGCTGCATCCTACGCTGTGCTCTATGCTGGAATTGCAGAGTGTGTATATCGCGTCTATTTAATGTGTATACTTTGTGTGGTAATCGACTTTTAATTGGATGTGGTGACTCTTGATGGGCTAACTTTCTGTACTGCGCAGACGTGAGAACGAGTGGTGCATGCTGGGATAGCTAGCAGCACCGATTCCTAGAAATAAATACCTGCGGGCTTCAGATGCCCACAGCCATCATGGCACCTGTGCTTCCAAGATCATGGTACATTTTTAATAATTACTAAGTAATTACAATGCTTTTACTATTGAATTATTCCAATTGTTAATGCTATTTGAAAGGTCATTGTGGATCTGCTTTTACTAAAAATGTATTAGGGGGGACTGGAGCTCCGCTTTAAGGAGGCAAAAATAGGCAAGTATAAAATTTTATTAAAATGGAGCCCTCTGCTAAAACATCCAGAAGAGGAATGGCTGCAAGAACCACCAGCTATACACAAAGAGGGTTTATCTTGTTTGCTTGTCTCAAGCCCTTTAAAAAGGAACTGTCGAAAAAAAAAATTTACTAAAATGTTCTTCTGGCTGGGCCAAGAAAAACAGGTAGTTTTCGGATCTCCTTGCACTTTTAAAAAGGATTTCCAAGTAATTCTTTGAAGCATTCTTAATTTCTGTCTAACAAGATTATCACTGCGTCCCCTGAAATCAAATCTGCTGTAATTTCTGACTTTGTTGGTGCCAACTGCTGAGCACAGAGTAATCATTGTAATTTAATCAACAAACTCCTGAGAACCATCTTGTGTTTGTTTAAGATCTAAAAAAATTCTGTGATCGCGCCATGTCCTTCCTTCCAGCACAGCTTCATTACAACACTTGCCAATTCAGAGAAACAAAGCACTAGAGAAGAGGGGGCTGCATGAAGATGGATCTTATATTAAAAATACATTGACACAAAAAGGATTTCATCCAAAGTGGGAACAAAATAAACATATTTGTACTCTACAGGATGATGACTAATACGAGATCTGCTGCATGCATTCCAAAATGCCATTTTCTCTCTAAACAGCCCCACATGTCCTTTTTTGCTCAGTGGGTTTGCAGGTGTTAAGCAACTAATCCATGCTGGCTAGCAGTGCTGAAAACGGAGAGAAGGCAGTTGTACAGATAGCTGGCTGCCAAAGGCAGGATTAGCAGAGATCTACAAAATGTTTTTTTCTTCTCCTTTTCATAGGGGCTGTTTAGACAGTTTAACAAATTAAACCCCCAAAACTCGATATTGCTGTAAAGTTAACCCACCCTAAAGTAAAAGTAATGGGAGATACCATGTTTAAATACCCATTTAGACTTTTGCAGACCACTATTGTTCACATGCGGATTTTCTGCTCATTAAATGTTGGATTAAAAGCAAACTACTTATTTTGAATGAGTCGTCAAGGCACCTCAATAGTGGATACATTGGACTGCTTTTGTTTTAACGTCTGAAACATGGAACTGGGTTTTCTACTTGTGTTAATTCTCAAATGCCCTGCACAACTTCCCATGTCTGCTGGACATCTTTAATGTGATTAATTTTTAAAGTTTATATCTTTATAGCAATTTTCTCTTTGGGGACTCAAAGGGCAAATGGTGAGACAGCCATGCTAGGCACACTCCATAGACTTGCATACCAAGACCAGTTTTACACAGTAGTCAATTAACCTACCAGCATGTCTTAGGAGAATGGAAGGAGGGAAAAAAAAAAAAAAAAAAAAAAAAAAAAAAAAAAAAAAGAGGAAGGAGTATACCTAGTACATATGAGTACCAGAGTGTCCAGAGTTGGAGAAGACCTCCAAGGCTAAACTGCTATCCACTAAGCCACAACTGCAAGTCCTCTTTTTTCTGTGCACTGTAGACCACATTCCTTTGTAAAACCTACTCACACCCATTTTTTGCCACAGTACGTGCCACCATCCTTATCCTGCATACCTGAAAAATATTCCAGGTTAATATCTCAAACATTGAGATGCTGTCGTCCTCCCCCCCCCAGATATGACTAGCAAAAGGATGTCACGTTAGTTTGGTGGTTAGCAATGCTGTCACTTGGCATTCTAGGTTTTTATGTTCAGATTCCATTTGCAACAATATCTTGCACATTTCCTGATACTAATGCTCAACAGAACTTGCTGCATTTTCCCTGAAAGATATTAGGCCTAGAACAAGGGGAGCTGGCTTTTTTTCATCAATGGTTGAGAGTTTGGTATATGTGGAGGTCTACCTTATTTCCAACAAAGTTCTTTATACCCATTGAAATGCAATCAAATAACACAGCATAAGCATAAAACTTTAGCGCAGCCTCTCGCCCTATTCAGCATGGAAGAACCCTTGAAATATTTACTATAGCAAAAGGTTCATAGTGAATTGGTGTGGTGGTCACTTAGAAGAATGTTCCTTACATTGGTGGTCCCTGGGAAGATTCCCCTCTAAAAATCGCTAAAAAGATAATTGCCAATTGTGGTTACTCATCTAATAGGGAGACTGTGCTCTCTGCCCATGAAACCCCTAGCAACCTCAGGGTGAACCCTAGTGGAGAAGAAAAAAAAAAAAAAAAAAAAAAAAAAAAATGCTCTACAGGCTCTTTTTCCCCTCCATAATACTCTTGAACTTGTCTATTTCATAGATTAAATGTTCAGTAGAGTACACAAGTTTCATTGCGGTGTGGATATTATTCTGGACAAAAAAAAATAAAATAAAAAATTTAAGCAAAAAGTGCATTTATTATTTTTGTTCAAAGAAGCCTGGAAAGCTTTGTACCAGCGATCAGCACTGATGCCATGCAGGTCTCCTGCAGACCTGTCAGATTATCTGCTAGCCGTACAGGATATATGAGCAAGCAGATATTCTGACAAGAAGCTTCAATGAACTACCATGGTGCTCCACAGCGCAAAACCTTAGCAGCGGTTGGGATTTGAAGTTCATTCATTCATGGAAGTCCATAAATGAATGATGCGGCCGTGTGGGCTGAGCCCTACGGCCACGCAGTTTTCAAATTTGACTGATAGCACGGGGAGAAGCCTGCAGCTGCAGGTATGGGAACGTGTTACACCCTAAAAACGGGAGGAACATGGAACCTGATCCCAAAGGTGAACTATCACATTCCGGAGAGCGGGATGTTGCCTGAACCATACTGCTTTGGATATAGTGGAATCCGGTTTAACATGTAAATCGGGTATGATGGTATGGAGAAATTTTTTTTTTTTTTTTTTTAAACAGAAAAAGGGAGGATTAGTGTCATAGCTAAGCATGCCTGTGGCAAGCTCTTGTTCAATGCACAACCATAAGGTGGCCCATAAAAAGGGGTTCAATTGTTAGAGAAGTTTAAATCAAATAAATTTCAACCCGTCTTGATCAGAACATGGAAAAAAAAAAAAAAAAAAAAAAAAAAAAGAAAAAAAAGGGAGAAGTATAGCCAAAGCTATTTTTTTTTTTTTTTTTTCTTTGCACTTCTGTAGGTCACAGGAGTACAGTTCATTCTGCACTTCTGGGACACTTTTTCAGCAAACAGTGGGCTAAAGTCACTCAGCCAGTTTGGGATCTGAACAGATCTCGACCATATGGTCGGGATCCACCCAGAAGCCTGGACTGGCACCTGGCTCAGCCTCTCAGCAATCCGCCGAGAACCGAATAAACTCCTCCCACCCACTGTACAGCCCAGTGCTGGAGCGGTGGTGAGAACAGAGTGATCAGTGGAGTTTGACTGCTCAGTTCTCACTGCAGAGCTGGCGGGGGAGAGATGCAGCATCAAATTGGCGCTCCATTTACATAGGCAAATATATATATATATATATTTTTTTTTTTTTTTTTAAGACCACACTTTTTAAAATTGATTAGGGCACCCACAACAGATTGTAGGTTCACTAGAAAATACTGGGGGAAAGTCATGGCGATTGTGAAAATGGCTATAGCTAGTTGAAAGTGCTTTGAATAGTGCTGTGCATGTGGCTAATGTTTTGGTATGGCAAAGATTTGTTTTTTATTCTTTATACTGCGGTAAATATGCACAAGCTCAGCTTTCTCTTTATAGGATGTTTCAAAACAGACTTGGCCCGGCTACCTAGAAATTGCACAGTTTAGGATGGCATTCATATGAACACACTGACCAGCAATTACTTATTAGGCACAAAATGTGTGAAAGTGGACAAGCATTTACATGTCACTTCATAGCTTTAGTAATTGGTTCTCAACGTCCTTGTTTATGGCAAATTAACTTCTAACAGTCTAGCACTTCTTCCCACCCAGTTCCAGAATTCTTTAGTGCTTTTCATGAAAACACAACAGAGGAAAGGTTTAGCCGCACAAAGGGCCGCCACAGCTGCGGTGTCAAGACAAATTAAGCAAAAGTAAAGCAAATGTGGAAAACAAGGAAATAACGCATTGTGAGCTACAGGCAGTGTCATAATTACATTTTAGGATAATGACTTTTACAGACAGATTAGCAGGGTTTTTATTTTCCTTCTTTTCAGCTTAACCCCTTACAGAATGCTTGTGGTAGTGAAGCGTTCCCATCATGTCTCCCCCCCCCCCCCACTCCCGTTTAGGAGACCCTATTTTCATACAGGTACAAACCAGCCCAAGCTGATCAGAGATCCAAGAACTTATTCACACTAACATGCGCGTTTAGGCACTCGTGTGTTGAGTTAAAGCAGAACCAAGGCCCCTTTTAACAAAATATATATATACACAGCGCTCAGCATAAAATGAGTACGCCACTTTTGAAAAGTAAGATTTTAATCAATATCTCAATGCACACAACAAAAAAAATTTCCAAAATTTTGACAAAAAAAAAAAAAAAAAAAAAAAGGAGTTTTATAGAACATTTGTTTAAATTATATATATTCTTTACCTTTCATGTAATGAGCTAGATTACAAAATCTTCAGTTTTACTAAAATTAGTTGATGCAAAAATGAATACACCCCACAACAAAAACTACTACATCTAGTATTTTGTATGACCTCCGTGATTTGTAAAGGACAGCATCAAGTCTTCTAGGCATGGAATGAACAAGTTGGCTACTTATTGCAACATCTATCTTTCTCCATTCTTCAAGAACGACCTCTTTTAAAGCCTGGATGCTGAATGGAGAGTGATGCTCACCTGGTTTCTTCAGAATTCCCCATAGGTATTCGATCGGGTTCAGATCAGGAGACATACTTGGCCACTGAATCACTTCATCACCCTGGTCTTCAGAAATGCAACAGTGGCCTTAGAAGTGAGTTTTAGATCGTCAAGTTGGAAAAGTGCAAAATGACCAAGGACATAGAGTGATGATAGCATCATACAGTCAGGTCCATAAATATTGGGACAATCGACACAATTCTAACATTTTTGGCTCTATACACCACCACAATGGATTTGAAATGAAACAAAAAGTTGTGCTTTAACTGCAGACTGTCAGCTTTAATTTGAGGGAATTTACATCCAAATCAGGTGAACGGTGTAGGAATTACAACAGTTTGCATATGTGTCTTCCACTTGTTAAGGGACCAAAAGTAATGGGACAATTGGCTTCTCAGCTGTTCCATGGCCAGGTGTGTGTTATTCCCTCATTCCAATTACAATGAGCAGATAAAAGGTTCAGAGTTCATTTGAAGTGTGCTATTTGCATTTGGAATCTGTTGCTGTCAACTCTCAAGATGAGATCCAAAGAGCTGTCACTATCAGTGAAGCAAGCCATCATTAGGCTGAAAAAAACAAAACAAACCCATCAGAGAGATAGCAAAAACATTAGGTGTGGCCAAAACAACTGTTTGGAACATTCTTAAAAAGAAGGAACGCACCGGTGAGCTCAGCAATACCAAAAGATCCGGAAGACCACAGAAAACAACTGTGGTGGATGAGCGAAGAATTCTTTCCCTGGTGAAGAAAACACCCTTCACAACAGTTGGCAGATCAAGAACACTCTCCAGGAGGTAGGTGTATGTGTGTCAAAGTCAACAATCAAGAGAAGACTTCACCAGAGTGAATACAGAGGGTTCACCACAAGATGTAAACCATTGGTGAGCCTCAAAAACAGGAAGGCCAGATTAGAGTTTGCCAAACGACATCTAAAAAAGCCTTCACAGTTCTGGAACAACATCCTATGGACAGATGAGACCAAGATCAACTTGTACCAGAGTGATGGGAAGAGAAGAGTATGGAGAAGGAAAGGAGCTGCTCATGATCCTAAGCATACCACCTCATCAGTGAAGCATGGTGGTGGTAGTGTCATGGCGTGGGCATGTATGGCTGCCAATGGAACTGGTTCTCTTGCATTTATTGATGATGCGACTGCTGACAAAAGCAGCAGGATGAATTCTGAAGTGTTTCGGGCAATATTATCTGCTCATATTCAGCCAAATGCTTCAGAACTCATTGGACGCCGCTTCACAGTGCAGATGGACAATGACCCAAAGCATACTGCAAAAGCAACCAGAGTTTTTTAAGGGATAGAAGTGGAATGTTATGCAATGGCCAAGTCAATCACCTGACCTGAATCCGATTGAGCATGCATTTCACTTGCTGAAGACAAAACTGAAGGGAAAATGCCCCAAGAACAAGCAGGAACTGAAGACAGTTTCAGTAGAGGCCTGGCAGAGCATCACCAGGGATGAAACCCAGTGTCTGGTGATGTCTATGTGTTCCAGACTTCAGGCTGTAATTGACTGCAAAAGATTTGCAACCAAGTATTAAAAAGTGAAAGTTTGATTTATGATTATTATTCTGTCCCATTACTTTTGGTCCCTTAACAAGTGGGAGGCACATATGCAAACTGTTGTAATTCCTACACCGTTCACCTGATTTGGATGTAAATACCCTCAAATTAAAGCTGACAGTCTGCAGTTAAAGCACATCTTGTTTATTTCATTTCACATCCATTGTGGTGGTGTATAGAGCCAAAAATGTTAGAATTGTGTCGATGTCCCAATATTTATGGACCCGACTGTATGTATATGTATATATATATATATATATATATATATATATATATATATATATATATATATACACACATATACACACATACATACATACATACCTATCTATATATACACACACGCAATCAGTGAAATGCAGCTCCCCGACACCAGCAGCACTCATGCAGCCCAACAGAAGGACACTACCGCCACGTTTCACTGTAGGCCCCAAGCTTTTTCCTTTGTACATCTCACCTTTGCAACACTATACAGTTTTGAAGCCATCAGTTCCAAAACATTTATCTTGATCTGGCAAATTCTAGGTGGGCTTCTTTGTACAAAGGCTTTTAGGAGAGGCTTCCTTTGTGGAAGACACCCATGTGTGCCATTCCTCTGCAGTGTACACAATCTATTGTGTCACGGGAAACATGAAATGGGAAGGGGTTCTCTTAAGCAACGCCTTTTTATAATCTACTGTCTGCTGGACACCGGTTTATTGAATAATTAGACTCACCTGTAGTTGAATTAGGATTTTGTCGTCTAAAATTTAGCCTTTAATGCTGGCCATACATTATACAAGTTTTCCTGAGATTTTTGCTTTAGATTTACCAAAAACCATATAATAGGAGATCAAACCTAAACAACACTTTCAATTGCATCTAATTATGCGGGCCCTTGCACTACATAGTGGAAGGTAAATCGAAAGGAAATTGGACAGAAAACTAAGAAATTGTATAATGTATGGCCAGCCTTAGACTTTCATTGGGGTGTATTAATTTTTGCAACATGGTCTTGAATGAATTTGTTAGGAAAAATACTTGTGTGTGCAAATTAACAAATCTTGTTCGCAATCAATGGCCCGCATTTGTAGTGTCCCATAGAAAATGTTGATTCTGAAAGGAAAGTAAAAGGTTTTCTGACAAATTTGTTGGGGTGTACTCATTTATGCTGACAGAGAACACAAAACACACTTTTTTTTTAATAAATTCCTAGAAGCTTCGTTATTAGCTTCTTTTTTTTATGGCCTACAGGCTAAATAGTGTTATCCTATGTGTTGATACACACTATTTTAGGCTATTAGTGGTTTTTGAGCTTCAGGGGGAAGAAGAAGAAAAAGTTTTTTTTGCAGAGTTTTTTTTGGTGCATTATCAGGTATGATCAGCATTTTTTTATCCAGTGTTTTTTGAGCGCAACAAAAAAAAAAAAAAACTGCTAGTGTGCATGGTGCCTAAGGCAGCCCATTAATTTTCAATAGGGTGGCAGGAAAACAAAAAAGCCACACCCACCCACACACCATATTGTCCCCAATGCAATGCATTGTCTATTTTTCTCTTTTATTACTACAGTATTCTGTAGGATCTCTCACAAGTCACTTCACCCATAACACCATAGCCAATAACCCAAGACTTACAGACCCCTCTACAGCATCCCCAATTTTCTTTATACTTACCTATTGGGCAAAATCTTCTTTGAAGTACAGATGAGGCACACATTCCCTACAACTCAGATTAGATGTAAATTACAGTTGTACTCTTGGAAGTTTTTATTTATGAGAATTTTAGTATCTGTGGTACAAGGACATGTCACGGAGTTGCTGTATTGCACTATTAGCTCCCCTCTTTTCTTCACCGCCATTATTGAGGTATGATTATTAACTTTATTTTTCTATTCGCGCTAAACTAATGGGATGCACAGGTGTAGTCTTGGTATCCTATCCCTTTTCATAGAATTCTACACTGCAAACTCTTGGCACCTCAGGTTATATTGCTGCTGCATATTTGTATTTTCTTGTCCCATATGCCCCCATGTGGGCTTTCAGCTGAGCTTTCCCCAATAGGCAATGCCTGTTTATTTTTATTCCTTTATATTATGATTTGTATGCATAGCCTGTTTTCTAAAACTTGTGTCAATAAAAAGTTTGAACAAGAAGATGTTAGTATAATCTGTAACATGCCATTAAACAGGTCTATCCCTCTACCATTATACCCCTTCACATACAGGTGCTTTACAAGGATTTTGGCATCAGTTACAGTGATGTTCTGAGAAGCTTAGAGTGGAACTTCACTCTCTCAATCAGCATGGACCATTTCTAATCCTTATGCAGCTAGCATTAGTAAATATGATATACTTTCCCATTTTAACCTTTTTTGTGCATTACTTCTTTACTTCCTGGTTTCCATGCCTAGGCCAATGACATCATACATTCCAGGAGTCTTCAGGGAGAGGAGGGAGGGTTCTCAGCTCAGCCAAAGCCTGAGCCAAGGACAGATAGATTCCAGGAAGAAACTGCTACATGCATCATCTGCCCTTACTCAAGATGGCCACTGCCAGAAGGTATTTTTCAAACTGAGTTGTCAGCAAAATAAAGCATGGGAGACATGGATGGATGTATGGAGGAGTTTGTTTTGAATATTAAAAATTACATAGCATTTTTGGTACCCAGATAAAGTGCAGTTCCACTTTAATGATGCTGGAGTCTCATGGATATAAAAAGAATGCTTGCTTGATGTGGCTCATTACTGGAGTGCCATATCAGCACAAGTGTTTACCGATCTGACAGTAAACAGTAACATTGGACTTCAAATAGGCATACTGGTTTCTTCTCTACATTTTGGATTTACAGTATCTCATAGAAGCGAGTACACCACTCACATTTCTGTAAATATTTTATTATATCTTTTCATGTGACAACACTGAAGAAATGACACTTTGCTATAATGTAAAGTAGTGAGTGTACAGCTTGTATAACAGTGTAAATTTGCTGTCCCCTCACCTTGCGCTCCTCCACCTTCTGTTTGAGGATGCCCCACAGATGCTCAATAGGGTTTAGGTCTGGAGAAATGCTTGGCCAGTCCACCACCTTTACCCTCAGCTTCTTTAGCAAGGCAGTGGTCGTCTTGGAGGTGTGTTTGGGGTTATGTTGGAATACTGCCCTGCAGCCCAGTCTCCGAAGGGAGGGGATCATGCTCTGATGTTACAGTACATGTTGGCATTCATGATTCCCTCAATGGACTTTAGTTCCCCAGGGCTGGCAGCACTCACGCAGCCCACGACTATGACACTCCCACCACCACGCTTGACTGTAAGCAAGACCCGCTTGTCTTTGAACTCCTCACCTGGTTGCCGCAGCACACGCTTGACACCATCTGAACCAAGTTCATCTTGGGTCTCATCAGACCACAGGACATAGTTCCAGTAATCCATGTCCTTAGTCTACTTGTCTTCAGCAAGCTGTTTTTGGGCTTTCTTGTGCATCATCTTTAGAAGAGGCTTCCTTCTGGGACGACAGCCATGCAGACCAATTTGATGCAGTGTACGGCATATGGTCTGAGCACTGACAAGCTGACCCCCCACCCCTTCAACCTCTGCACCAATGCTGGCAGCACTCATACGTCTATTTCCCAAAGACAACCTCTGGATATGACACTGAACATGTGCACTTAACCTCTTTGGTCGACCATGGCGAGGCCTGTTCTGAGTGGAACCTGTCCTGTTAACCCGCTGTATGGTCTTGGCCACCGTGCTGCAGCTCAGTTTTAGGGTCTTGGCAATCATATAGCCTAGGCCTTCTTTATGCAGAGCAACAATTCTTTTCAGATCTTCAGAGGAGTTTTGCCATGCTGAACTGCCAGTGACCAATAACACCAAATTTAACATCTGTTCCCCATTCACACCTGAAACCTTGTACCACTAACAAATCGCATGACACTGGGGAGGGAAAATAGCTAATTGGGCCCAATGTGGACATTTTCACTTAGGGGTACTCACTTTTGTTGCCAGTGGTTTAGACATTAATGGCTGTGTGTTGAGTTATTTTGAGGGGACAGCAAATTTACACTGTTATACAAGCTGTACACTCACTACCTAACATTGTAGCAAAGTGTCATTTCTTCAATGTTGTCACATGAAAAGATAGAATAAAATATATACAAAAATGTGAGGGGTGTACTCACTTCTGTGAGTTACTGTATATGATGTCAACATCTAGCTATACACTCGCCCTACAGATGGGTATATATGAAGTTTGTGTTTTGAGCTTAGATATGGTTCAGCTTTGTGATCCAGACACCTACAGCAACACATTCTGGTTAAGAGCGCTAGGTACAACACAGGTCAGTGAATGGACAATGATGCAGCAGCAATGCTAAGGCCACACCACTGCTCACTCCTCCTGTCAGAATGTACACTGCCTGTACATGCATGCAAAATCACCTGATTGGAAGAAGAGCCAGGACTAAAGCCAGCCATACATGGATCGAATCTTTGCTAGTTCAACAGGGACCGACTGAGATTAAACTGATCGAATAGGCGGGCTGGAAGTTAATCTAGCGATAGACTTTAGTACAACCAACGTGTTGATTTTTTTTTTTACATACAATAACTGCTGGCGGCTATAGCCACTAGCAGTAAGCATTGTGTTTTGCTGGCTGGGAAGGCTCCTCGCCAGCAGAACACAGTAGTGCTGCGGTAGGGATTCCTGGCTGTGTTGAATGGGGGGGGGAGACCCACATACTTTGGTGCACACCAATGGTTGCAGGAAATAAAATAGCATCATCTATGGCCTGCTTAACATCCAATGTCAGCATTATTATGCACATATAAGATATCAAATTCAAGCCACCAACAGCTGTTTGATGAACCCCTTTCACCATTCACAGGCCAGCCTGTATACTACTTGGTTCCCTGAAATCAGCCCAGTGCCATAGTCCAAGATTCTGCTCTTTCCCCACTATAATCCTCCATCCAAATAACAGGCTGCACACCGAAGATGTTCAGCGCCAGCCAAGGTTTTTTTTTCTTCCCCCCCAATGACAGCACTCCGCTCACTCCCATCCAAAGCCATACCCCTAATGCGTTACACTCACAGCAAGGTATAATCATGGGGAACCTACAACTGTTGCTTTCAAAAAAATACATTGAGTGTCTGTTCACACCAGAAACTGCATGTTAAGCACAGCAACGATTTGTGGTTCTTGTGCAATTCAAATGCAGTTCTGTGCAGTGCAACTTCAGCCCATTCATTTTGAATGGGCTAAAACTGCACCACACTAAAAGTATACATGCACTACTTTTTAAAACGTACTGTAACCAGATTGCATTTGCAACCTGTGTTTGGGGTCTCATTAAATTGACAAATGGAAATCGCAAATGGAGTGCATCTTGTATGTGGTGTGAATTGCACAGTGCAGTCCTATGAGGGCAAGGTGTGAACCGGCCCTTAGGTTAAATTCACACCCATGTAGGTTGCGTTTGAGCCATTTCTGCATTGTGCGCCCCCCCCTCCTCAATTCAAAAAACCACACACGCTTAGGTGTGATCCCAGGGTAACAGAATTGGAGCACTACAGAGTTATTAGCAGGCAGTGAGAATGTTAGCCTAGGTTCACACCTTTGCAGTTTGTGTTTGATCTGTTTCTGCATTGAGTTTTGCATTGCATTTTTTTCTTGTGGCTAGGCAGATTTAAAATGCATTAAAAAAATGCACTACATGCTTTTCCATTGAAGTCTATAGAACCAAAAACGCAACTTTCTGCGTTCAAAAAAGTCCCTGACCCTTTCCAAAAATCACACCGGGTGAAAACGTGGAGATGTGAACGTGTCCCATAGGAAAATCATGTTAAATGGACTACTGCGTTTCTGCAAAACACTGCGGAAAATGCTTAAGTGTGAACCTAGGGTTAAGGAATTTTAAAAGGAAATGTGACTATATTAATTGGCATTTTATATCTAGCATTCAGCATTATTAGCCTAGAATGATGCTGTAAACAAGACTGGAAAACAGGTTTCCTACCCAGAATATCTAGGTAGTACCATGTTAGGGCCCCAAAAAAGGTTTGCTGGTACTTGCAATTCAATAACTAACCGCAAGTCAAAGACTGGATGCAACAGAATGTCCCCTGAAGTGTCCCGTGTCACCCTGAGCTAGAACGTGCAGGCTACACCACCTGAGTGCTTCTGTCAATGAATGAACGAGCAGCCCTGAACTAGAAATCCTGTGCTACTGCCAAGAAATGACTAAGATAGCTGCTACTAGAGCCAAGGCATGCTCACAAGCAAGCATTATTCTATGACAAAATGCAGGAATAATGTAAAGCATCAGAAATGTGCAGATTGGATATGCTACAGGAGGCCAGCTATGACTGAACAGAGTTCCATAAATAAAACGGAATAGAAAAAGGGGGAAAAAGGGTGGCATGCTAAACCATTTATTGCTTCCATGGCAAAGCTATATGCTTATAGGAGAACTCCATCATGACCCAGGATGAAGGGACTACTGGGGTGTTGTACAATTCAGGACTCATCCCAAAAATCGGAAGCTGTGGTTACGTAACAATAGCACACCTCGTCCTTATCTAGTAGATTTCAACTAACATTACAGCACAACTCGCAGCTGCCGGGAGAAAACAATTCACTGTATGAAATAAACTAGTTACCACTGAAATTGGCTGCCTCCGTCCTACAGATGGCTCTCGTCATTGGAGGTGCTAGATGACATCAAGAGATGCTTGGAGACATCTGTTCTTTGCCCAGCGGAGCACATTCATTGTATTTCACAAATTTACGTCAATTTCCTTTCATTTGGGAGAATGCAGCCCTTAAAAGGCCATTGCTAAAAGTGACATATGTTTTGCAGTCATGGGACAAAATCTGGGGAAAAGATCAATTATTGCACAGCAACTCCAGCTCGTAAAAATGTTGCCCCTTTATCAGCAATAAATATCTCGGGCTTAGTTAGAAGTTTAATAAAGAGCAACTAAACCACGCGGCTTGTAAAGAAAAGGGAAGTAGGCCATTTGCCATCCGCAGTCATTAAAACTACAACAATAAGTATGCTCACAGCAAAACTACTCAACTGTGAAATACATTCACTGTAGTATATTGTTAAACATAGAAGGTCATAACAAGAGAAAACAGCAGATTGTTTTAAAGGCAAACTGCTGGTTCATTAAGTGCTCGGCACCATGGATATGAGGGGCTCCTTTAGGGTAAAGAGGCACTGCCTATTTTACTCGCTTTTCATACAGTACAACTGCCGTATTCCATGGAAACTCTCGCAGGTTACTTCACCCAGAACATGGATCGAACTTCAGCCGGTTCAGCAGGGAACATCTGAATTTTAATCCATGTGTGGCCACTGTGGTTGAAAATAAGTCGGTCTACAGATTGACTTCTGTTCAACTACCCTGTTGGTATATTTTTGATCGACCAACACTACAAGTAATAAGCTGCAGCGCTGAGCTGCGTATTCTGATGGCAGGGGAGTACTGCTGTCAGAATGTAATGACACAGTGGGGAGGATTACCGCATCCATATCAAAAGTGTGGGAGGGAATCGGGTAATTTTTTCCCCCAATCAACCCACTGGTTGGGTGGGGGGGGGGGAACAAAACAAAAAAGGAAGAAGTGTACTCCTTGCAATCAGCATGTTCTGCACACAGAGGACACCCATATAAAAGTCTTGGATTCCATTCCAAGTGGCAGATCTGGATGAAATTAAGGGGTTTGTATGAAGTTCAATGATGGCAAGACTGAATGCTCTGGAATTTTTTTTTTCATAGAATTTCTGTATGAACATTTGAATGAAATTTTACTGGCCAATTAAACAAATGCAGCATAAAAACCATGCAAGAAAATGCTTTTTTTTCTCTTTTTTTTTTTTTTTTTTTTTTTTTTTTTTTAAAACCGATAGACAAATATTATTGCTTCCCAGATTGGCCAGCAATATATTCTAAAAGGACAACTTATCGTTCGCTTTTTGTTGCATGCTAGTCTCATATCAAAAAGGAAGAGGTTACTAAAGTTATGAAAATTCTCGTACGACAAAAATTACAACTTCAGTAGTGATGTAATGCAGGGCTTGAAAAAGCCACTCGCCTGCTCGCCAAATGCGAGGAGAAATTCCTCTGTGGCGAGCACAGATGAAGCATGGAGCAACTGCACCTGCGCTCCAAGCCTCATTGTGAAGCCAAGTTCCGGTTTACAACTTCCAGTTTCCAGCTTCTGTGGCACCGCCGCCGAGGGGACAAGTGCAGGAGAGGTCCGCTCTCCTCCGCTGAGAGAAGACACCCTCTCCACTGCCGCGGGGGACTCGGGGGGACAGTAAGTACTGTATACAACATGTCCTATCACTATATTGGAATACAGGGGAGCTGGGATATACATTACCCTTTGGAAAGGGTCAGGGACTTTTTTGAACGCAGAAAGTTGCGTTTTTGGTTCTATAGACTTCAATGGAAAAGCATGTAGTGCATTTTTTAATGCATTTTAAATCTGCCTAGCAACAAGAAAAAAAATGCAATGCAAAACTCAATGCAGAAACAGATCATTACTGTATACATGTCATATAATGGAGTACAGGGGAGCTGGGATATACATTACTGTGTACATGTCCTATCACTATAATGGAGTACAGGGGAGCTGGGATATACATTACTGTATACATGTCATATCACTATAATGGAGTACAGGGGAGCTGGGATATACATTACTGTATACATGTCATATCACTATAATGGAGTACAGGGGAGCTGGGATATACATTACTGTGTACATGTCATATCACTATAATGGAGTACAGGGGAGCTGGGATATACATTACTGTGTACAGTTTTATATTTCGGACGATTTATTCTAAAGAAAAAATGTAATTTCATAAGCTTTAAGGGGGCGTGGTTGGAGGCGGGCCTGGGCAAGGTTGGGTGGGGCAACTGGTGGAGAGTAAGTTTTGTGACTGGCTAAGTCTGGACTCGAAATTCTAACCCCTGATGTAATGTATTCTTTTGTTTCCGAGCATGCTGATGAAAACAAAAACAGTTTGCGCTGTTATCATACGAGAAACATTTTCATGATTGTTACTTTGTATATTGTCACATGAACTGTCGTGATCGGCTGTTGAAAGCGGTGTAACAATCAGATTATTGTACGATCCCTCTGAATGCGATTTTTGTGATCAGACTTTCTGATCGTGTGTATGGGGCATTAGGCACAATGGAGACCTGGCCAGGTTGTAAACAAAAACTTGACACAAGTCTAGTGAGTGGCCCATACCGAGCTCCCTGTTCGTAACTAGGCTGGCCATTATTCTTTACCAGACACATGTGCGCTGGCTTAGATATGTAGCGAGGGAGGACTAGGTCCTAAAAGAACAGTTTGTCTGGTTCTGAGGTTTGCCATGTGATGTACTATTTACAAGCAAAAGGCGAGGTGGGACATAGTGATTTATAAATTCAGTTAATCTTAGGAACATTTGGGATGTTGCTAGCTGTTGTGCACCCTGTTGTTTTATTTACTTACTGACATCTGTAGGACAACTATAAATCCTCTGTAAAAAAGATGGTTCTACCATAAGAAATCTGCCCTGCAGTTACAACCAACATTCACAATGCATACAGAAATCTTGGCTAGATGCCTGCCTAGCGACAGGCATGCACAAAAAGGACAATTTGTGATCTCAATTGGGATTTTCTAGTGTGGAGCATCACTCTCAAAAGTGCAGCGCTAAAAAACAATAAAAGAAATCTTATCAGGCAGATGAACATAAATAGCAGATGCATTAAAATCATGAAATGCCTAAAAACACATGGAAATATAGTCCCTCAAGGGGAAAAAAAACCAAAAAACGCACAGGCACCTCTAATGCGTTTTGAAACAAATTGTCATAAAAATCTTAGTAAAATATTCCAGATAACTGTCAGGATAATCGTCAGGTGATTATGTAAATTCCCAGTGTATTGATCCTCTGATGAGTGTGCTAATAGATATATGAAATGCGCACTCACCAGAAGCGCATAAATATAGAAGCGTTGTATCGTGTACTGTGTGGAACAGTCAGGGATCCCTTCTTAGGGTGGTCTGGACTGCAGCCTGGGAGTGGATGGCCTTCCTTGGGTTACAAGATATTGGCAAGCCAGGGTAAATAGATCAACCTCGTCCAGGCTCTGGGACGTTCACCGGGGATTGCTGGGAAGTTAAAATGCAGTCCTTAGATGTGGTGACTGCATTCATTTTAAAGGCATTTTTTATTTTATATTTAGCGGTCACCTTTATTTGAGGGGCCCATTCCCCCAAGCGAACTATAGGACTCTCTCCGGGTTAAAGCTGCACAGGATGAGCATCACTCTGCTATCAGCTCCATTCAACACACTGAATACATGAAAATAGACTCTACTACAATGAGCACTATAGGGAGCATAGAACATCCAGAACTGCACTCACATTTTTTTCTACAATTTAGAGTGGAGAAGTGGTAAAATCATGTGGTTCTATTGTAACGTTGCCACTGAAATGTCCCCTACTTTCCGGTCTTGTTGACACCCTGTGACAGGTTCAGATCCTTACCCATTCCCTGTAGCCAATCTGTCAGTGCACCTTCCCAAAACAGATCTAAAGGCAAAGAGATACTGAAGCAAGAACAACTCAAGCATCTTATAGTGGCAGTACACACTTTGATAAGAGTGATGGGAGGAATAAATAGATATTGATCACTTCTCTGTTTTCACCATGTAAGATCATAATCTGCTCATGAATAGGATTGTATTTCAGTCGAAAAAAGTATCCCAGTGCTTGATAATTTTTCCCATCTGGCCAATTGACTCAGTTTAAGTAAATGCAATCTAAAAACTGGAGTCTAAAGCGATCAGGTTATGGCTAGTTGATTGTCTGCATGTCTTTAAAAAGGGAAATAAATGAGAGAGACACACACACACACACACACACCACTCTTTTTCCCTGCAGGAGGAAATTGGATCGTGCTTTGCTGGGGGTTTTTTTGCCTTCCTCTGGATCAATTGTGGGTGTAGGATTATAACTTTTTTTTTCTATGGTTGAATTGGATGGACTTTTGTCTTTTTTCTGCCAGACTATGTAACGATGCACTTGCAGTGCAGTGTAAAAACTCCTGCTTGCAGCATGTTTGGCGAGTAAAAAGACCCAAAAACTCCTCTTCCCATTGAAATCAATGGAAAGCGCCTGAAAAGTGCCTCAAAAATACCTCTAGGAAGTGGTTTTTAGTGCAGTTAAAAGTCACATGTCCTTTAAAAGCTCGGGAAAAATGCCTGTGCATTTTTGCAGTGATCAGTGTGAAAGTATCCCTAATGTAACCTATAAACTGTACAGCTCAGTTGAACAACAAACTGAAATCTTTTTTTTAGGTGGAAGTAAAAGTAAACTAAAATAATATGGTTGCATAAGTGTGCACACCCTTAAATACTTTGTTGAAGCACCTGTTGATTTGATTCCAGCACTCAGTCTTTCTGGGTATGAGTCTATCAGCATGGCACATCTTGACTTGGCAATATTTGTCCACTCTTCCTTGCAAAAACACTCCAAATCTGTCAGATTGCGAGGGCGTCTCCTGTGCACAACCCTCTTCAGATCACCCCAAAGATTTTCAAATCCTATTCAGGTCTGGCCTCTGGATGGGCCATTCCAAAACTTTCATCTTCTTCTGGTGAAGCCATTCCTTTGTGGATTTGGATGTATGCTTTGGGTCATAGTCATGCTGAAAGAAGTTCCTCTTCATGTTCAGCTTTCTAGCAGAAGCCTGAAGGTTTTGTGCCAATATTGACTGGTATTTGGAACTGTTCACAATTCCCTCTACCTTAAGGCCCCAGTTCCAGCTTAAGAAAAACAGCCCCAAAGCATGATGCTGCCACCACCATGCTTCACTGTGGGTATGACGTTCTTTTGGTGATGTGCAGTGTTTTTATGCCAAACATATCTTTTGGAATTATGCCCCCCCAAATGATTTCAGTTTGCTTTTAAATTGATTTGTACAGTTTATAGGTCACATTAAAAGGTGGGGGAAGTTCTGAAACGATTTATCTTGTGTGTGTGTATATCGATCTCTGTATATCTATATAGTGTGTAGGCATGTGCGTGCATGGCCACCTTTACTCAATATCTACATTTTTTGTGCAGATCAAAGCTGCTCATTAATTACTGCATAATATATGTATAGCCTTCATCTATAGAATGTAAAGCAGGCAACAGAACAATTGACTGTGCAACCTGAAAATGGTAGTGAGGGTTGATTTGACACTTGTCTATACAGGTAAGATAATAAGTCTTGAACCGTTTAGGAGATAGTCACAATGCAAGCAGCCATTGATGTCACTGTCACATGCGCAGTGCACTTATGGTACACCGAGTGTGCCATCCATGCAGAGTGTCGCAGTCGTAACTCCCATGCATACGAACGTATATGACAGAATCACAGCTCGACCATTCAAATGGCTGGAGCGTGCAGACCCGGTGAAGAGGGAAGTGTCTGCAGTAGTTACAGCACACCACTGGAGAACTCCATTTAAAAAAAGGCAAGTCTGTTATAATGTGCAGTATGTACTGGCACAGTATGACATGAACCTGCTGGGGGGCAGCAATTTATTTTTTTTTTTTTTTTGTTTTTACTACCACTTCTAAAATGGTCAATGACAAACCAGCTCCTGGACCATGTCTGAGCACATTCTAGCTGTGCAAAGAAAGGGGTCAATGCACCAAGATATATACACCGCATGGATTTTTGAGTTAATTTCAGAAGTAGTCAATTCACAAAAAAAAAAAAAAAAAAAAAGGGAAGAGATCACCTCTGATAAAATGTTACAATTTATTTTCATTCCTGAGCTCAGAGGAGACCATTTTTACACTGATACATTGTATATTTCCCACTTTCTGACCAGTGTAAAGTTTCTCTAATTGTTATTTTGTACATTTCTAACATACCGCCAGAAAACACCAGGCAATAAATAATGTGTGTGTTTAATGAATTGACTGATTTCTCTTTTTTTTTTGCAGTATTTGCCTCACCATTTTAGCAAATGTGCAGTATTTACCTTAGATTCGGTATTTTACTTTGATGAATTGACTCTTATTATCTCATGCGATAATTTATGAAATTGAGTCACATGACCATGTTATCGCATGTAGTAACCTTTAGTGAACTGACCCCAACACCCTGGTCACACCGATCCAGACTTTGAAAATCACACGACTTCACTGTAAGTCACATGATTTCAAAGTCGGGGGACATGCCGATTTGAGGTGTGATTTGCAAGACATCTGACACGGTTGTCTATGCAAATTGCACCTGAAGTAGTGCATGTATTACTTTAAAAATCAGTGCAGCTCCAAAAAAGTCAGAACCGCACCGATATGACCGCTGAAAATGCAGACAATAAGGTGCGACTTGCAAGTCATGTGGCATGTAAATCGCATGGCAAGTTGCACCCAGTGTGACTGGGGACTTAAGTAAGTTAAAGAGTATGCAAACCCCAACAATGAATGTCTCTCGCTGCCTTTTGGGCTGTTAAATATACTGCTGATATTTTGGGATATCGACTAAAAGAAAACACACACACACACACACACACACACACACACCCCCCCCCCCCCCCCCCAGAGAGCAGACATCTTCCTGTACACTCAGCCTTTGCTGAACGTCCCTCCCCCCCAAACAGTTTATAGAAATAATAAAAAAAAAAAAAAAGGGAAGAGCAAATCAGTGGGTTTAGTGTCAGAACACACATGATCGCACAAAAGGGTTACACGTTATAAAGATGTACGAAAAAGGGAAGGACCTTTATGATCAAAAAAAATTAAAAAGGTAAAATTACACCCATCAGTAAAACAGTATCAAATAGAAAAATGGCACATCATAGTATCCAAGCAGTCTAGAAAAAGTAAACGTGTTCTGTCAGGAACATGCAAGGGCGGGTATACACCGTCAAGGAGCCCGCAGCCTCTCTTGGATCCCACCCAGTCCCCATGCCACGTGTGTCCCTTCTTCTGTCTCTTCTTCCAAGGGGCAGTGCTGCCCCCCCTGAAAAATGCCACCCTAGGCAAATGCCTTGTGGTAAATACACCCCTGGGTCTCTGTGGTTGCTTCCTTGTGCAAAGAGTCTAGAATGGGGTTAAAGGCTTAGTCCAGGTTGTTGGCGGGCCATGGGATCTCAAGAAGTGTGATATTTGGGCATAGGTCCAGAATGAGATGTGCGGGGTGAGAGGCATTGGAGGGCCAAAAGGGGGAGAAGAAAAAAAAAAAAAAAAGTGTTCCCCACCTGAAGAACTAAGGCACCCAAATTTCTTCATGCGGCCAGATGGATGCCAGAAAAGGTAGGAGGCATGCCGAAGAAATCTGGGCTAAGGTGAAGGGGAGTTATTGGGCTGAACTGTTATCAGTTACCATTCTCCCCCCTTAAATTTTATCTGAACTACAAAATACCTCCGCTCGTAAGGACTACAGAACACATCTCCTTCTCTGCCTCTTCCAGGGCGAAGAAAAAAATAAAAAATTATATATATATATATTTTTTTTTTTTTATTAAATTTTAATAAAATGCTTTTGGAGTAAAAATGTATCTAAAAGATAGTTTTCTATTTACGATAGAATAATAATTTAGTGTATTCAGCATGAAATGCAGCCTAGTTATGTAGGATGAGATGTATATTCTGCAATATTTACATTTTTGGTAAACTCATTTATTGAATCCAAGCTCTGCAAGCTGAGATAACATGCACTGCATTGATGCATTCACACAAATTTCACAGTAACCGTGGAGCAAAAATAAATAAATAAATAAATAAATAAATGGTAGTAGTTTAACTGTGTGATTAACCTAAAATCGGTTCGGATATCGCTGTTTTACTAACCTTACAGCTTATTATTCTAAAAATGAAACCTTCATTTGGTTTGCAAATATTATTAGATTCTAACGATTAGCAAGAATGAGTGGGATTCCTTACATTTAAAGAGCACCTGTCATTTTAGATCCATCATGGCAGCGCCTGTTAGCGAGCATCCACTCACCTGCTGCCACCATGTCCCTCACTTTGTGTCACTGCCGCATCACCAGTCATCCCATTAAAGTGAATGAGCTGTCAGTGAGTCAACAGTGGGTCAGAGGAGGAGCCGCTGCAGTTGCTTCTTAAAAGTTATTATTTAAAGCAAGCCTTTCCACTAGTGATTTCAATCAAATCCACCTTGGCCTCTTCAGAACACTTTCTGTCCTATGGCAACATTCCCCCAGTACAGGAAGTGAATGTTGTCACCGTAGGACAGGAAGTGTTACTATCAGCATCACCAGAAACAAAACCAAAAAACCCATAACACCACACACACACGCTCCAACATATCCAATGACTAGTAAACTGCAGATTAATGTTTGCTCTTGGTTTGGATACACGGTCTTTAAATCTGACTTCATGACAACCACTAAGATGTAAAATACCATACATCACTATAGTGTTAGAAATAAAGGAGGAAAACTGCAGCTTTGAATTACAGATGATCAGTGTGTTGGTGTAATCCCAGCTACATCTCACGGACTCTGTTCACATTTTTCTCTCTAGCCAGTTTGTAAATTACTGTTGGGCTTGCAGCCAGCTGTAGTATTCTAGTCCTAACCTTCCTGAAAAAGTAATTGAAGCAAAAATAACCTTTGACATATTCTCAGAAATTCAGACAATAAGTCCTCTTCTACCCAGGAGATGTCACCAGCTTTCATTCATTAAAAGGTGGAACAAAGACAATGCAGTGCCGGAATATGACAAGCTCTCCAAGTTTCAAGGACAGCTGGGTACTCAATGAGCAGACATCCTTCACCGACAACCACTGCCTATGAAGGAAGGCACGCATTTTAGTCTTGAGGGTTGAACAGAGAACTTTACCTTCTAGAAGGCTAGGCTCACACCTATGCAATTTGCGTTTGATCCGTTTCTGCAGTGCTTTTTGCATTTTTTTTTTCTTGTTGCTAAGCAGATTAAAAATGTGCCAAAAAAGCAGCAAAAAACACACATGCTTTTTTGCAGCATTAACATTGAAGTCTATAGAACCAAAAATTCAACTTTTTGCATTTAAAAAAGTCCCTGACCCTTTCCAAAAAAAACGCACCAGGTGAAAACGCAGATGTGAAACATGTCCCATAGGAAATAATGTTAAATGGACTGTAGCATGTTTCTGCAAACCCAAAACACTGCGGAGAACAATTAGGTGTGAACCTAGACTTAAAACAGGATTAAGCTCCCTTTGTGAAGTCATGGCCATACCTGTCCTCTCACTGGAAAAAAAAAAACAAAAAAAACCCAAACAAACAAAAACTGGAAGACGTCAGGTTAAGCCATATTGTATGGTAAATAGGAGAACCGACATGTTTCTACTTATTCCAAATACTTCTATCCAAGCAGGTGCAGGGATGCAATACCATCAGTGAACACAGGGGACAGAATGACAGCACAATGTATTCAACTATCACTAGGGGACTTGAATGGCTGGATAAAAAAAAAATTGAAGCTGAGCTGGCCATTTATTTTATTGAATTTGGATTATGTGTACAAATCACAGTATTGAGAGACCAGTTTTGTGCAGATTTTCCACCTAAAATGTCAAATTCCAGGTATGGATATTTTTGCATCTTTACTTTGTTCCAGCTTGGACCAAATAAAAATGATTATGCCATAACTGGCCTAACCATGGGGAAGCAGAGAATCACTTTAGTAGCTACCACTACTTCAGCAATCCACTCTTCTGAATCCCACGTGGGACAGCTGCCCTGCTGCATAGCAACTACCAGGGATCGCTCACTCGGCACAAGCCCCGCTTCTCCACCTCGTCCAATCAGAGAACCTCTTGCCTAAATTGGAGGGTCTCTGAATGATGTCCATGCCAAAACAAGCAAGTGACCCCCTGTGATTACCATGTAGAATGCAGCTGCTTGGCACAAGAGCCAGAGGACAGCGAGGATCGCTGTAGTAGCAGAAACTACTACAGGGATTGTCAGCTTCCACAGGAGTCGCCCAGGTACAGAAGAATGTATACCTATAATCGTCCAAGACAGACCAATGGAACTAATCAAAAACATACATACCTAGACTTAACCCTTTAACCCCTAAAGAGTAACACCCCTTTCATTAACCACTAGCCTACAGGGCACTTATACCCCCTTCCTGCCCAGGCCAATTTCCAGCTTTCAGTGCTGTCACACTTTGAATGACAATTGCGCGGTCAAAAAACATTGTACCCATAATACATTTTTATCATTTTTTTGTGACAGATAGAGCTTTATTTTGATGGTATTTAATCACCTCTGGGTTTTTTATTTTTTCTTAAACCAAAAACCACTGAAAGTTTTGAAAAAAAAAAAAAAAAATGTTTTTCTTAGTTTGTTATAAAAATTTTGTAAATAAGCGATTTTTCTCCTTCACTGATGTGCACTAATGGGCATCACTGATGGGCACTGATACATGGTACTGATAGGCAGCACTAGTAGGCGGCACTCATAGGCAGCACTGACGCACACTGATAGGTGGCACTGAAAGGCAGCTCAGATGGGCACTGACATGTGGCATTGATGTGCACTGGTAGGCACTGATATGTGGCACTGCTGGGGCTACACTGATCATCAGTGCCCTGATGATCAGTGTACATGTCCCCTCCGTGGAAAGCAAATTACCAGCTTGAGAGGAGAGAAATGCAGATAACCAGCATTTCCCTGTTTACATGTGATTAGCTGTGATTGGACACAGCTGATCACACGACCGAAAAAACATCTTTGGCTCTTTCCGTGATCCGCTATGTCCGAGGGACACAGCGCACCGCTGATCGCCGCACGCTCCCTGAGCCGCGCATGCGCAGTGAGAATGGGAGGACGTCATATGATGTCCTCCCAGAACGAGAGAACCACCTTGCGCCCTTCATATTACTATATGGCGGGCGGGAGGTGGTTAAGGAAGGAAAAAATAAATAAAAAAATAAATATATATATATATATATATATATATATATATATATATATATATTAGTCCCACACCCCTTCCTCTCTAGGTCATCAATGTACATTGCAAGGATTTTAAAATTTGTTGCAGATACAGCCGTTTGTTTCTCTGTAACTATGTACAGAGTGAATATGTATGGGAGCGATTTTAGAATTGTCGTCAATCAGCTGCTGCAACTGCAGCGTTCTAATGAGGAAAGTGCAGGGTCTGCAACCCTTTAGACATGATTTCCCTAGCTCACCAAATATACAATTTTTGTTGCAGGGGATGCCAAAAAAAAAAAAAAAATATAATAATATATATCTGACTTGCATCTTAGTGCAGATTTCTGGGAAAATCAGTGAGCCAATCACACAAGTAGTAAATGACGTTTGTTGGGTGTTCTGTATACCATCTGAGTACAAAATGCCTCCAGGTAGCCATATTGAACATTACAGCGCCGTGAATTGAAAAGTAGTTTTTAACCTCTTAGTGCGCACGTCTCCCAGCCCTTTAAGGGCCTTTCCATGAGGCACCAGTATACGTGCTCGGAGCATTCACACTCTGGCACTCAAATATACAGCAAGTTGGAGTCAAGACCCAGCCACTGAGAGGCTGCATATTTGTGTAGAGTCGGCGTCAACAGGTTAATTACAATATGACTTGTTACAATTGCATATACTGCACCTTTAATTATGATTTGCCATTTTCTTCCCCACAAAAGTGGAGTTGCCCTTTAAGTGACAAATTAAAGTGGAACTAAAGTCAAAAAATTGCAAACAGGCTCCTTATTGCAGAAGAGACATGCAAAGTCTCTAAAATACACTTACCTGCCAGTTCGCAATCTGCTGTAGAATGTACACTGAGCTGCAAATGCACAGCTCCATTTACATCCAGGCACAGTGCCTGTGCTGGGATGACAGCACTCCTGCGCATGCATGGGAATAATGCCATCCAATCAGGACAGTTAAAGATTGGCACCTGGAAGAAATTGCAGCGCTAGTGAGGGACCTCATGGGCAGCAGATCGTTGGAACAAAAAGGTAAAGCATTTCTGACTTTAGTTCTACTTTAATAAAACCTGTGGTCTCTCTAATCGTAGCTGTGAGAATCACTCCACTACATCCTCTAGAATACAGAGTAGTCACCATTGTCCTAGAAGCATCACAGGCAAGTACTTGTAAAGCATCCATTGACCAGGAGTCCAGATAATGGAGGGGTCCCAACATATTTTTAATAGGGAAATAGGAGGAGCCGAACATTTAACATCCCTTACAGCACATTCACACCACACAGAAAAATGCAGACGTTGATGTGGTTTTGAAACAAACTCTGTATTTTAAATGCATGGTAAACTGCTCAAAATGTTACTAAGAGCCCATTCACACTTGAATCCCATTTTTCCCAATCAGTACCATTCATATATGACACAGCGACTTGAAAAGTGGTTCCTGCACTACTTTGGTCTGATTTCATGTGACTTGAGGGTCATAGACTTCAATTTAAACCCTCCGAAGTCACACTAGAATGATATAAAATGTGACTTGTGTGCGTGTTTGTACAGTACAATCATCCGTGGTCAAAGCCAAAGTCACACTGAAATACTATTTATTTTTTTTTTTGGTAGCACAAGTGTGAATGGAGCCTTTACCCAGGATCCTGCATTCGCAATATCTGGTCACCCAGAGTACACAACACATGAAAATGCAATTATTTTTAGTAAATATGAACTGCTAAATACTTTTTTTTTTTTTAAACCAGCAGTATATAGCAGTAATATGACTTCTATCAGTGTCCAGCCGAGCACTGGTTAAAGCTTGTAAGAGGAGTTCTCATTCTCCTCTCAGTTCTCTATGAGATTGCATAACCTCTGACCCTCTGTCTTGACAGCGCTGACTGGCCCTGTGCTGATTACATACACCCTTGACTCAACCCTCTAACTGCCACTTTGTCTGGACAGATTTGAAGTATAAAACTTCTTTTATTTTCACCTTGTGAACAAAAGCCAAAACAGAAAAACCAATGCAGCAATCACATCTAAGAACTGGCAATTTGATGAAATGTTTGTTTTGGGGTTTAATACCACTTTAAGACTTGAACTACAGAAAGAATGATTAAATATGAAGTCTGACCTCTCACCTCTGACTGGCAAACACCAGGCTCAGACATAGATATAACTCACGCGGAAGGCTCAGGTGTAACAATTTGAAGAGGAATTCCATGCAACAAACCACTGATTAAGCTATGGATGCGATCTAGCAAACATGAAACTTTTGCTAAAATTAGAAGGCCCACCCAGTCAGAATTTTGCATCATCTAGCCAGAATCCAGAAAGCACCTTAAAGAGTGACTTTCTGAAACCTGCATGGTCACTTCCTGTTTCCAGTGCCACCAATCACTTCCAAAAGCAGGAACAATTATGGTAACTGAAGAAACGTCTTAGACGGGGGGGGTGTAATGATATTCATATATACAGTATCCCACAGCAATGAGTACACCCCTCACATTTTTGTAATTACATTATATCTTTTCATGTGACAACACTGAAGGAATGTGAAGCAGTGAGTGTACATCTTGTATAACATGTCAATTTGCTGTCCCCTCAAAATAACTCAACACACAGCCATTAATGTCTAAACCACTGGCAACAAAAGTGAGTACACCCCGAAGTGAAAATGCCTAAATTTGGCCCAAAGTGTCAATATTGTGTGGCCGCCATTATGTTCCAGCACTGCCTTAACCCTTTTGGGCATGGAGTTCACCAGAGCTTCACAGGTTGCCACTGGAGTCCTCTTCCACTCCTCCATGACAACATCACGGAGCTGGTGGATGTTAGAGACCTTGCGCTCCTCCACCTTCTGTTTGAGGATGCCCCACAGATGCACAATAGAGTTTAGGTCTGGAGACATGCTTGGCCAGTCCATCACCTTTACCCTCAGCTTCTTTACCAAGGCAGTGGTCGTCTTAGAGGTGTGTTTGGGGTCATTATGTTGGAATACTACCCTGTGGCCCAGTCTCCAAAGGGAGGGGGATCATGCTCTGCTTCAGTATGTTACAGTACATGTTGGCATTTATGGTTCCCTCAATGAACTGTAGCTCCCCAGTGCTGACAGCACTCATGCAGCCCCAGACCATGACACTCCCACCACCATGCTTGACTGTAGGCAAGACACACTTGTCTTTGTACGCCTAGCGTGGTTGCCGCCACACACGCTTGGCACCATCTGAACCAAATCAGTTTATCTTGGTCTTCAGTAATCCATGTCCTTACTCTGCTTGTCTTGAGCAAACCGTTTGCAAGCTTTCTTGTGCATCATCTATAAAAGAGGCTTCCTTCTGGAACAACAGCCATGCAGACCAAGTTGATGCAGTGTGTGGTCTGAGCACTGACATGCTAACCCCCCCCCCCCAACCTCTGCAGCAATGCTGGCAGCACTCGTACATCTATTTTCCAAAGACAACCTCTGGATATGACACTGAGCACGTGCACTCAACATATTTGGTCGACCATGGCGAGGCCTGTTCTGAGTGGAACCTGTCCTGTTAAACCACTGTATGATCTTGGCCACCGTGGTGCAGCTCAGTTTCAGGGTCTTGGTAATCTCCTTATAGCCTAGGCCAACTTTATGTAGAGCAACAATTCTTTTTTTCAGATCCTCAGAGAGTTCTTTGCCATGAGGTGCCATGTTGAACTTCCAGTGACCAGTATGTGAGAGTGAGAGCGATAACACCAAATTTAACACACCCGCTCCCCATTCACACCTGAGACCTTGTAACACTAACGAGTCACATGACACCGGGGAGGGAAAAAAAATGGCTAATTGGGCCCAATTTGGACATTTTCACTTAGGGGTGTACTCACTTTTGTTGCCAGCGGTTTAGACATTAATGGCTGTGTTGAGTTAGAGGGGACAGCAAATCTACACTGTTATACAAGCTGTACACTCATTACTTTACATTGTAGCAAAGTGTCATTTCTTCAGTGTTGTCCCATGAAAAGACAGAATAAAATATTTACAAAAATGTGAGGGGTGTACTCACTTCTGTGAAATACTGTACATCCCATGGTGGTAGTTCACATACACGTGATCCACTTGGATGGCAATTTGATAGAGTTTGTAAAAAGGGTCTTGTGCGAGTTTGGTAGTATGAATTCTGAATTCACATCCCATAGAGTATAGTGATTAATCGGAGAGGAGAATTCACATAGCAATGCGATTTTAAGGCGGTCTTGTGTACTGGGGGGGTGTAAAAAAAACAAAACAAAACGCAACTGTAGTAAATCGCATTAAACACACTATGTTATTCAAACAGAGATCACATGCCTGCATCGTTTTGCATAAATTAGCAATTTTAGAAGGCATACATGTGAACCCAGGCTGAAGGTTTTTCCCTTCGCGCATAGAATTCATGAAGGTTGAAAACCCTTCACAGCCACTTTAAGTAGATAGGAGTCAACCCCATTCCCCAAAGCCTACTGACTGGACAATGAAGAAGCAGAAATGCTTTGGTGAGGATACCACCCTGCTGTAAGCGTGCCGACAGTGCAAGACTGACAGCACTGTAGAAGGCAAGAGAACCCCAAATCAACTTCTGATTCCCCTACCCCACCAGTAATTAACAAGAATTTTTTTTTTTTTAAAGATTAAAAGCTGGGGGGGTGGGGGGGGGGGAAGACAAGTGACAAATGTCCGTAGAATAAATTTGTCCAAAAAGTAACTGTTCGTTCCACTGTCCAAAACCATTCAATCAAAATGCTTTTTAGGATGTCCACTAACACGTTGCACCCCTTTGTCCCCTCATATCCCTCTCTTCTATTACAGGAATACATTTTAGTCGCTTTAATCACTAAACGTTACAGCATCTTCATAACTCTTTATGCACTCAGGTGTATGCCATAACAAAACACCTATGTGGCGCATATACGCGTGTATGATGTTACGTGTAAATGCAGTCTACTGGCCAGAATATTAACTTATTCCGGCCACTGGAATACTTTAACACACAAAAATGCTCATAAGCTCCTCTCAAGACACCTCTGCCACCTGTGTTGGAGAAAAAAAAAAAAAAAAAGCCAGATGCCTCCAGCAATGACTTTTTTGCCCGTGTGCATGAGGCCCAATATATTGCTCTAAAAGAAGAAGATTAGAGTTTGGAGTGATGATTCCAAATTTTGATGGCTCTTGGAACAAACAAGTACAGTAAAAGTGGTTAAATCTGTATACAAACATGTTACTAGAATACTAAAATAAATAAAACACCCATACAAAGATTTCATTGGGAATCTTACCCAAAAGTGCGCATGGCAATTAACCATCATAGTCCGTTCAATTAGTTCATCCGGGCACTCGAGGAGATGGTGTCCCGAGACCACACCAGCGTTATTGAGCAGCAGAAAGACATCGCCTACTTCCCGTCGCACCTTTTCGGCCGTCGTGTAGACGCTCTCTCGCTTCCCTACATCACAAGTGTATGTATAAACCTGGAGATTGGAGCTCGGCAGCACCTCTTCCTCAACAGGATTTCCCACTGTAAGAAGAATAAAGACAGGGTAAGTCTGGGTCATACTGGAGTGTTCTCATGTGATTTTGGAGCGTCTCTACTTTGTGCCCCCCCCCCCTTCCCATTGAGAGTTCAATGAAGAGCTAGTTACTAGGAGGAGAAGATGAATATTAGGCATTATTTTGTACATTTTCAGGCGCTCCTATTGAAGTCTATTGGGGCCACAAATGTGTGGTCATGCCCCAAAAAAGCTCCTGTTCTTCTTTGAAGTGTTGAGTGACAGACATCTCAAATGTGTACAGGCACACTAGAACAATATGGAAACTGCGTGTTGAGCGTTAAAGCGCTTCAACTCACTCAGGTACAAATGGGAACAAAAAAAGGACAAACTTGAATAATCCAACCAGTCTGGTTAGTTGATCTACAGGAGATTGTACAGTCAGATTGTGTAGTGTAGGGCCAGCCTAAGGGTACAATCTATCAGAGGGATCCAGATTTTATTCTGGCAGGAAGCATGTTAATCCACTGCTGCACCAGCAGCGTTCATTCATCAAAGCTACTACACTATTTACTTTAGTAGACCGCTGCTTGTTCCACCAATGACGTCATCTGGACGGGTGCATGGATGATAAAAATGTGCCGCTTTAAACATTATACTAATAACAGATGTAGAGGGCATTTATTTATGCAAAAGGGAACGGGATCTCGTCCAAAACAAACTGGGACTGTACTTTGATCAGCAATAAGACAATACGTAGCCAAACCGAGTGTTGTGCAATGTATGAGCAGAGCCCAGCAATGAATGTTGTACTGTACATTAACCGTTTGGGAATGCCAGCGTTCCAGCCAGCGCGGTGTACACCGCAGGACACCTGCAATCACCGACACCAATCCAGTATTTACACACTGGCCAGGTCTGGTCTACAAGTCATTACATATCAAGAGCCCGCTCTGCATATACAGATAATGTACACCTAGCTGTCTACCCCAGGTACAGTCACACTTGATCAGCTCTGCTCAGTGGCAACATCAGGTTTTCTGATTGCAAAAATCCCAGAAGTCTGCTAGTCTATGTCCCGCAACACAGCTGACACCTAAGATCACTGGAGAGTTTTTCATGGCAATGCATGTACTGGGGTCTTAAACTGGCAGCTGGGGTCTGCATAGGACTGAATCTTCAAATCCAGACAAATGGATATCAGAGAACTCCCGATCCCACAATTCCCATTACTAGTCCCCCCTAATCCCATTACTAGTCCTCCTGATCCTACTTCATATTATCCCTGATCTTAGATGTCCCAATAATATTATCAGAGATCCTAGATGTCCCCATTATTTGTCCAGAGCCTATATCTATTAGTCCTAATCCTAGATGTCCCAATATTATCCCTGATCCCAGATGTCCCCCATTCTTGGTCCTGATCTTACCTGTCCCATTCTTATCCCCACTCCTAGATTTTCCCCTTTATTCATCCTGACTCCAAAAATGTCCCTTTGATCCTACATGTCCCAATATTATTATTCCTCATCCTATGTGTTCCCACTATTAGCCATGAACCTATGTCCCTCATTCTTAGTCCTGATCCTACATGTCCCCACATTCCTCCTGATATTAGATAGCCCCACTACTATCCCTTATCCTAGCTGTCCCCTATTCAGAGTCCTGATGCTACATATCCCCATAATTCTTCCTGATCCTAGGATGTCCTCACCATTACTAGTCCTGATCCTAGGATGTCCTCACCATTACTAGTCCTGATCCTAGGATGTCCTCACCATTACTAGTCCTGATCCTAGGATGTCCTCACCATTACTAGTCCTGATCCTAGGATGTCCTCACTATTACTAGTCCTGATCCTAGGATGTCCTCACTAATACTAATCCTACGTGCCCCATTCTTATCCCTGCTCCTAGATGTTCCCATTATTACTCCTGACACTAAATGTCCCTTTATTAGTCTTGATCCTATGTGTCTAGTTCTTAGTCCTGATCTTACAAGTCTTGTTATTGGTCCTGATGCTAGACATCTTCCATTCTTAGAGCTCATCCTAGATATCCCCACTAATAGCCCTGATCCTATGTCACCAATTGTTAGTCCGGATCCTAGATGTCATAATATTCCTCCTGATCTCAGATGTCCCATTCTTAGTCCTGGATGTCACACCATTGCAATCTAATCAAGCACTGTCCATCCAGTGATGACCCTATGGGAGGGGGTGCAGATGGATGAGGACAGTAGATGGGTACAGTTGGTGTCCTGTACATAAAGTATGAGGGGGTGGGGGGTGTCATGTAGAATCATATGGGGGTGATGGTAGGCAATGCAGTTGGCAGAGTTGGTAAAAGTTTACAAATTGTGTAATCAGATTGGTATACGATCTTTGTTTTAGTTTGCGACCTGTGTGCATAGTGTTCAGTGTCTTTCAGTCATTGGTGAGGTGCATGGCGTAACGGTCGGAGGTGATCGGCGCAGTGCATGGCGTAATGGTCGGTGTCGGATGTGACCAGTGAGGTGTAATGGTCGGAGGCGATCGGCGCAGCGTATGGTGTAATGGTCGGAGGCGATCGGCGCGGCGTATGGTGTAATGGTCGGAGGCGATCGGCGCATGGTGTAATGGTCGGAGGCGATCGGCGCGGTGTATGGTGTAATGGTCGGAGGCGATCGGCGCGGTGTATGGTGTAATGGTCGGAGGCGATCGGCGCGGTGTATGGTGTAATGGTCGGAGGCGATCGGCGCGGTGTATGGTGTAATGGTCGGAGGCGATCGGCGCGGTGTATGGTGTAATGGTTGGAGGCGATCGGCGTGGTGTATGGTGTAATGGTCGGAGGCGATCGGCGCGGTGTATGGTGTAATGGTCGGAGGCGATCGGCGTGGTGTATGGTGTAATGGTCGGAGGCGATCGGCGTGGTGTATGGTGTAATGGTCGGAGGCGATTGGTGCACTGTAATGGTCGGAGGTGATCGGTGCAGTGTGTGGTGTAATGGTCAGTGTCGGGTGCTATCGGTGTAATGGTCGGTGTCGGGTGTGATCGGTGCGGTGTATGGTCGGTGTCCGAAGTCACTACTCACCCCTCAGGGCGTCGTCGGCCTGGATCTCCCGGTAGATGTGTCTCACCATGCCGGCGGTCTCCTCGTTGCTGTCGGGGTTGATGTCCCAGAGGACGAGCTGAGCCCGGCGGCGGGCGAACTCCAGAGCGAAGAGCCGTCCTAAGCCGCTGCCCGCCCCGGTGATGAGACACACCTGGCCGGCCACACTCTTCTCCTTGGGGCGGACCAGCCACTTGGCCCCGGCCAGCACGAAGGCCCACAGGACCTTGAAAGTGACGAGGAAGAACTCCAGCACGATGTTCATAGTCCCGGTGGAGGGGTCCGATGCAGTCCGGGTTGACGGCGGCGGAGGTGCCCGGTGGTGTCGGGTGCCCGGTGGTGTCGGAGAGGTCAGTATTCGGTGCTCCTCACACTCCCTCCACCCATGTCCCGTCCGCGGTGCTGTGTGCCCGGCTGGCAGGGAAGAGCCGGCCCCTCCCGTCTGACCAATGAGAATAGCTATACCGGGCAGAGAAGCAGCAGAGCTGGGGGCCCGTACACTGCATGTTGTGGCCCCGGGATCGCACTATATACCCGGCACCGGGACTCCTCACAGCCCCGCCCGCTACAGCCCGCACACACTCAGCGTACAGGGGGGCGGAACTAAGACAAAACTCAGCGCTAACTCCGCCCATAACTTCACATGCCGCCGGGGGAGGGGCCCTGCTAAACTCTGTGCTAACTCCGCCCAGAACTCAGCCACTGCCCATGACTTACACCGATCAGCCATAACATTATAACCACTGACAGGTAAAGGGAATAACATCCATTATCTGGTCACCATGGCACCTAATATTGGGTAGGATATATAGGGCTGCAAGTGAACATGCTGTCCCTGAAGTTGTTGTGTTGAAAGCAGAAAAAATAGGCAAGGATCTGGGTGACTTTGACAAGGGCCAGATTGTAACCTCTGGATGAGGGGCTCACAGCAACTCCGGAACTGCAGCTCTTGTGTGATGTTCCCAATCTGCAGTGGTCAGGACCAACCAAAAGTGGTCCAAGGATGGAACGCTGGAGACAGGGTCATGGTTGACCAATGCTCCTTGATACACATGGAGAACAGAGGCTGGTCCATGTAGATCAGTCCAATAGAAGAGCTACTGGAGCTCAAATTGCTGAAAACGTTCATGCTAGTTCCAACAGAAAAGTGTCAGAACACACAGTACATCAGTTTGTTGTGTATGGGATGTGTAGCCACAGACCGGTCAGGGTGCCCATGCTGATCCGTGTCCACAGCTAAAAGCGCCTACAATGAGCATCAGAACTGGACCATGGAGCCGTGGAAGAATGTGGCCTGGTCTGATTAATCACATTTTCTTTTACATCATGTGGATGGCGGGGTGCCGGTATGTCACTTACCTGGGGAAGAGTTTGTGTGATGCTTTGGACAATGTTCTGCTGGAAAACCTTGGGTCCTGCCATTCATGTGGGTGTTACTTGATATGTGTCACCTACTTACACATTGTTGGAGACCAAGTACACCCCTTCATAGAAACAGTATTCACTGATGGCAGTGGCCTCTTTCAGCAGGCAACACTGCAAAAATGGTTCAAGAATGGTTTGAGGAACAAAACAATGAGTTTGAGGTGTTGACTTGGCATCCAAATTCTTCAGATCTCAATCCATTGAGCATCTATGGGATGTGCTGGAAAAACAAGTCTGTTCCATGGAGGACGCACATCAAAAGTTACAGGACTTAAAGGATCTGCTACCGATGGCTAAGTGCCAGATATCACAGCATGCCTTCAAAGGGCTAGTGGAGTTGATGCCTCAATGGGTCAGAGCTGTTTTGGTGGCAAAAGGGAGACCTACTCAATATTAGGTGGCTGGTTACAATCTTATGGATGATCAATATATACTGTATCTACCAGGACCCCCGATGGCCAAGTTACCATTTCTACCCAACAGCCAATGACAGAGCCCATAATAATGCACAATAAAGAATTGGAAGGTCCAGATGGGACATTATAAACCATATTATTTTTTGACTTCATTGAAAAATACTTGGTGATCCAGATATGAAGATCTTTACTGAAGCACTTCCTGTTATAGGGTGACAACATTCTGTCCCCATCCCCCTATTGTGCTCCTGAGTTGTCACCCTGTCATATAGCTTTAGAGGGAGACTACAAGCAAACCTGTCAACACATATGATCAACTGTTGTCACCATCAGAAAACCCTCTCTTAGAAAAGTTATGCAGCCATCATTGGAGTACATGAAGACAAGAAGAGATGATGCAAATGATCAGTGCTAACATGCAATTAAGAAAGAAAAAAGGTGAAAAAGGGAATTCAGCCCCTTTCACACTCTGTCTTGCTTAGCCAGAGATCTGTCTTCTGATATCCTGCTGATCAGAGCAGAGCAGGCGGATGACAGGGCCGTGCCCGCTCAGTTTCTGCAGAGCAGACATGGACACAGCCCACTCTTCTCTATGGACTGGCGGGTGTAAACGGACTCCGCTGTCCAATTACACATGACTGCCATCTGCCCTGATCCGCCTAGACAGAGGGGGATGGTTCCCCTTTCTCTTGTTTTAGTAGACTGGATCGGAGGTAGGCGGGTGTTATTGGACTTTTGAATGTTTGATTATTATGTTTATTGTATATGTAATTTTCGGTAATAATGTTCCATAAATATTTGCAGTATGGAAAACGAAATGAACACTATATACTGTATAGTAACCTACCATAGCAAGTGAAGGCTCAGGTGTTGGGCTGTGAACTGTGGTGGCAGGGCATAGCTCTAAGTCAGGGTACAATCCATGGCATCTAGGCGGTCCCTGGATATACACACAAACTCTTTTGAGGGATTTAGAATGCAGGAATGCAGTATAGTGCCAGTACTTTGTGGGAAGTGTTTTATTGCCCATAGACATTAGATAGTGATTGGAATATATTATGCAGGCACAATGTGACCAGCCTCAGGGTAGCGTATCTCCTGAGTAATGCAGATTCCTTCAAAAACATGCAAAGTCCAATCTGCCAATCAATAAAGTTTATATCACTGTAGAGCAGCGGACGGAGGAGGAGCAGGTCCGAAGCTTCCACTAGGGGGCCGCCTAGGGTGCACTGCCTCCCAGGGGCACCTGAGCGCCTGGGCGCAGCACCTGCCGGCACTCTTGCTGTGTGGGATGCTGCCACGTCATGAATGATCCTTCAGCTGAGAGGAGGGGCAGCAGAGGGGAGGAAGAAAGGACAGAGGAAGATGTGTCTGGGGACAGTGTAGCAGCTGAGAAGCTGTTCCTTCCAGTGTTCCTCTCAGACTCAGTCCCTTACTGCAAGACGGCTGGCGGCTGCTGATCACTGTGCAGTTCCAGCTTTTCTTTTCCCATTCATCAGTGGAGGTGGAGCTGCACCTGCGGAGGAAGGTAATGTTTGACTCGTGTCTGTGTGATTGTGACCCGGCCGGCCAGACATTCATCACACGTGCTATGTGTCAGTGAGTGATGACATCATCATGATCCCAAAGCCTGCTCTTCTAGTGCCTGCTGGGCTTGCTGATCTGTATCAGTGTTGGTGGTAGTGTGTTGTGTCGGATCTGTCACTGTGCAGAATTGCTCAGTTCAGGTGCCTGCTGTCACACCGTTTTATCTCCCCCATTGCCTGGGGAATTCCAGCCTGGGATCTGTCAGAGTGTGGATCCATCATCCTCCACTCACTGCAACTGTCACCCTGCCACTGCCAGCCACAGATACAGTCTTTCCGTGATACTGATTTTGTCTTTAATATTGGTGCTGGTGGCATCTTATGGCACTTATTTTTGCAAGTTAACAGAAATTTAGCAGTTTCATGTTTGTTGATTTATTATTTTTTACTGTTTCTTTAAAGTAGCTGGTCTTGCCCAGGGTGCACAGGCCATGAGGAGGAGAGCAGACTCTGCTGGCGCCACTTATCTTGTCTGGGAACAATAGCAATTTGGACAGGTTTTCTAACCCCTCCAATCAATGTTTCCCGCAACCACTATCAGCTGGTAAGTATCTGCCTCCTACCATTGCCTTGGGAATATCACCCAGTATAGGCAAAAGCATGTGATCTCATGTCTGTGGCCTGCTATATTCCCCATTCACACTTGCATATGGGCCTTTCTGCAATTAGATGTCGAAGGCCCATTGGAGTAATTACCTGCGAATGACTGGCCCTGGATGCAGACTGTCAGGCATCTTACTGAACACAGGAGGGCACTCACTCAACATGGGCACCAATCAGAGAACACTTTGCATTTTCTCAATGAATGCAAAGTGTTCATTGATTAGACAAAGAGGAAATTGTGACTTCACCACCTTGCTTCCACAAGGATCCCATGGGTATAGCACATGCATACTTACATTGGTCCAAGCTTGACCAATGTATGTGAAAATTGCTGGACCTAAACTTCAGCTTTAAACATGTTATTACGGAATTCAGAAATAAAACTTGTTTTCTCACAAATAATGGAGTAATTTTAAAGCTCAACTCCGAACAAATAAAAAAAATAGATCCTTTGCAGTGGGGCTGCGTCTGCACTGAAAGGGTTAATTGCTCATTTATGGTGAACGATAAAAGGAAATATACTTACCCGATCCTCTGCTTCTCCCCACAGCTCAACTGTCCCGCTGTCATAATACAATAGTACAACAGGGCGGATTTCCCCATCCACCTGGAATGTGTGGATGGGGGAATCTGTTCAGTTTTTTTTTTGATCAGCCTACTGGCTGATCAAAAAGAACAAACTGCATAACCCTAGGTTCACACCTAAGCATTTTCCGCAGCGTTTTGCATTTTGCAGAAACGCAGCACAGTCAATTTAACATGATTTCCTATGGGACATGTTCACATCTCCGCGTTTTCACCCAGTGCATTTTTTGCAAAGGATCAGGGACTTTTTGGAATGCAAAAAGTTGCGTTTTTGGTTTTATAGACTTCAATGAAAACACTGCAGAAAAGCATGTAGTGCGTTTTTGATGCATTTTTGCCACGTTTTTTGATGCATTTTGCATTTTAAATCTGCCTGGAAACAAGAAAAATGAAAAAAAAAACACAAACCATATAAAAAACGCATAAAAAAAGCAGGTGCCAGAATGCAATACAAAACGCAATGCAGAAACGGGTCAAAAGCAACATGCATAGGTGTGAACCTAACCTAATGTATGGCCAGCATTAGACAATGAAGATGCCATCCCTGACAACTGCACAGAATGTTTTGTTAGGCACTGATTATAGATCTTCATGCGCTTGGCTAACTGTTTTTTTTTTTTCTTTTAAGCAGAACCCCATGTAAAAATTTTTTGCCCATACAGTGGTGATGTGCCTGCACCATATGGGTTAACTGCTCGTTTTGTCCAGGGGACCCCTGAAAGGCTATACTTACCCAGTCCTTTGACTTGACCAGAAACGGTGCTCCCCCACGTATAGCAGTGGACTGTTCCGTCCTCGCACCCGGAGCCAGTCTATGGGCGTGATGACGTCAGGAAGAGTCCATTCACAAGACATCTAGTGTGCAGGGGGGCAGAAGTAGCAGGAACTGGTCTTGCACTCAGAGGATCACCAAATTAGGTAAGTATATCTCCTCTCTTATCATCCCTAGACAAAACGAGCAGTTAGCCCATGCAGTGCGGGCACAGCTCCACTGCATGATACAAAAAATGTTTTGCCTGGAATTCTGCTTTCAATCTAAAAACTTTATTTTGGAGAAAGATTCAATATATAAATATTTCTGTGTAAGGGCTTATTCACACTTTTGCGGGGCCATGTCTTTGGAGTGTGGGAGGAAACTGGAGTACCTGGAGGAAACCCACACAGGCACAGGGAGAACATGCAGATTCCAGGCAGGTAGTGCCATGGTTGGGATTTGAACCAACGACCCTAGTGCTGCTAGGCGGAAGTGCTAACCACTTAGTCACTGTGCTGCCCAATTAACCATTAATCAGAATACAATGGCACAGTGAGGAGGATTCATTCTTTCACCTTGCTTGTGTGGATGGGGGAATCTGGGTTTTTTTTTCTGTTTGGCCTGCTGGTTGAATCAAAAACATGATAAATCTATGGGCAGCATTAAATGCTGCCTTCAGAGGAGCTGCGGTGCGTGGTTCCGTCCTCATCTGCAGCTCTGTTCTACAACTTGCAGCATGACATGACATTTATATATAGTGAGAACAAAACAGTTCTCAGCACTTTCACCAATCAGAATGCTGCCCAGAATGCCAGCCACAACTGACACTTCCTGCATGCTAAAGTAGGGCGTTCCACCACGCAGAAAATGCGAAGCAGCCATAAATGATTCCAGTTCTGTGACATTTTATTTTCTGTCTAGAATCAATGGAGTTGCATTGATTCTTCTGTACACATAAGAATGGATTTTTCATCATAGTGAAGAGGAAGTGAGAACAATGGATGGAGGTAACACACAGGTACTGAGTACACATTACATCAAACACAAAATCCCCAACATTTTAGAGTTGAATGAACTGAAAATAGAATCTTTGAAGTAAACAAAAGACTGCATGTACAAACTGAATAGGAAATAAGCGGTCAGGGCAACAAAAAGTGTGTAAAAAAGGTCTATGCAGTCTTATGGATGATATGTATAAAAAATCCTAGTAAGATAATAGAAACAATAGTCACACTTGGTGCAACATAAGTCACTATTCATTGTCAGGGGTTGGCTATATACAGTCCAATAAGAAGTGATAAGGAAGGAAAGCAAAAGATGTTTAGGTGACACCTAATTTGGGCCTATTAATAAAAATGACACCAATACTATAAATAGGACATATGTCAACATTCTCAAAGAACATATTTTTGAGGAAAGGTTTCCGGTTGCCATATGCGACTCAGTTTTCTTTTGTGCAGCCCGCAAACCAAACAAAAGAAAATCAATGGATTTCCCCATCTATGCTAACATCGTGGATGGAGGAATCACCACTGTTGGCTATTGTACTAGGACAGCTGTGGAACCTACTGCTCGAATGCGGACTTCATTTGATAGGACGCAGTCACTATTCTGCAAATAATTTTCCATTTGGCTCACCTGATTTTAAATCAACCATTGTTGAGTCAGGTAGTGCTTCCAGGGCCATCCACGGCCGGAATTCCGGTCAGTTCAGCAGGAATCATCTGAAATGTGATCTGTCCATAGGGGCCTTTTATAGTACTTCATCTTGTAAAGTACAGAATGAATTCAACATGTCTTGGCAAAGATAACAGAGTTTTGTCTACCAACTACACTGTGGGCATTTGACATGTTAGAGAATACATCAATTCCAAATGTTTCTAAGGAGATAGACTTTATCAGAAAGATAAGAGGATCAGCTGGAAGCACAGCCTGCTTATATAACAAGCACATATGCCTGACCCCTTGGATATACAGTAATTACAAATAATACAGTGGTGTCATTTTTTTCAATCTCCTTCATTATTTCACGTTTGTAATAGTCTGTCTACTTTATACCTTTTTTTCCCATTATTTTGCAGTTTGGCATAAAGACTGTACAAATTTCTTTGATCAAGATAGGACTGTAAGACGTTAGGTCTGCTTTAAAGAAGAACTTTTATTTCTTTTTTTCACTTTTCTTCCCCATGTAGAACAAAACAAAAGTCTCATGTTGCCGGGTGCTTCCTTACCTTACCTATGAGGTAGGATTGGGCACAAACCCTCTACCTCCATGGCCATCTGACAACATAGCTGGGAAGTAGACAGCTGCTTGTCTCAGCTACATCAACCTTCCCAAGACAATTGGCAGCATGAAGAATGCAGAGAAGCTAACATGCCCCCTCAGCCTTTACATTCCTGTTAGGAAGCCAAGAAAAGTGGCCGCTATGAAGTGGCCATCTCCTTCCCAGCTATGTTGTTGGATGGCCGTGGGGGAAGGGGGGGGGGTGGTTGGGTGTCCAGTCAAATCTCATAGCTAGGGCTAAGCAGGCCATAAATGAGTTGAAACCTGAATGAAAATCCTTGCCGATTGTCAAGTTGTTCGTTTTTCACACCATTAGTGTGCCAGCTGCGACACACAATTTTCCTGCTGCAATCAAAAGTGCCTGATCCAACATGCTGGATTTTTTTTTAGAAAAAGTAAATAAATGATGGCACAGTTAAATGCACGATTTTTGGTTTTCAATCAGCAGAACAGTTTTCAACTTGTCCAAGACTGGTATTAGGAAGCACCTAGCAATAAAGGACAAAGTTCTACATGTACTTTGTCACATGGGAGACAGAACAGTGAAAAAAAATTAAAGTGTTACTAATCCCAGGACCCTGCATTCACTATATCTGGTCTCCCACAGTACACAGAACATGGAAATGCAATTATTTTAGTAAATGTAAACTGCTAAATACCTTTTCTCACCAGCAGTATATATTAGTCTTGTGACTTCTATCATGTCCAGCTGAGCACTGGTTAAAGCTTGTAGCAGGAGTTTTCATTCTCCTCTCACTGCCCTATGAGATTGCATAGCCCCTCACCTCTGTCTGGACAGTGCTGATTGGCCCTGTGCTGATCACATGCACTCTCTCAAGAAAAAATCTATCAATACACAGCAAACTGAGCATTTGCAGCTTGCCTCCAAGGCTCTGTTCTTTCAGCAGATGGATTGGGGACTGTGGAAGCAGGAGAGGATCAGAGAATACAGGATCAAACATCACAATGCAGAGGATTAACTCCTTAGGTTCTACAGTGAGTATAACAAGCATGTTTACTGCATATACAGAATGATTTTACTGTTGTGGGTTTAGTAAAGTGAAAATGTGAAATTGTTCTCATAGGAATTCATGATTCTGACAGATTGGCTTATAGATATGAGACTGAGGCCGGCAGCTGTTTCAGGTCTGTTTTCGCTATAGCTCTGAGTGAAATATTCCACTGAAACCCTATTTTCTAGGCAGATTTTAAAGTTTAAATCTTTTGTGCCTGTATTTTTGCAAAAATGTTGCCAGCAATTTACATGATACTTTACTCAATGAAAGGAGGTTGATGAAGGAAGTTACCATAAGTTGGCATGATTTTCACCCCACCATGGCAGTTGCTGCAACTTTTATTTTGCCGATCTGTCTGCTTTTACTTTTTTTGCACTTCATTTGGTGTTGCAACTTGAATGTAAAATGTTTCTACTTTGGATGAAAGCCAAGCGAGATTGGGCAAAGTGTAGTAAAATGAAAAGCAATTATCTTGCTGATCTTTATACATAAACGTGGGACATATGTGAGAATGTGATGCTGATCATTGCCTGTGAGTGCAATTACGATTACAGACGTAACAGCTGGAGTTGGGAAAGCAGTCCCTGCCCTGCGTTTGTGTTTGTAGGAGGCTCCTGGGTATGGGAGCTCATGTCAGGACACCTGTATTACAGTCTGACAGGTGTTCCGCCTTCTCCTCATTCAGCATCTCCACCTGCCAAATGTCCTCACTAAGTGTGGGTCATTCAACTCCACCTTCTAGGAATCACACATACAACACATGATTTGGAAAATGAAGTGCCTGTCTTATGACAATGTAATTTATGAGGTGAGTCTGAAAAGTTTACTCCTTTTTTTTTGGTCAGCAACGAAATATGAAAACGTGCCAATGTTTCTTGATTCTTCTCCTTTGTAAGGAATTGCTGTAAATTGTATGCCAATTTTCTCCTTTGTAAGACATCAAAGAAATTGCTTTAAATTGTATGCTAACTTTCCTGATTCTTCTCCTTTGTAAGAGATCACAAAGACTTGTTGCCCTTGTAAACATGCTGCCCTGTGACTGGGAAGACCATTTTGCTTCATTTTGCTGAGATGTTGACTCTGTGAGCTGGCTGTGGAATCTGGTGCTTTACTGGTCAAAAACAAGTAAAAACTGCAAAGCTCCCCAAACTGCAGCATACTAGCACACAGGGGCGGACTGACCATTTGGAAACTCGGGCACTGCCTGCGGGCCCGGGGTCAGTAGAGATGCCCCTGGTACCTTTTTCATAGGTTTTTTTAGAGTTTGGGCAAGGACACAGGGGCCCCATGATCCCCTATTGCCCGTGGGCCCCATGAGTTGTCAGTCCGCCCCTGCTAGCACAGTATGAAAGACTTACCTGAAAATGAAGCCTTCCAGCAGTGAGAAGTCACCGCTGCAGAGGCTTCCATCTTCACCCGTCTCTTCTTCTGGGTTCACGGGCTGCGGCCACTTGAATGGCCGAGCCACGATGACGTCACTCCAGCGCATGTGCGAAAGAGTCTCAGCCACGGCACACAGCTCTGAAATAACGGCACGGGTATGTCGTTCCTTCAGAGCACATGTGTCAGTGACGTCAATGGCTGTTGCTCACTAGAATATCTCCTAAATTGTGCAGGAGATGTTAATTAAACTGTTTAGGAAATATTAATTTACCCTACAGTTAAGCCTTTTTTGCAAGCTTATCTACATATAAAAAAGAGAATTTACTACCACTTTAGAGGGTAACTATTCCCAATAACCACAAGTGTTAAAAGTATTCTTCCCAATGACCATCACACTAATGTATCATGAGTTGTAGATATAGTCATTTTTAGCAGGGGTTTCTTGAGACCTGAAAGTTATTTCAAGGGTTCCTCTGTGTTGAAAAGATTGAGAAAGGCTGGTCTAAACAAGAACCAAATCCAGTTACTGTGTGATTTACAAGCCCCATAAAGCTAAAGTGGAAGGCAAGTCAAAACCTAACCAAGGCAGGCCATACATGATGCGCTAAATTTCCCCTTGAACACAGTCAGTGTTAAGAGGATAATCCCTCCCATGGAGCTATTGTGTTCACACTGCTGGCAATAATCACATGAAAAATCCAACATGCTGGTTGTACCCAAGTCATACAACAATCAACTCGGGTACAATCAGTCTCCCCATAGATGATTCAAACCATCTATGGCCAGCTTAAGCTTAAAGCGGAGCTACACCCAAAAGGGAAAGTTCCACTTTAAAGATTGGTCCCCGCTCCCCCTTAAGGATTGGCACTTTTGGGGAGCGGGGGGGATGGGTATCCTAATCTGACAGGCACCTGCTCCCACTTCCGCTGTGATTGCCTAGGCGATTGGAAACGGAAGTTGTCCTCCTACCTTCCCTCCCTGTAGTCCTGTGGGACATGTGACAGGTCCCAGAAGATGACGGGGCCATTCAGGAAGCGCAGCGCTACTCGCGCGTGCGCAGTAGGCACTCGGCTGTGAAGCCACAAGCTGTTACAGCCAGGTGCCCACACTGAAGACTGCGGCCTCAGGACGGCCGGTGAAATGGGCTGCGGCAGGGGCAACACAGGATTGTGGGACAGGTGAGTGGCTGTTTTTTAAAAGTAGCTAGCTTCTGTTTTTGTAGCTGCTGACTTTTATTTTTTTACAGAGTGAGTGGAACTGCACTTTAAAGCGGAGCTCCACCCAAAAGGGTAAGTTCTGCTTTAAGCCTTTGTCCCCCACTCCCCATTAAGGATTGGCACCTTTGGGGAGCGGGTACCCGAATTTGACAGGTACCCGCTCCCACTTCCGCTGCGATCGCCTAGGCGATTGTAACCGGAAGTTGTCCCCCCCTCCCTGAAGTCTTCTGGGACACGTGACAGGTCCCAGAAGACTACAGGACCATTAACAAAGCGCAGCGCTTCTCACGCATCCACAGTGGGCACCCGGCTGTAAAGCCGCAAACTGTCACAGCCGGGTGCCCACAATGAAGATGCAGGTGCCAGGGAGAGAAGATGGCCGGTGAAACCAGCAGTGGTGAAGACACCACTGGACCGAGGGACAGGTAAGTGTCTTTATTTTAAAAGTCAGCAGCTACAGTTTTTGTAGCTGCTGACTTTTTTTTTTTTTTTTTTAGGTGGAACTATACTTTAAATGTACTTTCACCCTCCATTCGAAGCCTATTCTACCTACCCTCTAAAAGGAAAGATGTCTATACTTACCTATTCTGAAGTTGCTTTGGTCCAGTCATATGATCAGGTCCCAGCGCCGACTTAAGTGTAGAGGAGGGACAGCCGACTACAAATGTGCCATAGTAAGCCTATGGCTGACGTCATCACTCAGGCTGTCCCATTGTTGGTAATCTCTCCTCTACTCTTAAGCCAGCGCTGGATAAATATCCTGGACCAGAACAACTTCAGAATAGGTAAGCATGTACATCTTTCCTTTTACATGGTACATGGAATAGGTCTAGACCAGGTTCACACTAATGCAGTGTGGGAAACACAGCAAATCCTGTGCATTTCTGGCACTGCATTGCAATCAGATGGCATCCATGCGATCTGGCGGGGGGGCAATGTTAATTTAATGACACCCAAAACAGATTGCAAAATGCAGTGCGATCACCAGAATTTGCATGCAAGTCAGGTGCGGGAAAAATAAGGGTACTGCACCTTTTTGGTGTGGATGCGATATGAGCCATACAAAATGTATGGCTTAAATCGCACCGCACAGACATCGCATGTGATTTGCACAGGAATGTGGTGCGATTCTTGTGTGAATTACATGCGGTGTCCTGCACTGCACAAGTGTGAACCTAGACATAAACTTTGTTAAGTTCTGACTTGCCTTCCATTTTAACAAAAAACTTCCTGTACTTTCCCTGATTAAACCAAATTCTCCTTTATTTGTGTCTCCCATGCTCCCCTCACAGGCACTGCAGCTCACAGTGAGTGGGTTTCAGCAACAGAGACAGTGCTGTCAATCCAGAAATCAGTGGGCAGGGCTACGTGTGGCCAGGGGCTAATTAACAGGCTACAAGCTTTTGAGTCAGCAGTGATAATGATAATAGCCACACTCCCTGGAACATCTTCTCATCCCACTATAGCGCAAGCAGACAGCCTATATAAGAGTGACAACTCTGCTCTGAATTCAAAAGCAGTGCAGCATTGTTGCCACCCTAACACAGGAAGCTGCATTAGGTGGCCATTACTGGCAGAATCAACTAGTATTTGTGGGTATTTGCCATGGGACTATGAGAAAACATTAAGTGCTGATGCACATTTTTGTTTTTATCTGTGAGACTGACGTTCTACTTTAACAGTGAATCTAAACACTTTATAACTGACCCAGAAACTAAGCCATAATGCTAATGCAACCTCTACCCCAATTTACTCACCTTGTCTTCTGCCACACCAAATCCTCACAGTGCTAACAGACAAGAATGCTGAGGACATAGGATTCACCATTTTCATATAAGACTTTGGGGGGATTATTTACTGTATGTAACTGAATCAGCTGTTACCAAAGAGACATCTCTATGGTAGTTGGGGCAGTTAATATACAAATTATTTATTTATTATAAAAAGTTCATGAGTTATCAGTGCTGGCAATAATTACATGTAAAAATCCAATATGCTGGCTGTACCCAAGTCGATCGATGGATCGACTTGGGTACAATCATCATGCCCACAGATGACTATTTGTTTTACTGCTGTCTGTGTCCCTGTTGGGAAGGTTCACCCTCCCTATTTGTACTGATGACCACTGTCACCAAGAAAGAAATGAGGGAAAATTCAAAATGTTACAGTTGTCCCCAGGACAAGAGGTGAAGGGATATCTTCCAATGTAGACCCCTGTTCCTGGGACAGTTGTTTCAGAGGGGAATTCCCCTCACTGTTAGAGATTTGATCTAACTTCCTGTTGTGTCCCAAGGATAGGAGATAAAGGGAAATTTCCCTAGTGGTACACAGACAGCAAACCTTTGTAGTTCAGAAGGCAGGCTCTATGAAATGTGTGGCACAGCAGTGCCTACACACAGGGTATAGTGAATACGTGTCACAGAATCCAAGAAGTAAATATGTGGGGATCTATACAAAGCAACAAACTTCATGATCCTTTAGAATAATAGGAGTAGGCTAGAAATAATTGACAATCAATATGGAAATTAATATATGACTATCCTAGATAAGTTTAAAGTGATACTAAACACTCATTGATTAATTTACATTACCCCTTCTATTTATGTATATCAGTACTTTTTTCCTAATCAATATACACCTGTCACATGACCCAGTTCTTTCCTAACCTGTCTGCAGGGAAACTTAAGCAGCTTCTAGTCCTCTGCTGCTGGTCACATGTTCAAAATTAAAAAACAGCCTATGGAATACAGAGTAAAAATAATTAATATCAATAAACTGTTTTAAATTGTCATATAAATATATATTTAAAATCAAATCTTTATTATTTTTTGGCAAAAACATGGCGTGGGCGGATTTCTGCCATTAACAGGCTGTGTCACAGCCCTCCAGTCTGTGACTTAGAATAAAAGGGAAGTGAAGCCTCCGTCAATCAAGATGTAATATCCCACCCTATTGTGTTTAGCTGGTTAGTGGGCCCTGGAGGAGGAAGGAGGGAGTTGGCTGTCATTTACCACTATGTATACACTCACATGTGTGACTCTATAGTCACATGGGCTGCTTAGATATGACAGGGAGGAAATTCTCAGCATAGAAACTCACTGAAAGCTGAGCATGTGCAGAGCTGTCAACATTGATCTGCAAAATCCTTGGCTGCACTGGGGACTTGGACAGAAGGGCGAGATAGAGAACAACATGATCAACCAGGTTTTTTGCAGAATACAGAAAACTAATCTCATAGTGACTGAGTATGACCAGCATCTAATATAGCATTTATTGTAGTTTGTTATGATATGGAGTTTAGTAATGGTTTAAGACATTATGTATGGGTTTAAGTTAAAGCTGAATTCAAGTTATGATCTTTATTACATACAGTACTTACATTTTCCAAGCTTGGACCAATGTAAGTATACGTCTCATACTTGATGGGCCAATGGGGAAGCTGACAATCAGTGTAGTAGTTGGTAGTACTACAGTGATAACAACAATCTTCCCCGTCATGTGTGGAATGCTCACCCAGCGCCTCCACCGTTCACAGAATACCTTGTATTATTTTTTTTATTATTTAAGACATTATCTAATTGGATGAATTGGAGAGATGGGGCAGTGATGTCACAATCTCTTCCTCGCCCAGTCAAAGACCACTTTGTATTCAATGAAAAAAATGCAAGGCTTTCTGTGAATGGCAGCAGTGCTGAGCAAGTACTGTCTCTGTGCAGGTGGGAAGCTGCTCTGCACTGAACCTGGAAGAGCGCAGTGATCACTTAAGTAGCAGTGACTACTACAGCAATTGTCAGCTTCCCCAGAGATCATTCAGGTATGAGATTGAGATTTGCATACTTACATGGGTCCAAGCTGGAACAATGTAACTGTGCAATAAAAAGCCTACCTTTATTTCAGCTTTAAGTATACAGGGTCCAGGCAGGGGCAGGACTAAATGTATCACATTTCTGATCTGCCTCTTCATTGCCCTGGAAGTTCTCTGTGTTGTTCTGGAGGAAACAGAATATCTGGCAAGAGGCTGCAAGCCCACTCTTAGTTAATTCCATGAAAGTCCTCTTGGATCCAGTTTTCTGAGATCACAGGGAACTTTATAAAGTGAAATGATGGTAAATTGGCTGGATGTTCTGACTTATGACATAGTGCCATTACCTTGTGGATAAAGTTAGTAGTTCACTAATTGAACCTGTTTGTTGCCAGGATCTGCTCCTTACCCACTTTCCCTCCAGAAGTTTTACCCCCTTTCCTGACCAGGACATTTTTTGCATTATGGCGCTGTGTTACTTTAAGTGACAGTTACTCGGTCATGCAACGCTGCACCCAAATGAAATTTACGTCCTTTTTTCCCACAAATTGAGCTTTCTTTTGGTGGTATTTGATCACCTGTGCAGTTTTTATTTTCTCCGCTATAAAAAAAAAAAATGATGATGACAATTTTGAGAAAAAAAAACAATATTTTTGACTTTTTGCTATTAAATATGTCCAGTAGAAACAATTTAAATATCAAATTTCATCATACATTTAGGCCAAAATGTATTCTGCTACATGTCTTTGCTAGAAAAAATCCAAATATGTGTAAATTAATTGGTTTATGTGAAAGTTATAGCGTTTACAAATGGCAGTATATATACTGGGATTTTTATTTTCATTTTCACTATTGGCGATCAGCGACTTATAGCGGGACTGCGGGACTGCAGCGGACATTCTGATACTGAGTGGAACTGGCTTGGTGTCACTGACATCCCCAGTGACACCAATACAGTGATCAGTGCTAAAAAAAAAAGCACTGACAGTGTACTAATGGCACTGTGCAGGAAGGGGTTAACATGAGGGGTGATCAAAGGGTTAACTGTGTGCAGGGAGTGTTTTACTAGGGGGCGGGATGTGTGTGCTTCACAGTATTCACACTGCTGTGGATGGCTGTGCTGTGCACAGCCATCCACAGCAGTGTGCGTGAGCTGACAGGGAGGAGGACTGTTAGTAAAGAAAACAGTCCTCCTCCCCGCCGGAGATCCTCGAAAATCACCGGGCGCCGGCGAGTAATTACCTGCCAGGGCCCAGTGATTGACAGTCGCGGCCGCAAATGGCGGTGCAGGTAGGGGGTGCGCACGCCCCCTACCCGGAAATGCGAAGTCACGTATGTATACATGATTTTGCGCACCCGTGCCGCCCTGTAGCAGTATTTCTGCTATAGAGTGGTCGGGAAGTGGTTAAAGAGGTTCTTTACCCTTGAAAAGAAAAAAAAATTTAGCTGCTGATGTTTAATAAAAGGATCCAGCACTGTTCTCACCCAGACCGGTTCTTCACCAGTCTTTTGGGTCTTCCGTGCAGGCATCTTTAGTGTGGGAAGCTGACTGTGACTCCTTGGGGCTTCACAGCCAGCTCACGTAAGCCGCACTGCATTCTGTGAACAGGCCTGCAGCCTTCTGGGACCTGTGACATGTCCCAGAAGACTGCAGGTGAAGAGAGAGGGTGTACTTCAGAGCATGTACCTTTTAAAACTAGGTACCCCCCCCCAAAAAAAAAATGATATGCCATATGTCAGTGTTCATCCTCTTCCCAAATACTTGCAATCCTGTTCTTGTATCAGAGGTGACAGGTTCACTTTAGATTTAAAGTGTACATTGCACATACCCCATACCTCCAAGGGTACTGTGCAGTATACGGCCCTTTTCTGGGGTTATTCTTTAATATTCTAGAGACAGCTGCATTGTATATGGAACACTGAAGCTGTGCTCTTGGTTGCCATCTAGTGGCTCTAAAAAAGAAATCACAATACGATAATGGTGTTCAAAATAACAGGTGTACTTCATAAGCAACACAGAAACGCGCACATTTCAATACTTATGCTATGTTTACATGAACATTTTAAATATGGTATTTATATTGGTGTACCAATGTACTTTGTGATAAGAATGACTGCATAATGCATACAAATAGCACACTAAAATGTAATAATGCGCAGTTGAGATTTTAAATTCAGACCTAGCCTTAGGTTAGAGCAAGAGTCTCCAAAGTTTTTAATGCGAGGGCCACAATGGATTGTTAAAAATACTCGTAGGCAAAAAAACAAAACAATTTTTATAAAGATTCCCCCTTTCAATCTAGAAGTGCCCATCAGAGTGCCCTCTTACATCTAGGAGAGCTCACTAGAGTCCCCCCTTACATTCATGTGTGCTATTACTTCCAGGAGTTCCCATAAGAGCCCCCACTTAGATCCAGGAGTGTCCATCAGAGCCCCCACTTAGATCCAGGAGTGTCCAACACAGCCCCCACTTAGATCCAGGAGTGTCCAACACAGCCCCCACTTAGATCCAGGAGTGTCCATCACAGTTCCCACTTAGATCCAGGAGTGTCCATCACAGTTCCTACTTGGATCCAGGAGCATCCATCAGAGCCCCCATTTAGATCCAGGAGTGTCCATCAGAGCCCTCATTTAGATCCAGGAGCGTCCATCACAGCCCTCACTTAGATCCAGGAGCGTCCATCACAGCCCTCACTTAGATCCAGGAGCGTCCATCACAGCCCTCACTTAGATCCAGGGGCGTCCATCACAGCCCTCACTTAGATCCAGGAGTGTCCATCACAGCCCTCACTAAGATCCAGGAGTGTCCATCACAGTTCCCACTTAGATCCAGGAGTGTCCATCACAGTTCCCACTTAGATCCAGGAGTGTCCATCACAGTTCCCACTTAGATCCAGGCGTGTCCATCACAGCCCTCACTTAGATCCAGGGATGTTGATCACAGCCCTCACTTAGATCCAGGAGTGTCCATCACAGTTCCCACTTAGATCCAGGAGTGTTCATCAGAGCCCCCACTTAGATCCAGGAGTGTCCATCACAGCCCTCACTTAGATCCAGGAGTGTCCATCACAGCCCTCACTTAGATCCAGGGGTCTCCATCACAGCCCTCACTTAGATCCAGGAGCGTCCATCACAGCCCTCACTTAGATCCAGGGGCGTCCATCACAGCCCTCACTTAGATCCAGGGGCGTCCATCACAGCCCTCACTTAGATCCAGGGGCGTCCATCACAGCCCTCACTTAGATCCAGGGGCGTCCATCACAGCCCTCACTTAGATCCAGGGGCGTCCATCACAGCCCTCACTTAGATCCAGGGGCGTCCATCACAGCCCTCACTTAGATCCAGGGGCGTCCATCACAGCCCTCACTTAGATCCAGGGGCATCCATCACAGCCCTCACTTAGATCCAGGGGCGTCCATCACAGCCCTCACTTAGATCCAGGGGCGTCCATCACAGCCCTCACTTAGATCCAGGGGCGTCCATCACAGCCCTCACTTAGATCCAGGGGCGTCCATCACAGCTCTCACTTAGATCCAGGGGCGTCCATCACAGTTCCCACTTAGATCCAGGAGTGTCCATCACAGCCCTCACTAAGATCCAGGAGTGTCCATCACAGTTCCCACTTAGATCCAGGAGTGTCCATCACAGCCCTCACTTAGATCCAGGGATGTTGATCACAGCCCTCACTTAGATCCAGGAGTGTCCATCACAGTTCCCACTTAGATCCAGGAGTGTCCATCAGAGCCCCCACTTAGATCCAGGAGTGTCCATCACAGCCCTCACTTAGATCCAGGAGTGTCCATCACAGCCCTGACTTAGATACAGGGGTCTCCATCACAGCCCTCACTTAGATCCAGGAGTGTCCATCACAGCCCTCACTTAGATCCAGGAGTGTCCATCACAGCCCTCACTTAGATCCAGGGGTGTCCATCACAGCCCTCACTTAAATCCAGGAGTGTCCATCACAGTTCCCACTTAGACCCAGGAGTGTCCATCACAGCCCTCACTAAGATCCAGGAGTGTCCATCACAGCCCTCACTTAGATCCAGGGGTCTCCATCACAGCCCTCACTTAGATCCAGGGGTCTCCATCACAGCCCTCACTTAGATCCAGGGGCGTCCATCACAGCCCTCACTTAAATCCAGGAGTGTCCATCACAGTTCCCACTTAGATCCAGGAGTGTCCATCAGAGCCCCCACTTAGATCCAGGAGTGTCCATCACAGCCCTCACTTAGATCCAGGAGTGTCCATCACAGCCCTGACTTAGATCCAGGGGTCTCTATCACAGCCCTCACTTAGATCCAGGAGTGTCCATCACAGCCCTCACTTAGATCCAGGAGTGTCCATCACAGCCCTCACTTAGATCCAGGGGTGTCCATCACAGCCCTCACTTAAATCCATGAGTGTCCATCACAGATCCCACTTAGACCCAGGAGTGTCCATCACAGCCCTCACTAAGATCCAGGAGTGTCCATCACAGCCCTCACTTAGATCCAGGAGTGTCCATCACAGTTCCCACTTAGATCCAGGAGTGTCCATCAGAGCCCCCACTTAGATCCAGGAGTGTCCATCACAGCCCTCAATTAGATCCAGGAGTGTCCATCACAGCCCTCACTTAGATCCAGGGGTCTCCATCACAGCCCTCACTTAGATCCAGGGGTCTCCATCACAGCCCTCACTTAGATCCAGGGGCGTCCATCACAGCCCTCACTTAGATCCAGGGGCGTCCATCACAGCCCTCACTTAGATCCAGGGGCGTCCATCACAGCCCTCACTTAGATCCAGGAGCGTCCATCACAGCCCCCATTTAGATCCAGGAGCGTCCATCACAGCCCTCATTTAGATCCAGGAGTGTCCATCACAGCCCTCACTTAGATCCAGGAGCGTCCATCAGAGCCCCCACTTAGATCCAGGAGTGTCCATCACAGCCCTCACTTAGATCCAGGAGCGTCCATCACAGCCCTGACTTAGATCCAGGGGTCTCCATCACAGCCCTCACTTAGATCCAGGGGTGTCCATCACAGCCCTCACTTAGATCCAGGGGTGTCCATCACAGCCATCACTTAGATCCAGGGGTGTCCATCACAGCCCTCACTTAGATCCAGGGGTGTCCATCACAGCCCTGACTTAGATCCAGGGGTGTCCTTCACAGCCTTCACTTAGATCCAGGGGTGTCCATCACAGCCCTCACTTAGATCCAGGAGTGTCCATCACAGCCCTCACTTAGATCCAGGGGTGTCCATCACAGCTCACTTAGATCCAGGAGTGTCCATCATAGTTCCCACTTAGATCCAGGAGTGTCCATCACAGCCCTCACTTAGATCCAGGAGTGTCCATCACAGTTCCCACTTAGATCCAGGAGTGTCCATCACAGTTCACATTTAGATTCAGGGGTGTTGATCACAGCCCTCACTTAGATCCAGGGGTGTTGATCACAGTTCCCACTTAGATCCAGGAGTGTCCATCAGAGCCCCCACTTCGATCCAGGAGTGTCCATCACAGCCCTCACTTAGATCCAGGAGTGTCCATCACAGCCCCCACTTAGATCCAGGAGTGTCCACTAGAGTCTCCCCTTACATTCATGTGTGTGAATCAGATTTCCTCCTTACTTCCAGGAGTGCCCATCAGATCCCCTACTTAGATCCAGGAGTTCCCATTAGAGTCCCCACTTAGATCTAGCAGTGCCCATCAGTGTCCCCTGTATAGATCCAGGAGTGCCCATCAGAGCCCCCACTTAGATCCAGCAGTGCCCATAAGAGTCCCCTGTTTAGATCCAGGAGTGCCCATCAGAGTCCCCCATGTAGATTGAGGAGTGCCTGTCAGAGCCTTCCATTTAAATCCAGAAGAACCCATCAGAGTTCCCCCCTTCATCCAGGTATGCCTATCAGAGTCCCCCCTTACATCCAGGAGTGCCCATCAGAGCAATCTTATTAGATCCAGGAGTGCCCATCGGAGTCTCCTCTTACATACAGGAGTCTCTATTATAATCCCCTCTTAGATCCAAGAGTGCCTATAAGAGCCCCCCCCCCCCCTTACATCCTGGAGTGCTCATAAGAGCCCCTGTTACATCCAGTGGTGCCTGTAAGAATTCCCCTTACATTCAAAAGTGCTGCCTGGCAATGGAAGTGCCAGTCTCCACAATACGAAACAAAGACCACTGCCAGCCAGCTGGGATATTTTCATGGACAATTGCTGCAGGCAAGATAAAAGCTTGTAGCAGGCCAAATGTGGCCCACAGGTCATACAGATGCTGGATTAGAGACATAACAGGTATACTGTATAGTACTCTATTATAATTATTTATATATTCTTAAAATTGCAGCTTTAAAGATAGAAAAGGGTAGTGTGAGAAATGTGTTATGCTGAAAACTCTTTAGTACAACATGGAATATAGACATCTGTATAGCTTGTTGCTGCCATTCTATACATCCCAACACAGAACAAGATACTGTCCATATTACCAGCTCAAGGATATCCAGAGCACCAAGGACACCCTCTAGTGGCCAAATAACAATACCACTAGTATGAGAAGACAATTCAGCCACAGATGTGCAACAGATGTTATCCGAAAAATATTTAACACTGAAAAGCAATAATATTTTTATAGGTCTCATTCACACTACATGCAGCAAATCAGCAATTAAAAAAATAGAGCAGGTGGCATTTTCCTCCAATGACCTGCAATTTAAATTCAAGTCAGATGAATGGGGACTTTTGAAACACATGACTATGAATCGATGTGCAAATGTACAGTATGCTAAGAGTGTGCTTGGTGCAAGCAAGGACTTACAGGGACAGAAACTGACAGTAACCTATCAGTCTGGGAGAAGTAAACTACTAATGATAAGTAGGAAAACCAATCATTAGTGAGTGGTGTATTAAAGTGGAACTAATCTCTCTACTTTAAATCCTTATGTCACTAGCCTTAGTTAATACATAGGAAGGTATATTATATGTACTTGCTTTAAACTTTTTTTTTTTTTTTTCCACATTTCTTGTGTTTCTTCCTGGTTTCTGGTCTAGATATCATACGTCCCAGGAGTCTTCATGGACATTTTTTTTCTTTCACTTGGAGGAGGGGGTTTCTCAGCTACGCACACCCTCTTGCGTGCATACCTGAGCTAAGGGCAGATGGATTCCAGGAATTAAATGTGACAGAAATTATCTGCTCTTACTCAAGATGGCCATGGCTAGAAATGCTGTGGGGTGTAAAGCATGGAGACATGGATGGATGGGTGGGTTTGCTTTGACTATTAAAAATGAATTAAACAGCTACACCATGCTATGTCTCCTCCGCAATAAAACAAACTGCATGCACAGCTCTGTGCGCATTCTTGGCACACCTTGGTGTCAGGATGAATGAACATGCGCATGCTCGAGAGTTATATCATCCTGTTCTGTCCAATCAAGATAGCTGAAGACCCAGCACTTGGAAGATGCTAGAGAAGGGTTGCTTCTGACTGGGGAGGACGTCACATCACTGGAGTAGGGAACTTTGCAGACTTTAGTTCTGCTTTAAATGGAGCAGTATTTCTTGTCTTCAGAACTATATCTGCATGAAAATCCATAAACTTCTTTGGGGTTTCCTTGGATCTCTTCTTTACGACAATCTTCAAAGTTGCTGGAAAGTTAATTGGCATCTGTCTAAGCTAACCCTGCAAACTGTATGAGCTTCTGCGACTATGCAGAGGACATTTAAGTAGATATAAACCCCCACTGGAGGAAATTTAGCTTGCTAAAGTGCTGTGTTTTAAAAATGATAAATAATTAACTTTTTAAAAATATAAAATATGTATTTTAAACATTTTTATATCCATTGTTCACTGCATCTTAGGATTTCCTAGCTCCTGCAACTGCTTTCTGTCTCAAGCTTTCATTCCAGTTATGATTGCATGCTGTTTCTCAGGGTAGGTATCCTTGCAGTGATGACAGTGGACCATGCCTGGGTAATGGGTGTTGAAATGGTCCCTTGTAGTTTCCACAATGGAAACTCATGTGACAGGGTGACAACAGAGGAGCGGAATTGGGAGATAGAGCATTGTCATAAAGCAGTATTAAACGCAAAACCAAAAATGTATTATATTGCAGTTTACCAGGCATTAGATGGCTGCGTCAGTTTTCTATTCTTTTGTTTTTTTTTTCCTTTTGGCCCATCACATCTAAGAATTGGTAAGGTGCAATATAATAAATGCTTGTTTTTGGGTTTAATACCACTTTAACATGAGGTGCCTGAACAAGGACCTTCATTGCAGGATCAGTAGATCTTACTTTAACAAAATTGGAATATTTAAAAAAATATTAGAAATTACTTTTGAAATGACAATCATATGATAAATCTTAGTTGACATTTTAGTGTTTGGGATTACATGTATTTTATTTTTCTAGTGCGGAGACCGATGTGAGTAGTGAACACATCATCTGTAAAACTGTATAAATCAGTCTGCTCTATATCAATAAAGGAGTGATTCTGAGGAGAAATAGAAATCTTACCCTCAGCTGCCTTTGCATATACACTGCTCAAAAAAAATTAAAGGAACAATTTTTAATCAGAGTATAGCATCAAGTCAATTAAACACCTGGAATATTGATCTGGTCAGTTAAGTAGCAGAGGGGGTTGTTAATCAGTTTCAGCTGCTTTGGTGTTAATGAAATTAACAACAGGTGCACTAGATGGGCAACAATGAGACGACCCCCAAAATAGGAATGGTTTTACAGGTGGAGGCCACTCACATTTTTTCCCTCTACTCATGTTTTCTGACTGTTTTACACTAGTTTTGCATTTGGCTAGGGTCAGTGTCACTACTGGTACCATGAGGCGATACCTGGACCCTACAGAGGTTGCACAGGCAGTCCACTAGGTATCGGGATGAAATCTTTGGACCCATTGTCAGACCTTTTGCTGGTGCAGTGGGTTCTTGGTTCCTCCTAGTGCACAACAATGCCCGGCCTCAAGTGGTGAGAGTATGCAGGCAGTTCCTGGAGAATGAAGGAATTGATACCATTGAATGGCCCCCACTATCACCTGACCTAAATCCAATAGAACACCTCTGGGATATCATGTTTTGGTCCATCTGATGACAGCAGGTTGCACCTCAGACTGTCCAGGAGCTCAGTGATGCCGTGGTCCAGATCTGGGAGGAAATACCCCAGGACACCATCCGTTGTCTCATTAGGAGCATGTGCCAACATTGTCAGGTATGCATACAAGCATTGTTTGGGCCGTACAAACTACTGAACACCATTTCGAGTTGCTGCACAGAAATTTCAGCAAAATGGACTAGCCTGCTACATCATTTTTTCACTTTGATTTTTGGGGTGTCTTTGAATTCAGTCCTCTGTAGGTTGATAATTTTCACTTCCATCAAACGATGGGTCATCTTTATGTTCCAAACACATTACCCAGTCCATAGTAGTATAGATATCCAGCATGAGATTTTTGCCCATTGAGATCTGATGTGTTTTCCTTTAATTTTTTGAGCAGTGTATGTACTGCCTCATTTATGAACAAGGAAAAAGAACAATAGCTTCAATCACAGAGATCACAAGATCAAAAATATTACTAACACACACAAAGGTGATCTCCACATTTAATGTCCCCTTAAATAGTTTGTTTGGGCCAAGCTGGCCCAAATTAATTATGTACTGCTCTAACAGGTGTACTTGCTGAGTGCGCTGTATAAACTGTATGTAGCCTTAGCTATATACAGTATACAGCACTGTGTCCTGGTAGTGGTAATGAACCTCTTCTTCTTCTCACTCCCGAAACAAAGTTGACTCGGTCTAAGAACTGCTCAGCAATTCATTAGAAGCTTTGTATTCTATTAATGAATACAAAGTTTCCTCTGATTGGCTGACGCAGAGAGGAGGATGACATCACAGGTAGTCAGAATACAGCACTAAAAGAAAATAAAATAAAATGGAATTTGGAGGAGGCTGAGAGCAACAGAAGGTACTTTTCTGAGTACCATACTAAGAATACATACTTGAATGGAATATTTTTTTTAACCAGAGTTCAATCATCTATTATTTATTTATTGCATGCATTTATTTAGTGCCGACAATTTACACAGTGCTTTACACATTGTATATTCACATCAGACCGTGCCCTCTAGGAACTTACAGTCTAAGTTCCCTAGCTCACATTCATACATACACATACTAGGGCTAATTTGGACAAGAGCCAATTAACCATGTCTTTGAAGTGTAGGAGTAAACCAACGCAAGTACAAGCAGAACATGCAAACTCCATGCCGATAATGCCTAGGTTTGGATTCGAACCAAGGATCCCAGTGCTGTAAGGCAGGAGTGCTAACCACTAATCGCTGTGCTAACATTTGTGTGTATTTTTATGTCAGGAGCAGTGTTATGTCATCTGCAGATCTGGACATTTATTCTCAGAAGTCTGATTTTGCCAATTATCAAAGGCTACTCTTTCCCCATGATGAAGACAATACAGGGGCGGGTTGATGATACCTAGGCATGCACATTTTATGTATACGTCTATTACTGGAGGACAGACTTTGTTTATTGAGAGGGGCACAATGGTATCAGTTCTATATATACAACCTGGAATTATGGAAAAAAGGAGCCTTAGTGACTCTCCAATTTTATGTCTCTATGGGGCATTCATTGTTGTAATTATTTATTGCCAGACTTTATGTGCAAAGACAAGCACAATTCAGGTGATGTGTGTCCCTTCCAGTTTTCTACTTATATCTGTGTAAAGATATAAAAATAGTTTTGTAATACAAAATATTGTCTTAGGAGGATGGTCAACTTGAAATAGGGTTGTGGACACTCTAGAATATTTGTGGCACAGGTTAAAGTCCCCTACATATAAGACTATAAGGTGATCTCTCACAGATACACTCTCCTAGGCTGCATCCAGACCTGAGCAGAGAGATTTTCAGATATTTTTGAGTGTGTATAAGAGCATTTAGAAGTGTATTTCAAGTGTGTTTGATGTGTATTTAACCACTTGCTAACCGCGTTATATTGACCCACAGATGGTTACAGTGTGGCTCTCCAGTTCTAGATGGACGTCCATGGAAGGACATCCTCCCGCGTGCCGCCTGGGCATAGGGCGCTCTCTGTGATTGCTGCGTCCTTTGGACACAGCTGATCACAGATCGTGTTAAAAAGGGCCAATCACAGTGGCCCTTTACCATGTGATCAGCTGTTTCCAATCACAGCTGGTCGCATGTAAACAGACTTGCAGGCTATCGACATTCCTTTCCTCACATGCTGTCTCTGTGTGTGGAAATGAGAGCCAATAACTGGCCAGGCTGACAGTACATTGTTTACAATGATATTCAGGATTATCAGTGCAGCTTATCAATGCCCATCAGTGCTACCTCATCAGTGTAGCCTCATTACTGTACATCAGTTCAGCCTCATCAGAGCACATCAGTGAGGAAGAAAAAGTATTTTTTGCAAAATTTTATAACAAAAACTAAGAAAACATTTTTGTTTAATTTTTAGATTTTTTCCCTTTGTTTAGCAAAAAATAAAAACCCCAGCGGTGATGAACCCCTTCATATCTAAGGGTAAAACAAATCTTAATGCCTAAGCACAATTTTGCAACTTTGACGTGTGTTAGTAAAACCGTACATATCATCACAACTACTTTGTGCATCCAGGTGGATTGTACCGCATTTTTTTCAGGACAAATTGGGCTTTCATTTAGTGGTAAATGGTAATGGATATCTCCTGGTTTTATTTATTACCAAAGGAAAATTGGCCCAAATTAGTAAAAAAACCCTAATCTTTTTAAAATGTAGCTGTATATTTCTTGCTACTACCATAACCTACCACCAAAGAAGAACCCAAAATAATTTCTCCTGCTCCTGACGATCGCAGCCTTACCACTAGTGTGTATGTTAGTTGTTGTCTATAACCGGAGTACAGCGCAGAAACAATAGTGCCCATTTTGCTTTTTTCTTTATCCTGCCACTAACTGACACTGATAGTAATTTAAAAATTAAAAAAAAATCCTGACCCCCCCCAAAAAAACTGACCCTGACCTTGAACCAAACACTAACCCTGGCACAGATCTAGACCAAACCTTGATCTAGATATTTTTGTTTATTTTTAATTTAATTTATTTATTTTTACACACACTTGTTTTTTTTTTCTCTCTGAAAGGACAGAGAGAGATACAATGTACAATATAATGTGTATAATGATACAATGTATCTCTCTCCTCCATTCAGAGAGAGAAAAAAGGGGAGCAGGCTTCACAGTGACTGATCACTATGATAGCCAATCAGAGGCTATCACAGTGATCAGGTGACCCGAAATCGGGAGTTCGGGGTCCCAATAGTTAGAACAAGACTCAGGGCTTTCAGTGACACCCCAGTCATTGTGTTGGGAGTTTGCCATGCATTAGACAGACAGATACGCAAACTAGCAGCCCCACGGAAAAAAAGCCCAGTTCTGTGAGCCGCTAATTTGCATGCAGTCGGCGTCAAGGGGTTAAATACTGCCAAAAGAAAGCTAAAAAAATAATAAAAATATCATATGGGTACACTGTTACATGACTGCACAATTATCAATCAAAGTGTGAAAGCTAAAAATTGACCTGTGCAGAGAGGGGGTGAAAGTGCCCTGGTATTGAAGTGGTTAAGTTACATAATTAATCTGGTTCAGAGAAGACACAAGTCAATCTAGTTCAACCAACAGAGAAAAAAGGCACACACACAAATAGAAAACCTCCATATACACGATCCTATACCCATAGTTTATCCAGAGGAAGGCAAAAAATCCAGCTTAAACATCAGGCATTTTTGTTTTAGCCACTGGAAAGCACTGAGGGGAAGAGACCAGTCCTTACAGGCTTACAAATGCCTGAAATATGTGTGGAAAAAAATGCTGGACAACGCTTAATTTGAGCATTTTCAGATGTTCCCATTGAAGTCTATGGGGCCAAAAACGTCTAAATTTGCCACAAAAGTAGCGTTTGGAGCTCTAGGATTTGAGCTACATTCATCTAAGCACCAATATGTGAATAGTCACTATTTTAATACCTATGATCAGGGGCGTACTGACCATTTGAACACTCTTGCACTGCCCAAGGGCCCGGGGTCAGTAGGGGGCCCCATGAGATGCCCCTGGTACCTTTCATTGGCTTTTTCATAGGCTTTTTTGGGTGTTGGTGAGGACACAGGGGCCCCATGATCCCCTATTGCTCGGTGGCCCCATGAGTTGTCAGTCCGCCCCTGCCTATGATGTTGGATGTCCAGCATTTTGGAGCTACAAAACACTCAGGTCTGAATAGGGCCTTAATTGGGGAGAGACAGGACTGCAATAAAAAATAATGCCATCCAATAACTAAATTACAAGGTGTAAAATAGTGGAGTGTGAGCTATGGTGAGCAGAGGAGTGGGAATCTTCACGCGTGATAATGCACATACCACTAATTAATGAGATTAATTAATTAATTGCTTAATTCCTGTGTAGTGTTAAGGTGCTCCCCAGGAAAGCAATTTACACATTCCCTGCCTTTCAGAAGATAAAGACTTGGTAGCTATGTCAAGTCCCTTCTACCTTGAGGCCATGTGCCAGATCAATACATTAAGATAATTAGCAAATACTTGTGAATGCACACAGTTCAAGAAAAAGAAATACAAGGTTCCATGCAGTGAAAATGGAAATCAGGATAGACATATTGGACAGACACAAGGAAGATGTGTTGTGTATTGCTATTTACTAAATACAAATTGAAGTCTTTATTCAACTGAAGATCCAGACATGTTATTGTGAGGTGGGCTAAAAGAAGCCAAAAAGCCCCCCACTTCATTAGTCAGACATACATGACAAGCTCTCTTAAAACAGAAAGTATGTTCCTGGTCTCATTTCCATATCAAATCCGAAAAGTAATGGGTTTAATTCTCATTTTAGGATAGTGGGCAGAGCCATTCAAATCATTCCTTTTTGTTTCTTTGTGGCCAACTGCACATCTCAAACTGCTGGTTTATACAGGGTGTCCCAAAAGTCTCCATACATAGGAAAGATGACTAATCTCATATTATATTTTTAATTTAATACTTTTAATATTTTGTATATTTATTTTTTTTATACTTCCAGGCACCCAAAAAGAATGTTTTGTAAATAAAGGTACATTTAGCTACAATTTCCCATTTTCCCTAGGTATGGCGACTTTTTGGATACCCTGTAGTACACATCCAGCCTAATCTGCCCCAAATTACATCACCAATCTTGTCTCCAAATATCACCCAAACTGTACTCTCCGCTCCTCACACCTCACCTCCTGCTCTCTAGTTCCCATGTCTCCTCCCTTGTTCGTCTCCAGGAGTTATCCAGAGCTTCCCCCATCTTCTGGAACTCTCTACCCCAATTTATCAGACTATCGCCTACTCTGCTCACTTTTAGGCGATCTCTGAAAACCTATCTCTTCAGGGAAGCCTATCCTGCCCTCAGCTAATAATGGAATCTTCTACTCCTCCTACCAGTCCACAGTTATTACATTTTGTACCACCAGCCCCTCTCTCCTAGATTGTAAGCTCCAAGGAGCAGGGCCCTCCTAACCCTCTTGTATTGAGCTGTATTGTCTCCTGTTATATTGTAAAGCGCTGAGCAAACTGTTGGTGCTAAATAAATCCTGTATAATAATAATAGCATACAGCTATTTATTCCAACCTTCATATACGCTGCATAGTAGAGCCTTAGCAGGTTTTATGTAGGCCATAGATGGGTCGTTTATCAGCTGAATTTTCGTCCGCATGAAAAATTGGCCGATATTCACGCCATTAGTGGGGCAATGCCGTCGGCCGTTTTTCGCGGATCTTCTCGTTTATTTTTATCAGTCATGCTGGAAAATCCATGAAAAACGTCCGTTTTTCGTAGACATTGGTGGCAGTATCGGCAACAACCGATTTTCTATTTATCGGCCGATAAATGGCCCGTCTATGGCCAGCCTTACCTTCATCAGAAATAAAAAAGATGGGTCTTTAGCCTATTGTTCTATTTGTCCCTATTCCTCTGTTTACCATTATCACCGAAAGTGAAAGCAAATCCCAAATTTTGGATTGTCAACAGAACAGGAAAACTGCCAAAGGAGACACTAGTTCTGGTGACAATCATAGATTCCCTCCCTTTGGAGGGGTTTCCTCTCACTTCCTGTTTAGGTTGTGGAACAGGAAGTGAAGGTAAATCTGCCCAATGGGACACAGGTGGCAAAAAAACTGACAGGGATTGACTGTCTAAGGTTGGCTCTGTTGCTCCCTCATCTGGAGTGGAGACACCCTAATAATAGGAGGTGTGTTACTGGCCGGACCACTAGATGAAAATAAAGGAAAAGAAACCTAGAAAAAGAAAATTAATGCAGCCACCATATCTAAGGATTGGTAAGCTACAATATATTACATTTTGTGGTTTATTGATATAGATATACTAACGACTCCCACTGACATACAATATTTTTTAATGTTTTTGTTTATTTCCTATATTGTGTTTTTCCATTTTGATACTAGGCGTTTGGTTTGATGTCATTTTTGTGTTGTCTATGCAATATATTACATTTTTGTGTTTGGTTTAATACCACTTTAAGAGTCTTCAGTAGGCTGTAGGCTGGAAGTGGAACAGAGGGTGTCTAGGGACCAGGGGGACAAGAGCGCCAGCAGATGTTGTTTGCAGCTCTTGCAGTTGGAGACTTTGGAAGACTGATGAACCTTCGATTCAGGCACAGTAGTAATATGCAGAGCTGGTATGGTAGATCGCCAGGTGTGCACCAGAGGAAGGCATGAAGCGGAGACAGGAGCAGTGTCAAAGGAATAGTCAGGGTCATCAACGGGCGGACAGCAAGGTACCAAATCATAAGCAAGCCAAAGTCAGGAGCAGAGTCGAAGTCAGGGAGAAGTTTGAAGCAGGAGAGTAATCAGAGTCAGGTCAGGAACAAGCCGGGTCAGCAACAAGGAAATCACACAGGAACGAGCAGGAAACAGGGAACAGCTGAAGACCAGTCAGCACTCAGCACAGGCAGAGGCACCTTTTAAATAGTCCGTCTGGCGCCAATCTTCACCGAGCGTGTGTGCGATCGTGCATTTCTGTGCACATGCGCACATCTATTCACCAGCTATCTCAAGGGAATTCCCTTACATTGCCCCCCCCCTTAGGGGCAGCCTCCGGATGCCTACTAAAGCTTGTTTTTCGGGATGAAGATGAAGGTAAGCCTGCACTAACCGTGGAGCATGGATATTAGTGGATGGCTCCCAGGAATTATCCTCTGGACTGTAGCCTTTCCATTTGATGAGGAACTGGGTCTGACCACCCCTCTTTCTACAGTCCAGGATGGCTTCTACTTTATATTCCTCATTACCTTCGACAAGCAGTGGAGCAGGAGAGTCTGGACCTCGATCCGGAAATAGACTTGGAACTGTTGGTTTTAATAAAGAGACGTGGAATACTGGATGGATCTTCATATTCTTTGGTAACACTAATTCAAAAAGCTACAGGATTAATCTTTTAATTGAGGTCTTGTGGAGTCTGATGGCTCTGATGAAGAGGGGATCGCCCCTCGAAACATGTCAGCCATTTGAGGGCCTTCTCGTACTTTGGGAGCTGACTTGGTGATGTGATTTCTCCATATACGGAACTCATTGACATATTCATCTATAGGCCCTTGGCCTTGCTGTAGCTTGCTAAGCATAGATTCCGCAGTCTGACGACAGAAGGGATCAGAGTAAAGTTGGGACATCGCTGAGAAAAAAGTCTGTAGAAGTCAGAGCCGGATCATGTTGCTCAGGAAGGTGGTGTGCCCAGGATTGGGGTTCATTCTGAATTAGTGAAATAATGAATCCCACTCTGGTGCTTTGTGATGCAAAGGTTCTTGGTAGCAGAGAAAAATATAGCTCACAGGAGTTACAAAAGGTTTGAAACCTCCTGCGGTCTCCCGTGAAAAAATCAGGTATTGGAACCCAGGGTTCCGGTGGAGGAGAAATTCCATGAATCATGCTGAGCTCTGTCTGGGTAGTTATGTCTGAGACTGCAGAAGGACCCATGGCTGTTGAGACATCTGACTTGGTTGGTAGTTGGTTTTCCATGTGCTCAAGGTTTCTTTGCAAACTCTGCACCATGTAAGACAAGGCAGAGACAGATGTGCCCCATTGCAGAGGCCTCCCTTTCAGACTCCATCACTGGCTGACTGGTACTGTCACGTACCTGATTGGAGACTGAAATGACGAGGTTGGCCTCACTTGTGTCACTAGCCCTGACCCCACTGGAAGTGGAACAAAGGGTGTCTAGGGACCAGGGGAACAATAGTGCCAGTAGATGTTGTTTGCAGCTCTTGCAGTTGGAGACTTTGGAAGACTGATGAACCTCCGATTCAGGCACAGTAGTACTATGCAGAGCTGGTATGTGTCAAGGTCCTACCTTTTCCAGAGACTGTGCGGCTTCATGTACTGGCGTCCATCTTGGGTTTCTGCAGAGCATGGTGGGAGTCTTTTATGCCTTCAGGTCTCTGAGGTCCATCCCCCCTGAGGGGTGTGGCTAAGTACATATAAGCCTGTGATCCGCACATGCTCTTTGCACTTGTGTCTTGCTACAGCTCTGTGTATACTCTCGTGACTCTTCTGGTATCTGACTCGGCTTGTGACTAGACCATTCTCTGTGTTTTCCTTTGATCTGACCTTCCGTTGCAGAACCCGGCCCGTGACCTGTGATGCTTGTCTACTGTTCTGTACCGTTTTGTCCCGTTGTTGTTGACCCGGCCTGCCTGACTACGCTATTGTCATTTACTACCAGCTACACTCCATTGGTGGCGGCCATTACCGCAGCCGGGGTGTCTCGGGGGCCGCGACCTGGTTCCTGGCTGCGTCAAGTCCATCCCCACCATCAGGGGCCCTGGTGAAGGGCAGCCTGGGACTTAGACTCTGCGCCCTGAGGGACTTCGGTCTGTTGGTGGTGGTTGTCGTCAGTCAGTGCGTTACCCTGCCACTAGGCCTACCTTCCGTTCCACAGCCCTGCCTTGACAGTATGGTAGATCGTCAAGCGTGCACCAGAGCAAGGCGGGAAGCAGGGATGGGAGACAGGAGCAGTGTCAAAGGAATAGCCGGGGTCATCAACGGACGGACAGCGAGGTACCAAATCATAAGCAAGCCAAAGTCAGGAGCAGAGCCAAAGTCAGAAACAAGTTTCAAGCAGGAGAGTAATGAGAGCCAGGTCAGGAACAAGCCGGGTCAGCAACAAGAAAATCACACAGTAACGAGCAGGAAACGGGGAACAGCTGAAGACCAGTCAGCACTCAGCACAGGCAGAGGCACCTTTTAAATATTCCATCTGGCACCAATCTTCACCATGCGTGTGCGTGATTGTGCATTTCTGTGCACAAGCGCACGTCTATTCACCAGTCGTCTCACGGGAATTCCCTTACACTTAACCTGGAAACAACCAGGGATTCCCTCACTTTGGAGGGATTTCTTTTCACTTCCTGTTTTGGCTATGGGAGAGGTAGTGAAGGGAAATCTCCTCAACGTGACACAGATTGCAAAAAATTACCTGATAACCCTCCATTGCTCTATCCAACATGAAAATGAGTTTTAGCTTTAGTTCCACTTTGAAGGCAAAATTTTATTTTCCTATTAGTTTTGGATGAAGTGGAGAGGGGTTAGAACACCTATCAGGTTTTTATTGTTCACTGTAGAACAAGGAAAGAGAGGGCACACCAGCCTAGTGCATTAAATAAAAAGGTAACTTTATTAAGTTCAAAGGAGATACTTACAAATGACTGTAGTGACAAAGGCATATCTGTATGCAAAGAAATCATGTCACCAAGTCAGCTCCCAAAGTACGAGAAGGCCCACAAATGGCTGACATGTTTTGAGGGGCGATCCCCTCTTCATCAGAGCCATCAGACTGACTGATTTCCCCTGACCCTTAGAGCAGCCTTTCTCAACCAGGGTGCCCAGGACCCTGGTGTGCCTTGAGGATTTTTCAGGGGTGCCTTGGCAAAATGTCTAAAAATTGCCCAAAACTTGTATACAAGCCAGCAGATGGAAGAAGCCTGCCTTTTAGTTACACAAAGCCACAGGTCGTCATTGTGCAACATTACGACCTTCTAGCTGCCAGCATCTTGACAACAAATTACATCATCAGTTGATAAGGAGGATGTTAGCTGCCTGCACAGCATCCTCGTTTGCCCATCTCCATCAGTGCTGAGGTCACATTAGCTCAGTTATGGATAAAAACTGAGGGAGAAGAGAAACATTGGAATACTAGTCAGTACCAGTGTACAAAAGTGTATTTGCTTTGGAAGAATAAATCACCTCTAATATTGGGTGTCCTACATGTGTGGGTGTCGCTGTGGTATATAAAACTATTAGAATAGTTTTTCACATTTTAGAATGGGGTGCCCTTTTAAAATGGACAGTTTTGAGGCACCCCATTTTACAATGGGGTGCCTCGGGGACTGTCCATAATTTGAAAGGGTGCCTTGACTGAAAAAAAGGCAGCAAGGCCTGAGCTGATGCTGGATGTTTTTAAGGACTGGAAATATTTCCATCATCTTATAACTTTTGAGCACGGGAGACATTCTTCTTGTTCTTGGATTTTTATTGTTGTCCGTGAGCCTGTTAGGAAGATTTATTCTATTTGTCCTGGTGACATCTATTAAAAATTCCACATTTTTGGGTTGTCCTTATAACAGTAATAGTGGTAAATCCTCTAGTGTTCTGGTGACAACAGTTTCTCTCATATTGGAAGGCTCTCCTCTCACTTCTTGTTTGGCTATGGAAAAGGAAGTGAAATCTCCCCAAATGGGACACAGCAAAAAAAAGACATAGCGGATATCACCCTTCCTTACTCTATCCATGATAAATCAAATGTCTTGGACTGTCCATTTACTGTAATACAGCACTATTAGTTGATGAATTTGTGGAAGCCATAGTGATAATAGAGGAAAGTGCTGGAAGTTTGTGGATGGGAACTCTGTGGATCTGTCCCACACATCAGAAGTAGGGTTGCTACCTCATCCTTTTAAAGCCGAACACGTATTAATTCCACAGGTTCTGTGGCTGATTAAGGTGGTAATTAACCACTTGCCTAGCGGGCACTTCTACCCCCATCCTGCCCAGGCCAATTTTCAGCTTTGAGCTGTCGTACTTTGAATGACAATTGCGTGGTCATGCAACACTGTACCCATGACATTTTTATCATTTTTTTTACACAAATAGAGTTTTCTTTTGGTGGTATTTACTTGCCGCTGGTTGTTTTATTTTTTGTGCTATAAACAAAAAAAAAAAGAGCACAAAATTAGAAAAAAGTTTTTGTTTCTATTATAAAATTTTGCAAACAGGTAATTTTTCTCCTTCAGTGATGTGCGTTGATGAGGTGGCAGTAATATGCAACAATGATGGGCATTGATAGGTGGCACTGCTGGCTATTGATCATCAGTGCCAATCCGTCCTCTGACAATTGACAGTTATCGGCAGTACTTTCTTCATGCTGTGACAATGTAAGGAAAGTGTAGCTGATAACTGGCAACTGCACTTACCGGTGATCTCTTGTGTCACTGGACACAGCTGATCACTTGGTGAAAGGCTGCTGTGATTGGCCTTTTACCACATCACGTGATCAGCTGTGTCCTCAGCGATCAGAGATCCCCAGGAGCGTGCGTTCTGGGAGGACATCATATAACACCCTCCCAGAACTGGACAACCGCGTTGTAGCCGTCATTCAGCTATAGCACGGCTGGCAAGTGGTTAAACTGAGTGCCTTATGTACAATAAGTTAGCCTCAGAACCTGTGTAATTAATGTGTTCGGTTCAGTGGCCACCTTAATCAGAAGTATCTGTGAACATGTCGCCGTTCTCTGAACGTGCCTAGACTCCCTGACAGCACTGGCCGCTGAGGGATGCTGTGTCCGGAGACCAGAGACACTGTCACCGGTATAGTGATCCGCCTTCCCCATACAGAGAACCCCCAGCATGGACTCGGCACATCCTCCATACGTATACCGGCCATCCCCTGACACACCGAGCACAGCGTGTATCCACACACTAACATCAGCCACAGCACACCGGAAGAGGAAGCTTTCCGACCATTCCATGCTTCCAGCGCGGCCTGATGATGTCACTTCGCCGCATGTTTATCTGGGCTCCGCGCATGCGTGTTGCCCTCTTTTCCGGTGGTGAACATGGCGGGGACAGAGTGAGTAGTCAATGGCCTCTGTGTAATCGGCTCCCATCCGTGTGTCGGATCGCCTCTCCCCATGTTCACATCTCCTCCGCAATGTGGGGGGACAGTGCCGAGTAGACTGGGCGCCGTATTACCGCTGGATGGGGCGGTAGGGCGGTGTACGAGGGGCCCGGAGTTGGCTGCGGCCTGACAGTCTGTGCCCGGGGCCCCTCGCTTCATGTACGGTGGGCCTCTACTGGGTGAAGGGAGCGCCGTGTTACCAATAGAACTGGAGAGCCCTCCGTGTACTCCTCACCATGTGTGATCCAGTCAGTGCCGGGCTCCCTCCACTCTGCATAGACTGAGCCATGGGAAGTGTATGGGGGCAGCCAGGAGACATCAGGGATCACATGCTGCATGGAGATGGGGGAGAGTTAGGGATACTAGAGACCATGGAAGCCACTTACCTGAGACCACCCACCCCACAGCAACACCTGGAGTCATGGTGAGGTCTTGAACACAGGCAAAAATCAATGAGCCAGGATCAGTGGGTAGAAGGTCACTTATATCAGGGGGCTCAGCGGGTACAATGTCATTTGTATCAGGGGGCTTAGCGGGTAGAACGTCACTTGTATCAGGGGGCTCAGCGGGTAGAACGTCACTTGTATCAGGGGGCTCAGCGGGTAGAACGTCACTTGTATCAGGGGGCTCAGCGGGTAGAACGTCACTTGTATCAGGGGGCTCAGCGGGTAGAACGTCACTTGTATCAGGGGGCTCAGCAGGTAGAACGTCACTTGTATCAGGGGACTCAGCGGGTAGAACATCACTTGTATCGGGGCTCAGCGGGTAGGACGGCACTTGTATCAGGGGGCTCAGCGGGTAGGACGGCACTTGTATCAGGGGGCTCAGCGGGTAGGACGGCACTTGTATCAGGGGGCTCAGCGGGTAGGTTGGCACTTGTATCAGGGGGCTCAGTGGGTAGGATGGCACTGGTATCAAGGGGCTCAGCGGGTAGGATGGCACTTGTGTCAAGGGGCTCAGCGGGTAGGATGCCATTTATGTCGGGAGGGGGCCTTCAGTGGGTAGGATGCCCTATATGTTGGAGGGCACAGTGGGTACAGTGCCATTTACATTTGGTTGGGGGTTATAGGATGCCATTTACAGTGAAGTTTGAGTCAGTGGGTAGTAGGTCGCTTAGATTGGGGGGGGGGGTAGCAGCTCATTAACAGTGGGGGGCTTTATGGGTAGAATGCCTCTTTCCAGACCGCTGAATAGATGATTGGTGTCATTGGCTCTGCAGTGTTGTTACCCAGGCCTATGTAGGCACCTTCAGATGGGAGGCCTCAGCTCAAAGAACCCCTAGTAACCTCTGCAGAGAATGGCTGCTGTAGGAATCTACGCCTGGGAATAGATTGAAATCTAAAACACTGCAGCTTTATGATGTCCAGAAAGTAATCATGAGAGTGGATCCCAATATTATTATTATACAGTATTTATATAGCACTAAAAGGTTTGCTCAGCGCTGTACATTATAGTGGGGGACAGAACATGAGACAATACAGTGACAAAACAAAACGCGAGGGGGTCAAGGGCCCTGCTCTTTCGAGCTTACAATCTAGGAGGATTTCCAGGATTATTCCACTTTTGTGATCATGTTTTATCCATATTTAGGCTGTAACATGAAACATGGTCACGTTTCCCAACCCCCACCACCAAACTACCCCCCCCCTTACCTGAATTGTGGGGTACTTCTTCTTGCAGCCTTCTGTGGTGTGTTTTTTTTTTTTTTTTTTTTTGTGAATGGATACACATGATCACCCCACATGACCTGTGAATGGGAAGACTAAAAGTTGTATCTGCCACTGTGGGAGAAGGACACATAGATGTGAATGGGGCACAATCGCAGGGATATCATTACCCTTGTAGTCCATGTTTTTTTTTTTTTTTCCTCCTCTGGCACCCTAAAACTAGGTTTGTACCTCTGTACACACTTGAGGCTGGCATGAAAACTATGCAGGCGTCTGTGCATTGCACCCACCACACATTGATCATGGTTGCAGTGCTCTGCAGACTCCAGTGCAAACATTTAACAAATGCACATATTTTATTGTGCATTTATGTTATTGTATTGCAACAGGTGGATTCTGCCTTAAATTCTGAATTTTGACCATCTTTAAGTCTTGTTTGTTGTAGTGCAAGTAGTTCTAATTGGTGTGAAGTTTTTTTTTTCCTTATGTGTAAATGTTGAGCAAATGTTTTAAAAAAAGCTTTTAATTGCAGGGGGAAAAAGTTGCCATCCATTCCAGAAAGCCTTTTGAAAAGGCGAAAAGCCTTTGCGCAAGCCAAGGCCAAAAGGGTCAAGAAAATCCTGGCTGATAAGAAGGTGAGGGTTTTTTAATATGAACCTTCTAATGTTTGTATGGCTTACCCTGATCCGGTCCTCATTTTGTTTTCCTAATTCAAGGATGAAATTACAAGTATGGAAATTGTATTTTTTTTTTCCTGTTCAGGCCCGCAAAGCAAAAAGGAAGATCATTTACAAGAGAGCCGAGGCCTACTACAAAGAATACAGACAGATGTACAGGCGTGAAGTGCGTCTGGGTAGAATGGCCCGCAAAGCTGGAAACTATTATGTGCCTGCTGAGCCCAAGTTGGCATTTGTCATTAGAATCAGAGGGTAAGCAACTATAAAGCTGGAATATTAATGTTCTGTTCTCCTTCTCAGGCTTCACCACAGATATTAGAACATGCTCTGGGATTTAAAGGGGCCCTGTGAGAATACCCACTAAAAGGCTTTTGATGTAAGCGGGTCACAAGAGAAACCTGGAGCCTGCCACTGCTTAGTGATATTAAAGGTTCAAACTAAAGCAAAAAAAATAACAAACATGTCATTTTTGCCTGCTCTGTGCAGTGGTTTTGCACAGAGCAGCCCCATTCCCCCTCTTATCAGTGCTCCTGGCCCCTCCCACCTTCAGTTCCCCCAAGGAAAGCCGCGCATGCTATGGAGGCACTGGTACATGCTCACTCCTGAGCCCTCTCTGTGTGTGTCTGGCTGTGATTAAGCCTATGGCTCCCACTGTTCTCTCAGCCAATGAGGAGGGAGAGACCCGGGACAGCCAAGGCTCCTTTGAGAGGGGCTCGGGTAATTTTTGGGGGAGCAACTTGTAGGGTTTTTTTTTTTTTACCTTCATGCATAGGCAGGAGTAAGCACTGGCAAGGTGAGTATAGCAAAGACTGTTGGGTCCTTTTGCAATTGCATTGCTCTTTGGGCAAAGGTGCAGCTTCTACATCCATTTTAGAAGTATTTAAAGTGATCCTAAACACACATGGTTTAGTTTATATTATCCCTTTTCTTTCTGTATGTGGATGATGGCACTATCATTTATTTTTTTTACTAAATACTTTTCTTTCCTAATCGTTATACAGCTGTCACATGGCCCATCTGGTTCCTAGCCTGTCGACAGGAAAACAGTGGCAGGAGGAGCTTCAAATCTTTATTATTTTTTGGCAATAATATGGTGTTGGCGGATTTCTGCCAGTCAGAGGCTTTGTCACGCCCCTCCAGCTTGTTGTAGCCTCCTTAGCGGTATTCCCTAGTTTAGCTCGGGGTAAAGTTTCAGTACCACAAGCGGTAACCCCGAGCTACACTCGGGCTTACCATGAGTCGCTGCTCCGGGATCTGTTCTTCTCTTACCTTGTCCTGCGCTCCTGCGATGTCCCTCCTGCAGTGTCCCCTGTAATGTCCTCTGGCGGATGCCGGCATCTGTCTTCTGGGTTCCATTTCCTGGGACGTACAGGGATGGAACGGCGGGAAATTTGAAAATGGGGTGCCCCTGTCACTGTGGATTCACATTATAATTGGGAGCACCTGCATGAAGATTGTTGTGTGTGTTTCTTCACTTAATAGGACGGATCTATATACAGGGAGGAATCGCAGCACCACATTTTGATATAATCTTTTTGTATAAAGTTATGTGGATAGGGAATTTATAGCGCTGCACCGTTTGTAATTTATTAATGTTTGTGAAAAAGTTTCAAGTGTTTTTGCTAAATGTGTTCAGTCTTTACAAGTCCCAGTGGAGTAGACTGTCTTGCTCCTTTGCTTATTTTTTTTTTTTTTTTTTTTCTCTTTCTCTCCGAAGGCTTGCAGTTTGTATGTTTCCTTCAGACAGATTATGGGTCTATAAAAGAGAGTTGTCAGTGGTAGTTAACTTTGAAATCTGTAATGGTCTGGATGTTATTTGGGGGGGGTCTACGATTGTGGGACACAAGTAGATAGAAAAATAGGTGTTTGACTATAACCAGCTGCACACCCAGTCTATCAATCAGGTCTTTTTGTAGCATGCCAAGCAGAGCTACTGTAATAGTGCCTTAATCTCCTGTTATCAGTGTATACCTCGATAGTAGCAGGTTAATGTAACTAGCAAGGCTGAGATTTACAAAACTTAATTTACATCTCTAGTAATCAGGCCTGTACCCCAGTGCAGAAAATATTGTAGTGTACTCTTCATGTATCCTACTTCTTGAAGCAGCATTACAGCAGTCTGTATTCCGCAACCATACCTATTTTACCCAAAGTGCGATGAAACAAACTTGTGTATTCTTAAATTGGTAGGAAAAGTGAGTGCAATTCTCCAAAGTCTTGTGTTGCATACAAAACTGAAACTGATGGTACCCCAACATCTGCTGGGTCACATTTTCTATATTAGTTTCCACAGACCAATTTAGATCTACTCTACCCAATCTAGGCAAGATGCCTAGAAGTTGTTGTGTTAAAGCTTTGCTTATGTGTTTTATTTTTTAATTTTATAGTATCAATGGAGTTAGTCCAAAGGTTCGCAAGGTATTGCAACTCCTCCGCCTGCGCCAGATCTTCAACGGCACCTTTGTCAAGCTCAACAAGGCTTCTATCAACATGCTGAGATTGGTTGAGCCCTACATTGCTTGGGGGTGAGTGCCCTGTCTTGTGGCAGCAACCTAAAGTATAAAAGTAGTCGTCCTTTCCAGCCAGAGAAAAAAGCTTGTAAAAAGTGCATGCACCTTCTGCGGGAGCTTTCATGGAGCCCCACAATATTCCTCCAGATAATCAGTGGACAAACGCAAACACTGCCTAGAAGTGCCAAAACTTCACCCATTTAGAATGGTCTGCCATTTGGGTATATGGGGGGGGAGGGGGACATGCAATGAGTGCACATATATTTTATACCGGTTTTGTTTTGTTTTCCACAGTTAAAAATGTCTTTTTACATCATAGTAAATGGGTTGGTGCAGTTGGTACTAACTAGCCCAGCCTTTCTCAACCTTTTCAATGCAGAGGAACCCTTGACATAACTTTCCGCCCTCAGGGAACCCCTGCTAAAAATGACTTTATCTACAATTCATGATACATTAGTGTGATAGAGGTAAGAATGCTCCTTACACTTGTGGTCATTAGGAAGAATTACCTCCTTACAGATTGCCAAAAAGATTAGATCAATGGTGTCAGTGGGAACTTACCTGAGAGGCAAACATTGCTCAAGGAACCCCTGGCAACGTAGAGGAACCCTAGGGTTCCACAGAACCCTGGTTGAGAAACCCTGGTCTAGCCTATTCTCTGGACTTTGTAGAACATAATCTATGTGTCAAGGGCTTCACGCTTCTAGACATTTGTGCTTCTGTTCTAGAGTGGTTTGGTTTTCCCTGCCATTTGCATGGTGGTAAACTAATTTTTTATCTTTTTTTTTTTTTTTTTTTTTTTCAGTTATCCCAATCTGAAGTCTGTGAAGCTGCTTATTTACAAGCGAGGATACCTGAAGATCAAGAAGCAGCGTATCCCCCTTACAGACAACTCTCTGATTGAAAGATACCTAGGTATGCCACAATACACAATAGGGTTAATTTACTAAAATTGGAGAGTGAAATCTGGTGCAGCTCTGCATAGAAACTAATCAGCTTCTAGGTTTTATTGTCAAAACGTAACTGAATAAGCTGAGTTGTTACCGTGCATAGCTGTACCAGATTTTGCATACTCCAGTTTTAGTAAATCAACCCCAATATGTCCGCCCCCACAGAGAAGATAATTTCCAGAACCATCCACTTTAAAGACTTGAATGCAGGTCTAATAAGGTTCTTGTTTAGTGTGGGGGAAGAGCAGTGTAAGGAGATACTCCGTTATTAGCTATTAAAGTTAAGTGTTGACTACTACAGGTGTAGTGTTTTGGTCATTGCTGCTCTATTGGCTTGTTTAGGCAGGTCTGAGGTGTTCTTACTGTCATGTATATACAGCACTATTGCAGGTAAAATCTGCAGACACTTAATGGGTTGGTTTTGTGTGGGTTTTTTTTTCCTTTCTGTATATCCTTTTTGCCAGTGGGGTAGCCAAACGTAGTGATGGGCTAGTAGGAATGTGTTGTGGTGGAGAAAGAGCCTTTGTCAGAATGTCTCAGGATTTGGCTGTAAAAGCAATGTACAGGAGGCTGCTGCAAGTATGTGCAGGCACCATTTAAGTGTCTACACTGTATACCTGCAACAGTTTTTTTTTTTTCTGGTTTTTTTTTTGTGGGGGGGGGGGGTCCTATTTTGAAGTTCTTGACAATGTAACGGTTACCTTCCCTTTTTCTTTATTTTCACTAATGCTGAAGCAAAATAATATAAAGCCACCAGTGCTTTTTAGTTTCCTCTAAATGTGTACAAATGGTACATTTTCTTGAAAGTATCTAAACTTTGACCTCTTAGGTAGTCAGTTACTATAATATATTTGCTATTGGGTATCGTGTGCAAAATTTTTGAATTTTTTTCAATAAAGTTCCTGCAGCATCGCATTTAGATCTGATAAGATAAATATTGGGGGCTGTCACTGCTGACTTTCTGAAAATGCAAGTTGACTGGCTGTTACCAGACACACCATTTTTATTGTTTTGAGTTTGACATGGAACAGATAAGGCATTGAGCCAGAAGTCCCAGATCTGCTTTTTTTTTTTTTTCTTCATATTTCACTATGACCAAAGTAGTTTGTTACCATAGCAACATTGTACTACTTTGGGAAAGTGATCAGTATTTTTTTTTTTTTTTACACAATTTTCTTATAGCAAAGAATTAATTTGCTATAAGCAAGCATTTATCTGAATGAAATCAATTTATTCAGTTTTTTTTTTTTTTTGTTTTTTTTTTTTGATTAGCTGTGATTTGGCCACGGCTAATCACATGACACAGCTGGGCTGTGATTGGCCCAGCTTGTGCATGTGATCGCTGTGACCATTCACAGCTAGCCACACTTGTATACAATGGATAGCATGTAAGGAAGACATCCATTGTATACAACTGTCATGTGACCTGCTGTGATTGGTCACAGCAGGTTAAATGGTACTGACAACGGGGCCGGTACACAGATCTGTCATCAGCCATGTCCAAGGTACACAGGGACTGTGACAGATTGTGCTGCAGTGCGGCCCTGCGGGCAAGCGCAATGCATGTTCCGGAAAGGACACCGTGTGGCGTCCACCTGGAGGGACGAGGTGTTCGCCCAGCCGCCATCTGGCTATAGGCCGGGCGGCAAGGGGTTAATGTGCTAGTATGTGTTTGCATATTGGTACATTATGCCTTTTTCCTTGCAGGGGAAATTTTTTCTTTTCCTAACTTTACTACATCTTTAATGTTACCTTTTTACTAGCTATCTTCTGTGAACTGTAAAAACCCTTCCCCTGTTTAATTTGGAGACATTGTATACACTTCAGGGGTTCCAAAACTAAGACGACTAACCATATATTTTATTCCATTAGGGAAACGTAACATCATTTGTGTTGAAGATCTGATCCACGAGATCTACACTGTTGGCAAAAACTTCAAGGCAGCAAACAATTTCCTTTGGCCCTTCAAATTGTCCTCTCCCAGAGGTGGAATGAAGAAGAAAACCACACACTTTGTAGAAGGTGGCGATGCAGGCAACAGGGAAGACCAGATCAACAGACTGATAAGAAAGATGAACTAAAAGGTAAGGTCTTCTCCAAAAATTCTCTGATTTATATGAGGTAGACAGACCTAGAGTTTGGCAGTCAGTCTAGTGTGTTAAACGGACCTGTTGGTGGGGAAAAGGCTTTGTTAGAATTTGCGGTAATCTGCTTGCTACTGCAGCTAGAACAGGTTGCTGTTAGGACAGGACCTGTGTCAATGTGTTTTGTGCTTGTCAATGACATCAATTTGAGATGAGATTATTCAGAATTTGACTTGCAGTTCACCTAAGTAGTTTTTAATTCGTATAGATGTATGGCTGTTCACACAGGCCATTGTTGTGATGGGAATTATTGATATGAAATCAGTTTTTCCCTTCTTAGACGTCTGGCTGGAATGACAGCATATGTGTTTCTTGTGCAAGCCTTCATTAACAGAGAAGTATGGGAATGTTGTTTTTTGTTTTTTTTAATGCTACGTAGGTGGATGCAGCATCATTTGATACTGTATCTGTCGCCCACCAGGTCGAAGGGTGGGAAATGAGCAATTGGACACCGCTGATCGCTCAGTTGTCCCTGCCGCTCCGAACAGAGATCACTGACTTTCAGTCTCTGCTGTCTGCTCTGCTCCCCTGCAGCGCTCACTAAAGCGCTGGGCTGTGGAGGGGGAAGGAGCACCTGGCTTAGGCTCTCCGCGGGTTGCTAAGAGGCTGAGCCAGGTGTCGGTCTAGACATCTGGGTATATCCCGACTTTAATTTCAGGATCTTTCCCCATCTTGGACCTGACTGAGTGCTCTTAGCCAACAAGTGACTTTAGCCCGCTGTCAGCTGAAAACGGGTCACAGGAGTGCAGAATGGACTGCATTCCTGTGGTCCACAGAAGTACAGCCAAACAAGCTTTGGCTCTACTTCTTTTAATATACCCAATATCTTACACACCATGCTATTCCTGCAAGTACTTTTCTTGCACCATGTTGATTTTCTGCTTTAAACTAGGCGCTCAATCATACGAGAAGTACCCCTTGAAGAGCTATCTGCAATGGATCACATTTCAAAGGGCATTCGACAGGTGGTGAGGAGACAGTATGTCACCACTTCACTGCCTGATTTAATCCTATAAATACCACACTACCACATCACAGTAGTTTGTTGCAGCCCCATAGATCTGCATTAGTTGCATTCAGCAGCTTCAAAGCCTTCCAAAAGGGACATATCTCATTTTTGCTGCAGCTGCACAAAGCACAGCAACACACCAACGGTATGTGTACATTCATGAGCAGTTGGATGTCTCTGTTCAGGCTGCTGGTTGGGGGGGGGGGGGTGCACAGACTGTGGCTCGCCTGATATGACGTGTCGCACGTGTGAATGTTTTAAAGTTTTTCTAATCGTTAGTGGATAAAATTGACATTTGTCTTCCACTGCAGTGACGAGATTGGAAGAAGCAGGATGAAAAACTTCTCACTAAATAATTTGTAACATTATACAGGTGAAACTCGAAAAATTAGAATATTGTTCAAAAGTTCATTTATTTTAGTAATGCAACTTAAAAGGTGAAACTAATATATGAGAGGCTCATTGCATGCAAAGCAAGATATTTCAAGCCGTGATTTGTCATAATTGTGATGATTATGGCTTACGGCTCATGAAAATCCACAATCTCAGAAAATTAGAATATTACATGCAATCAATAAAACAAGGATTGTACATAGAACAGTATCGGACCTCTGAAAAGTATAAGCATGCATATGTACTCAGTACTTGGTTTGGGCCCCTTTTGCAGCAATTACTGCCTCAATGCGGCGTGGCATGGAAGCTATCAGCCTGTGGCACTGCTGAGGTGTTATGGAAGACCAGGATGCTTCAATAGCGCCTTCAGCTCTTCTGCATTGTTCGGTCTCATGTCTCTCATCTTTCTCTTGGCAATGCCCCATAGATTCTCTAAGGGGTTCAGGTCAGGCGAGTTTGCTGGCCAATCAAGCACAGTAATCCCACTGTCATTGAACCAGGTTTTGGTGCTTTTGGCAGTGTGGGCAGGTGCCAAGTCCTGCTGGAAAATGAAGTCAGCATCTGCGGAAGGAAGCATGAAGTGCTCCAAAATCTCCTGGTAGATGGCTGCGTTGACCCTGGACTTAATGAAGCACAGTAGACCAACACCAGCAGATGACATGGCTCCCCAAATCAACACAGACTGTGGAAACTTCACACTGGACTTCAAGCATCTTGCAGTGTGTGCCTCTCCATTCTTCCTCCATACTCTGGGACCTTGGTTTCCAAATGAGATGCAAAAGTTGCTCTCGTCAGAAAAGAGGACTTTGGACCACTGAGCAACAGACCAGGTCTGTTTTTCTTTAGCCCAGGTAAGACGATTCTGATGTTGTTTGTTGTTCAGAAGCGGCCTGACAAGAGGAATACGCCATTTGAAGCCCATGCCCAGGATCAGTCTGTGTGTGGTGGCTCTTGATGCACTGACTCTAGCCTCAGTCCACTCCTTGTGAAAGTCCCCAACCCTTTTGAATGGCCTTTTCCTGACAATCCTCTCCAGGCTGCGGTCATCCCTGCTGCTTTATGCACCTTTTTTCTTCCACACTTTTCCCTTCCACATAACTTTCTATGAATGTGCTTTGATACAGCACTTTGGGAACATGCAACTTCTTTTGCAATTACCTTTTTGAGGCTTTCCCTCCTTATGGAGGGGGTCAGTGATGGTTTTCTGCACAACTGTCAGGTCAGCAGTCTTTCCCATGATTGTGATTCCTACTGAACCAGACTGAGAGACCATTTAAAGGCTCAGGAACCCTTTGCAGATGTTAAGGCTTAGTTAGCTGATTAGAGTGGGACACTTTGAGCCGAGAATATTGCACCTTTTCACAATATTCTAATTTTCTGAGATTGTGGGTTTGGGGTTTTCATGATCTGTAAGCCATAATCATCACAATTATGACAAATCACGGCTTGAACTATCTTGCTTTGCATGTAATGAGTCTATCTCATATATTAGTTTCACCTTTTAAGTTGCATTACTGAACTAATTGAACTTTTGCACGATAGTCTAATTTTTTGAGTTTCACCTGTATGTGGTTTTTGTTCAGTAAAGTCCATTCATTCAAAAATCAAATGCTAAAAGCAAATAATCTTTTGAACAACATTCAGAAGTTCTGATCATTTTTGTCAGACTTTTCATTTGAAATTCTATCCATCTATGGTCAGTGAGCTGACCAAAAAAAATACCCCTTGATTCCTCCATCCACACAACCTGAAGTGGTTGGAGGGAATTCATTCCCCACCCCCACCTGGGCATGATACTGACTCAGAGCTGTCACAATACACTGATCAATGGCTGCAGCAACTGATCAACATGCTTTCCAATTTGTTTATTTTTAAGGATTTTTTTGGGGGGGGGGAAATAACATATTTTTACAGGAAAAGGTGCATTTATTTTTTCCCTAAGGAGCCTGGAAAGCATTGCATTTGTGATCAGTTGATCAGGGGTACAATGTTGAACTCCTGCAGATGAGCCCTGCAGCTTTCAGCCCGTACCTCTGATACGTGCTGTTTACAAGCTACAGGGCCTGTGAATGAATTAAGAGGCTGTTCATCAGCAACCCCACAGTCCATTCAGAACTACAGCTGCATTTGCTGATAGTAGTTGTAGTTCATGCATTCACAGGGAGCTGAGTGAATGAAGTGACCCTGTGGGCAGAGCCCCACATGGCTGTGCTACTTTTGAATTGACCTTTGGTGCAGGGAGAAGATCTTTTGACAGGGTGATCGAGGGGTCTGGCTGCTAGAGCTGGAATATGTTGCATGTTACAAAAGGTGAAGTTACCCTTTTAACAGTCAACTTCTGTCGAAAAGGGATGGCAATTGAGTGATCAAAGTTTGTATACTACCTGTTGAACCAGCTGAATTTCAATCCATCTATTTACTCCTGCTAATATGGCAGATTGACTCTTCTAATCAACAGAGCTGCATTCAGCAGTGTCTAGGCAGGTTGATGGATCCCCCAGCTATTAGGACAGTGCCTTTTGCGTTGCAGTCATTTATTCCACTATCGGGTAGTAAGGGTACATGCTTATAACATGCAGTCAGCTATTCTGTGCATGTTGCTTCATATATTTTTGTAAATATTTTATTCTATCTTTTCATGTGACAACACTGAAGAATTGACACTTTGCTACAATGTAAAGTAGTGAGTGTACAGCTTGTATAACAGTGTAAATTTGCTGTCCCCTCAAAATATCTCAACACACAGCCATTAATGTCTAAACCGCTGGCAACAAAAGTGAGTACACCCCTAAATGACAATGTCAAAATTGGGCCCAAAGTGTCATTATTTTGTGTGGCCGCCATTATGTTTCAGCACTGCCATAACCCTCTTGGGCATGGAGTTTACCAGAGCTTCACAGATTGCCACTGGAGTCCTCTTCCACCCCTCCATGATGACATCACGGAGCTGGTGGATGTTAGAGACCTTGTGCTCTTCCACCTTCTGTTTGAGGATGCCCCACAGATACTTAATAGGGTTTAGGACTGGAGACATGCTTGGCCAGTCCATCAACTTTACCCTCAGCTTCTTTAGCAAGGCAGTGGTCATCTTGGAGCTGTGTTTGGGGTAGTTATCATGTTGGAATACTGCCCTGAGGCCCAGTCTCCAAAGGGAGGGGATCATGCTCTGCTTCAGTATGTTACAGTACATGTTGGCATTCATGGTTCCCTCAATGAACTGTAGCTCCCCAGTGCCGTCGGCACTCATGCAGCCCCAGACCATGACACTCCCACCACCATGCTTGACTGTAGGCAAGACACACTTGTCTTTGTACTCCTCACCTGGTTGCTACACACACTTGTCACCATCTGAGCCAAATAAGTATATCTTGGTCTCATCAGACCACAGGACATGGTTCCAGTAATCCATGTCCTTAATCGGCTTGTCTTCAGCAAACTGTTTGTGGGCTTTATTGTGCATCATCTTTAGAAGAGGCTTCCTTCTGGGACGACAATGTGCAGCGTATGGTCTGAGCACTGACAGCCTGACCCCCCACCCCTTCAACCTCTGCAGCAATGCTGGCAGCACAGATGTCTATTTCCCAAAGACAACCTCTGGATATGATGTTGAGCACATGCACTCAACTTCTTTGGTCTACCATGGCGAGGCCTGTTCTGAGTGGAACGTGTCCTGTTAAACCTCTGTATGGTCTTGGCCACCGTGCTGCAGCTCAGTTTTAGGGTCTTTGCAATCTTCTTATAGCCTAGGCCATCTTCATGTAGAGCAACAATTCTTTTTTTCAGATCCTCAGAGAGTTCTTTGCCATGAGGTGCCATGTTGAACTTCCAGTGACCAGTATGAGAGAGTGATAGTGATAACACCAAATTTAACACACCTGCTCCCCACACCTGAGACCTTATAACACTAACGAGTCACATGACATCGGGGAGGGAAAATGGCTAATTGGGCCCAATTTGGATATTGTCACTTAGGGGTGTAGCAGTTTATAGACATTAATGGCTGTGTGTTGAGTTATTTTGAGGGGACAGCAAACTTACACTGTTATACAAGGTGAACACTCCTTTTACATTGTAGCAAAGTGTCATTTCTTCAGTGTCACATGAAAAGATAGAATAAAATATTTACAAAAATGTGAGGTGTGTACTCGCTTCTGTGAGATTGTTTCTGTTGTCCTAATTGTAGTTCATGTGCACTGAATTTAGCTTTATCCATTCATTATAACACATATACTTCAAGATCAATCAACTATAAAATGAAATACAGTACAGGTGTACCTCGGTTTATGAATTTAATGCGTTCTCCGGGACATTTCGTATTGCAAAAAAATTGTAAACAAACGTGGTTTCCCGTAGGAATGCATTGAGAACCAATTAATCTGTTCCGGAGGTCAGAAAAAAGTTAAAAAAAAAAAAAAAAATTGCTGTCACTATAGGTCAGTGCCGGTTTTTAAATGTAATTACTGGCTTCTTTTTCTTCAGCTGTCACCCACCCCTTCCCAGCTAAAAGTTTCATTTTAGTTTGTTTCCCAAGATAAAGAAACAAAGTATCCTTTAGCTCTGGGCAAAGTGAGTTAATTCTGTGAGGTATAGTGAAGAAAAAAAAGCTGGCAATTACATTTAAAAATCTGCACCGACCGACAACTAGGAAAATATCTATATATTTTATTCAACTTGAAATTACAATATACAAGCAGATGTCAGATTCTGTTCAGATTGATTTCGGATTCCTATGCTTTTACCAGAACACACCAAACTTGCAAATGTGTCAAACATATTCTTACCATAGTAATATAGAGTGTTGGGGAAAAACTGGTATCCTGCATTGTCCTGTTGTGTGTTGTTGTTTTTGTTTTTTCCCCCTCCCCCCCATTAACAGATTTTGTTTTCTGTATTTGCAGGTTTTCCGTGGATGCTTCCTGTCCAGTCTGTCAATAATAAAATCTACTTACAAAATCTTCAGAGTTGTTTTATTCTATGCAGCAATTGTGAATTCTGATATTGTGCATTCATTTTGTAGACTCTGTATTAGGGAAAATGTTTAGTGCTGTCAGCTTTACATTTTATTTTTCAAGTAGTTTTCTTAAAGGAAATCTGCAGTGAGGTTAATATGGAGGCTGCCTTTGTTGACCTCTTCTGAGATAAACAATTCCCTGTGTTCTGCCTTTTTTTTAAATTTTTTTATAAACGTATCCTGAGTTGAAGAAAATAAACCTTTTGAAGTAGCCACCCGTGAAATGGTGGGGAGTTAAGGTGGCAAGTGCTACAGTGGAAGCTTTGGAGGGAGTGGTGAAAAAAAAAATGATTTTAGATGTGGTGAGTGTACCAGTTCTATAAGAGGATATAAGGTATTTGAGTGTGTAGATAGAGTATACCCCACTGACTTGCTTAACCCAGGGCAAAGCACACCCACCCTAGTCCACATTTTATATTAAACCCTTCTGGGCCCTGTAAGAGCTTCTCATTTCTGGGGGGCAGCTATTATGGTCATGTGATTGGCTGACATTTATTTCAGGTACTTATATAGCACTGTCAATTTACGCAGTGCTTTACATATATACTGTACATTCACATCAGTCCCTAACCCTCAAGGGGCGGACAATCTAATGATTGGAAAGTTCCCGATCGGAAGTTTTCCGTTAACTGCAGAAAGCACACTCTTGGCATAGAAAAGCGTTTACAGAGGGCAGTATAGATGTTGCCTCTTGGCCTAAAGCCCAGCCACTGAGAGGCCTGCATATATGTGTGTTTCTGGTGAGAAGAGGTTAAGAGGAGTTATGGGACCAGGATGTGTGAGTTTCTCTAGCTGAGCATTTTGCAGTGTTTTGTTGCCTTTAGCTAGAATAGGTTCAATTGCTGATGATGGCAAATATCAGTAACTTAAAGCAGAGCTCCACCTAAAAGGGGTAGTTCTGCTTTAAGCTTTTGTCCCCTACTCCCCATTAAGGATTGGCACCTTTTGGGGGAGTGGGTACCTGAATTTGACAGGTACCTACTCCCACTTCTGCTGCAATTGGAAGCAGAAGCTGCAAAAATTTGTCAAATAAGACTGGTTTTAACCCTTGCTGGAAATATCCCGCAAGGGTTAAAACCAATAATATAAAATGTGGACTAGGGTGGGTGTGCTTTGCCCTGGGTTAAGCAAATTCTTGCTGGAAAAAAAGTGTTTATAGCTGTAATCAGTTATAAGTTTCATAGGGGGGAGGAAAAGTTAGTTTGAACTAAAAATAATAAACTAAAGATAAAGGAATATGTTGTCCTCCTTGACTAGATTTAGCCTTCTACTGTTTAGGCGGGAACAAATGGCACATAGCTTTGGACTTTTTCTTTGTAGCTTCCTGTGCATAGGGCACCTAGTTCTTTATTTCTATCCTTTTGGCCCTAGCTGTTTTTAGCAAACCTCTACCTAAACATAACTTTAGCCATAAAAACTTGGTAAAAAAAATGTTATTTAGCAGAGAACATACATTCCACATTTAATAATTATGCTACTAAAATTAGTATGTGCTGTATATTACCTCCAGCATTGTGCCTGGGGTTTTTTTTCCTTGCTGAAGGCTTCCATTTTGTTGAAGCCCCGAGCAGCAGTAAATCTTTTTAATTGGTTGTAAATGTTCAAGGTTTTTTCCCTTCCCATCTTTCAGGATTGTACCTTGAGACCTCACCTCTTCCCCACCTGAGGGAAACCCCTCCACCCAGCATAAAAGTGCAGCATCGCTACACTTACCTCGGTAATGTTTCCTCCGTGGGGGAGACAAAAGTCACGGAAGCCCTTCCAGGGTGGTCAAATGGATTGCATTTTGCCTGAAAGATGGGAGCGGTTTGGACTGGGTGTGGCTCATCAGGTGTCCATATCAAGCCTCCCCCCTTCTAATTTGCCAAAGGAGGGACCAAACCCCTTGGAGTAAAGGAGGGGGGTCCCTTTACCTGATCTTGCTCCGACCTGGCTCCCACCAGGGGAGGTTGGGTGTGCCCAGTGTCCACGCTGGGAGAAGTCCTGCTGCCCCACAAAAATTTGCCAGCAAATGGAGGCCAGATGATGGGGAACATCACTTCTGGCAGAGAAGTGTGACATGACTTCAGGCTTAGTCTCTTGAATCGTGGACCGGAGTGTGGTGGTGTTGAGGGCTGCATCCTGCAGAGGCAGACAATGCAGGACCAGGGTGGACCACCTTGGACCATGTCCAGAGCAGAGGCACCAGCCGTCCACAGGTAGGTGGCTCAGAGGAGCTTTTTTTTTTTTTTCCCTATCTGGCCCCTGACTTCAGGGGGTGCCCTCCTGGTGGTCAGAGGGGCTGGGAAGGTATCTTGGCTAGATGACTCCCACGCCCTGCCAGGAGGGGGGGAAGGGGGCCAGTCCCTGTTGTTTAATGGGAGCCCTGGTTTTGTGCTCTGTTTGCAGGTGAAAGCCAGGGAGAAGCCCAAGCCACACCACGGGGCTAAAAATAAGTGACCTTCAACGACTCCTGGATGAAGCTGCTGTGTGAGTCTTGTGGTGAGGGCCTGATCAGGGAGCAAGTTATTTCTCAGGAGACCTGACAGCTACCTTTTTGATTCCTTTAGGTCTCTGGTTGAGAATTTATTGCTGCCTCAGACACGGGATTCTTTTCCCCTCAGCAGATCGAAGTTTCTCTGGCGACCAGTAGGGAGATGGGGGGGGTCCTAGAACCAAGTTGGAGCAGGACCCATCCCTGGGTTTGGATTCCCTGGAAGACTCTGAAGGGGAGGGTCCCTTGAACAAGTCCAGAGGCGCCTCTAGATATAAATTTTCCCTGGAGGAGGTTGATGACTTACTGGGAGCCATTTATGCTGCCTTTGAGATTAAGAAAGATAAGAAGCCCCTCACATTGCATGATCAAATGTGTCTGGGTATGGAGGAACAAATGCATAGTCTTCCCTGTATTAAACATAAAGAGGGAGTGGCAGGATCAGGAGAGAAAGCCTTGGTGAAATCTCTCAAACACAGGTTCCTGCTTGATGAGGATTTGTCCACGGTGTGGAATAACAGCCCCAAGGTGGACACTGCATTTTCCCAGGTAGCTAGGAAGTTAGATCTTGCCTTTGAGGTCATGAGGGTCTTGTCTGACACCATGGATAGAAGAGTGGATTGCCTTAAGTCCTGGGACTCCACACTAACCAACCTAAAGTCTGCCATGGCCACTAAAGTGTTAGCTCGGAACATGGAATATTGGCTCACACAGCTACAGGCCCATATTGTGGCAGGGTGCCCGATGGACAAGATATTTTCCTCCTTCCAGACCTTACTACAGTGGGTGGGCTCAATTTTGGATTCTTCAGCGGAGTCAGTAAGGATGGTGGCGAGGTCAGCTGCCCTAACTGCCTGCAGAGCCCTGTGGCTCAATGCATGGCAGGGGGACATCGCCTCCAAGGTTAAACTTTGTGGCATCCCGTTCAGAGGGGATTTTCTTTTTGGCTCGGGTCTCAACAGTGCTGGATCGCACCACAGACAGGAAAAAAGCCTTTCCCCTTAAGAGCTCCAGGCACGGGGAAAAAATTGAATCCCCAAAAGTGGGTCCAAGCCATTAGGTCAGAGGTATAGGAAAGGCCCAAGGGCAAAAAGGAAGGGGAGGAGCAATTTTCTGTCCTGAGCAGCCCCAAAAATCGCAATGATGGTAATCCCCCGGTAGCAGGAACTCTCATCGGGAAGTGGTGTCCTCCAGTTCCTTTATCCTGGGTACAATGGGAAGGGGTGCCACCTGGAATTACGGAGACCGCTGCCACAGAGGTTGTTGGTGACAGCTTCCAAGATGTGCAGAGAAGGCATCGGCCCTGCTCTCCTTTTTGCAGGAGTTGGAAGAGCAGAGGGCTGCCATCAGGGTCCCCTCCTCAGAGATTAGCATGGGTTTCTATTCCCACGTCTTTGTGGTCAGAAAGCCCTCAGAGAAGTACAGGCTTATTCTGAACCTCAGGCCCTTGAATGAGACCATAAAACACAAGCGATTCCATCTGGATTAAATTTTTTCTGTCAGGTGTCCCCCCCCCAACTGCTTTCTGGCCTCAATAGCCCTAAGGGACGCTTACCTACATGTTCCAATTGCTGATGCTTTTCAGAAATTCCACAGGTTGGCGGTACGGGGCCCCAGTGGAATCCTTCACGTGCAGTTCTGAGCCTTGCCCTTTGGGCTTTCCTTTCACGCCCAGGATTTTCACAAGGATCATGGCAGAGGCCCTGGTGTCTCTGTGTGTAAGGAGAGTCTCCCTGATGGCTTACCAGGGTGATCTCCTGTTTGCAGACTCAGGAATAGCTGTCGCAGGACATAACTTTGGTGATGAGACACCTGGAGAGCTTAGGCTGGCTAATAAACTTATTCAAGTCGAATTTGGTCCTGGCCCAAAGGATGGTGTACCTGGGCTCCGAACTGGATTTTACCCTTCAGAAAACTTTTCTACCCCAGGAAAAAATCCTAACGTTAGACAGGGGAATCTGGCAGCTGCTAGGGAACCAGGCCGTGTCTCTAAGAGAGTCCATGTCGGTGTTGAACCTGCTAACCTTGTCCATTCCTGCGGTACAGTGGGCAGGTTTGCATTTGCGGCCCCTCCAGCTTTTCCTTCTGGACATCTGGGATCGCTGATGGGAGTCTTTGGATGCCTTGGTTCAGGTAACCCCCTGGGTGAAGAGGACCCTCTGGTGGTGGCTCAGGTGCTGTTTTGGTTCTTACCCATCTCCAGGGAAGTTGCAACAGACGCGAGCGCCAGAGGTTGGGGAGTGCACCTAGAGGGGTCTGTAGCGCAGGATTCTTGGCTACCAAAAGAGAGGGACAGATCCTTGAACTAGAAAGAACTCAAAGCGTTATAGCAGGCCCTTGTGGCCTTCCAGGAGCAGCTACGGGGACCACACAAGTGGGTCCTCTCGGACAACTCCTCCGTTGTGGCGTATGTCAACCGATGGAGAGACTCGAAGCAAGACTCTGTGGTCCCTGGCCTCGGAACTGCTCACCTGGGCAGAGACCAATGTAGCCTTCTTATCTGCTGCCCACCTGAGAGGGGATCTGGACCAAGTGGCAGACTTTCTCAGAAGGAGGCAGCTGAGGGAATCAGAATGGGTACTCAGTTTGGAGCTCTACCAAGCCATCACGGGAGTGGGGGTCCCCCATCCACAGACCTTTTCGCGGTGGGCCAGAATACCAAAGTCCAGATCTAAACTGTTTGGATGGGGCGTTGGCAGTGGATGCACTAGCGCAGCGGTGGGATTTTTCTGTGTTACACCTTCCCCCCAGCATACTTATTGCCATCAGTTCTGAGGAAATTCAGATCCAAGCGAACTTCCCTGATCCTGATAGCCCTGCACTGGCCCCAACAGGTTTGGTTTTTCGCCCTGGCTGTCTACCCTCCTTGGATAGTGCCATGCTGAGAAGACTTGCTTTCTCAGGGTCTGGTCCTTTGTCTGATCAGGTGTTTGAAAGAAAAAAAAAAAGTAATGCAGCTTTGTTTTGCATACTGTCACCAGTCCGTGTCCCTGATCCCTAACACACGAATTCTATGATGATACTGTACTGCCCTGGTGACAGTATGTAAAAAAAATAATGGGAAAATCAAATTTTTAAAAAATTTCTTAATTTTGAAAAAAATTACAACTTCAAAAAACTTGCTATGCCCCTTTCTAAATATCTTATTATTATTATTATACAGGATTTATATAGCGCCAACAGTTTGCTGAGCGCTTTACAATATAACGGGAGACAATACAGCAACAATACAGTTCAATACAAGAGGGAAAGAAGGGCCCTGCTCCTTGGAGCTCACAATCTAGGAGGGATTTTAAACTATTTTCCAAAAAGTGGTAATTTTGGGGGATATTTGTACTATCCTGGCAGTTTTGGGCCTCAAGAAATCAGAGTGGCCATTAGTAATGATTGATTTTCTCATATATATATATATACAGTATATCATAGTTTGTGGACTTTATAACTTTCCTACAAACTAAATAATATACACTGGTTTGGGTTATTTTTACCAAAGAAATATAGAATAAATTTTTGCCTTAATGTATGAAAAAAGATTGCTAAATTTTATAATCGATTTGGTCTTTGTGAATTTTGCAAAAAATAAACAAACCAGTGGTGAAAAAAATGATAAAATTTTAATTTGGGTACAGTGTTGCATGACTCCATAATTGCCATTGATTGACAGCTGAAAATTGGCCTGGACAGGAAGGGAGTGAAAGTGCCCGGTATTAAAGTGGCTAGTAATGTATGTATGCATAAATTAGGCCAACTGAAAAAAATATTTTATATAAACCATGCAAAGCAGTTCATAAACAGACTGTAAGATGCCACAGTAACCAACAATCAAACCCTCCTTTAAGACTGGTCTTGTGTATTGTGATAGTGGGAGCACTATACAGAATGATTAATTTCTAGTCTATAACACCTGTGTTGTCGTAGCGCTACCAAAGAAGGAAAACCTACCTACCTGTGTCCCACATTGCATTGCCTGAGTGACCTATTGCCCAGCCTGAGCATTACCAAATGGTTATGCTATCTGGTAGACTTTCTGAACAAGCGTGGCTGACAGAATTACAAATCTTTAGGCAGATAAAACCATTCTCATGTTTATCACCATTTTAGTGGTTTGCCAGGAGCTCAGTTTTCAATAAATCAAATATCATTTTTAAGGTCATCCCCTGGGTAACACTGGTCCCTAAACTAGGCTACAGTCATGACTGTTAAATTCACAAAAACGTTTGGGTTTCCCTGTGTCTGACATCTGAGTCAAGTGCAAGTGGGAGTTAAAACATAACTAAAAAAAACAAAAATTCATTGCATGTGGTGTTTTTTTTCTTTTTATTTGGAGGGGATCAGCCAGTAACACACCTCCTGTCTTAGGGTAGTCATTCACTCCTCCACTGTATCAATGGAGGAGCAACGTAGCCGCACTTTGATAGCAGCATTAATACAATTAAAGGTACAGCGCAATAAACCTATCAGTACAATTTGTGTACAATAAATACAAATGTAACCAAAGTCCAAAATTTAAACATCCAATTGAATCTTCACAATGCATGCACATCCAAACGTGACTGTGTACACTTCTTCCTTTCTTCTTTGCACAATTAGTGCACCTCCACCACACCAGGTGAAAAACCTGATCACCTCCAATATATAATTAGGAGCTTATCCCATCCACAATACAGCAGCCCTTCTGATCCCGAAATCCTTTTCTTATCCAGGTGATAACCCACTTGTCCTCCGCTAAGTCTCAGAGATTGATGGATATGTGACCATGTATTAAAAAGGCCAAAAACATAGTGCTCTCTGTTTTGAGACTTTATTTTCCCTACCATTAAAATAACACATAATATTCATGTAAAAACAGCATATATCAAAAATTGTGATGCTCACAACTCCACGAGCAAGATAGCAGTCAGCAATGGTGCCAAGGGTTGGCTCCTCCTCTCTAAATGTGTTGCGCCTACATACAGGCTTCTTCAGGGTTGATAGGTTTATTGCGCTGCACTTTTAATGGTATTCATTTTGTGAGGGTGATGTAAAATTCACTAACAAGTGTTCAGCTTGCATTATAATAGTGTGGTAGAGATTGTTCACTGGTATCTGTACAAGTACATATGTATATGTAGTTCTGCTGATTACAAAGCACTTGAATAGCAGCATTGTCAGTCAGTGGAGAGGGTAGTGTTGGATGCTAGGATGAGTTATGCCAACAAAATCCATCCTGATTCCAAATGCACCATTTGCTTTACACTCTGTATAGCGTTGGATTTTTTACATACTGTAGCCAACATACAGCATGGCCTAGGGTGGAAGTGCTGCATAGGGAAGCTCATAGTTACCCACACATGTTGCTGATTGTTTATAATAAATCGTTCCACACTTCCTTCCTTCCTGCCAGTGCAATCCAATTGGGTCCTGCATGTTTCTGTCCCTGCACATTTTTTGCATTTTAGTTGGCTAAACAAGTGTAGTTACTGCACTGTTTTAGTGGATTGTGATAGACAGTCCACGTTTTATTAGATGATCAGTAAAATGACAATTTTATAGTCTTGCTACTGTATGTTTCTTGCTCTTTAAAAAACAAATTTCTTACTCTCTTAAGTAAACAATCAGATATAGGTTGACAGAACAATGATGATAATTAAGATGGCACCTTCATCCGGAGTCTCACCCTTGGTGACTCATTAGGAGAAAAGTATCTTTTAATGTAAACAACCCCCATAAAAGGGAATGAGTCTCTTTGGGGACAATGATTGGAAGATATCAACACGGATGGACGAACACGCAGAAACCCAGTGGACTTTTCACCCAATCAATGTATATGCTTTGCCTGCATCATATGCCCTATAAATGATACTGTTAGTTCCTCAATAAAACAGAATTTTAGGAAGTTGGCAAACTGCGAAGTGTCAGTGTCTTACTTCCACGTGCACGTATTCTCATATTAATTTGGCTCACTGGTAGATCACGGTAAATGGTCTGTAAGTGACCGAGTCCAAGACACTGTATTGTCTCTTTCTACCAGCCCACCCCTTATACCCATCTGTCTCCAATCAAATAAGATATCGCAAATTAAACTGCAGAGCCACTTGTCAAAATCATCTGAGCTGGGCTCCTGTACACACAATATACTTTCCATTCAATCCTATGGAACTCTGTTGCTGTAGCGGAGTATAAAGCCTCCATGGGGCTGAAAGAGTATACTGTGTATGTACAAACAGGGCTGCCTTTAGAAATAATGGGGCCCCATACAACCTTCTTGATAGGTTCCCCCCTCTTATGCCCTGCTTAATATGACACTAGTTTCAGTGTAGAGCAGTACATAGAAAAGTGCAATGAGTAGTCTGCAGTGCAGGGTAGTAAGAAATAACATAGCAGAGCTATGGAGTGTATGAAATGCAACAGTAGAAGAGTGCAAGGCAGTCAAGTGAGCTGTATGTAATGACAGGGCAGACTGTCTGCCCTGCCACTACACACTGCTCACTGACTGTTCACCTCACCCCAATATACTGTCCACTGTTTGTCTGCCCTGCCACTACATACTGCTCACCGACTAACAGTGGACAGTATATTGGGGTGAGGTGAGCAGTCAGTGAGCAGTGTGTTGTGGCAGGGTGAGCAGTATAAAGTGGCAAGGCTGGCAGTCAGTGAGCAGTATGTAGTGGCAGGGTAAGCAGGCAGTGAGCAGGATTTAGTTGCAGGGCAGGCAAACAGTGGACAGTATGTTGGGGTGTGGTGAGCAGTCAATGAGCAGTGTGTTGTGGCAAGCCTGACAGTCACTGAGCAGTATGTAGTGGCAGGGCAGGCAGTCAGTGATCAGTGTGTTGTGGCAAGGATTTCAGTAACTGAGCAGTATGTAGTGGCAGGACAGGCAGTCAGTGAGCAGTATGTGGTGGCAGGGCAGGCAGTCACTGAGCAGTATGTAGTGGCAGGGCAGGCAGGCAGGCAGTCAGTGAGCAGTATGACGTGGCAGGGTGAGCAGTATGAAGTGGAAAGGAGGGCAGTCAGTGAGCAGTATGTAGTGGCAGGGCAGGCAGTCAGTGAGCAGTATTGAAGTGGCAGGGTGGGCAGTCAGTGATCAGCATTTACTGGCAGGGCAAGCAGTCAGTCACTTACTGCATGGCTGGAGATGGACTTCCTGGGTTGCTATCTCTGCTTCTCCTCCCGTCCCATCTTCAGCTGCTGGATTGACCAAAATGAAGCAGGCACCTGTTTGAGGAGGGAAGGAAACAGACACAGCCTTGACCCCATCCACCAGCTCTGACTGCAAGAGGAGAAGTTCCTGAGCACTCCCTGGCTTCTGGTCCCAGAATACTCTGGCAGGGCAATGAAGTGGGCCATAGACAGCCCTCTATGGAGCCCAGGGCCCAGTACCAGAGGACTGCTTGTACCACCCATCCGTGTGACCAAGCCTGGCTCAGACATTTTTGACAAGTAGTTTAGCTCCTTCGTGGACGCTGTCTTGCTGGATAAAAGAAAAATTATTGTAAGAGTTGCAGTGGACAAGGAACAGTAAAATATAGGAGTAACAGAACCAAAGGGGCAGTTGCTGTTTATTTCTTTCATACAAATGCTCAAAAATTTACTTTAACCACGTGACGACCACCCCATAGCAGACAGACTGCTACAGGGCAGCTGCACTGTGAAAAATCATGTAAACATATGTGATTTCACATTTCCGGGTAGGGGGCACGCATGCTACCTGCGCTACGATTGGTTCTTGAGGATGTCGATCATGGGGTCCTGGCTGGCAATTCCCGGCCAGGACTCAGTGATCGTTGGCGAAGCTGAGAGGGAGAGATCTGTGTGTAAACAACACAGTTCTCTCTCTTGTCAGCATGGACATGCTTCTTTCTATCTCTGCACAACTGACAGCAGTATTTCTCCTTAGTAAAAGAGCAAAAACGTTTCACAGTAAAACACAAGCAGCACACTGTTAACCCTTTGATCCCCTTCGATGTTAACCCCTTCCTGCCCAGTGTCATTAGTGTCAGTGCTTTTTATTAGCACTGATCATTGTATTAGTGTCACTGGAGATGTCAGTGGCAGTTAGTTCCCACCTAGTGTCAGAATGCCCACCACAGTCTACGTTGCTGATCACCACCATTACTAGTATATAAAAAAATGTAAAACATTTTTAGCAAAGACCTGTAGCAGAATACATTTTGGCCTCAAGTTATAAAGAAATTATTATTTTTTTTATTTTTTGATTATATATGTTTTATAGCAAAAGTCAAAAATATATTTTTTTTTTTTTTCAAAATTGTCTTTTTTTTGTTTATAGAGCAAAAAATAAAAATGCAGAGGTGATCAAATACCACCAAAACAAAGATCTATTTGTACAGCGTTGTATGACCACGCAATTGTCAGATAAAGTAACAGCGCCGTATCGCAAAAAAATGGGCTGGTCAGGAAGGGGGGTAAATCTTCCAGAGGGCAAGTGGTTAAAATAAGACCTTTATGACATTTGAATTTTATGTGAACTAAAACATTTAGATGAGCAAGAATAAAGAATAGCTAAGATAAATAATCTTGGTGGATTTATCTATTATATATTTAGTAATTCAAGCCCTTTTCCATTGTTGCAGTTGTCCGCCCTATAGCAGACTTACTGCTACAGGGCGGCCATTCTGTACAAAATCATGTATATAAATGTGATTTTGCACTTCCGCCACTGGGTTGCACGGGCCTGCGACAGAGTGCTTCATCTGCTGTGATTGGACACTGCAGAAGCCGATCAACAGGTATTGGCCAATGGATGAGCGCGGCACTTGTTGATCGCTTAGGAGACTGACAGAACATACAGTAGCTCTGCCTATGTAAGCAAGGCAGAGCTGTGTTATGTCAACAGCAATCTGCTAGATTTTATTCAGGGAATAAAATTGAGCAGATTGCCTAGTAAAACCAGCACACTGTAAACAAAAACACTGGCTAGGCACACAACCCTTTGAGCACCCTAGATGTTTAACCCCTTCCCAGCCAGTGTCATTAATACAGTGTATTCACTGCATTAGTGTCACTGATTCCCACAAAGTGTCAGTTAGTGTTAGACTGTCCGCCGCAATATCGCAGTCCCGCTATAATTTGACGATTGCTCCCATTACTAGTATTAAAAAAAAAAAAGAAATTCCAGTATATATACAGCCATTTGTAGACACTAGAACTTTTGCGCAAACCAATCATTATACGCTTATTGGGATTTTTTTTACCAAAAATATATAGCAGAATACATTTTGGCCTAAATGTTTGAAGACATTCGATTTTTAAAATTTTTTTATTTTTATATGTTTTATAGCAGAAAGTAAAAATGTATTTATTTAAATGTTGGTGTTTTTCATTTATAGTGCAAAAAGGCCACTTGACCTAATACACACAGAGGCTGCTACTGCTGCTGTATTTTCACCCTAACCAGAAGCAGAGACTAATAGGCAAGCATTCCTATGTTCTAATATTTTAAAAAGCTGCCCATAGCTTCTTGAGTGTGTATTTAAATCCTTTTGACAGACATGTCTCTGTCCTATTGTTATTATCTCACATGCACGGTGCCAGATAGCTAGATCTGTGCTATTATACTGTATGTATGTAGTAGTCACCTTCCAGTATATTAGTAGGCGAACCTGTTTATTGCAATTGTATATATGCAGCTCCTGTACATTTTAGTTAACCCTGTTCATTCTGGTATGGGAATCTATAGCTAGTTTTACTTCAGAACGTAATAAACAGCATAGGCTAGAGACAGGTTAGACATCCACTGTTGACTTTTGGTAGTTAGAAGTCTGGTTGCATGACAGATCAGACGCTACTAGGGGCTAAGCGCAGAGTAGATAGGTGGACTCTGAGTTCCAGTGTCACACCTCGGCTTCTGCTGGGGAAAAGCTGCATTCCAGGCTGGTTGGACAATGGCAGCAAGGTCCCCTCATCACCACAGATATTGTTTTCAGGTATCTGACACCAAGACAAACGCCACATTGAGATCAACCTCAGGGGCCCCTGCAACTGGACTTTGCTGCAACATTTATCTAGAAGCATCTCTATAATTAACTACATATATAAACGGGTATATGTGCACAATTCCACCAGGACTCCAATCGGGCACTGAATAATACTTAATTGCACCTTGGATTTATGTATTATTATTTGTCTTTTGTAATATATAGTATGTTATTTCCATACTGGTGTGTATGTAAGTACTTATGGTTAATGTTATATGCTAGTTGCAGGAATTCCTGTACTCCCCCTATTCTCTTGATTAGATTACTGGTTAATTTTCCAGGAAGGGAATATCCTCTGCTCACAGAGGCACTGTCCTGAGTGGATGATCTGCCAACTTTATTATGAAACCCACTCTTCCACTTAACAAAGGTTCTGGTTCTCTTATTTACCAATGGGTTTATCACAATATCCTGTTTGAAGAGGGCCATTTCTCATGCCCCGCCCCCCCTCGCCCCCCTTACACATATTCACTAAGTTCCTTTTGATAGTCACTGCTGTGTCACAGAGTTAACAGAGCCTGCCTTCTAAACTACAAAAGTGCGAGAGGAGGAGTTTCAGGAGGCGGAGTCCATACAGAGATCACTGCTTGCAGGCAGTAAAGTACCATGGGATATATAAACCTTGGAATTTGAAAGTAACCCAAAGGAAAGAGCGGGGGGAGAAGGAGCAAAGCATGCAGGGAATCCAGGAAGTTGTGGAAAGAGATGACCAGGAGACAGGCAGAGCTCACAACATGAAAGGATATTTTTTTTTGTATTTTTTTTATAATGCTGGTGTTATAAAATGAAAATATATCTGTGGTCATAGAACTCCTTTAACCACATAAAGACCGCCCACAGTACATTTATTGCTGCAGGGAGGCTCCTGTGTGCAGGATCACGTAAATATTTATGTGATTAGCTCTCACTGTTTTCGCGGGCCGGGGGGGGCGCACATGCGCCCTCACCGACCCGCGGGTGCCCCAATTTGATTCCCGAGGGATCAATCATACAATTTATGCCAGTGATGTCCGGCCCAAGTCGGATGATTGATCCCTGTCCTATCCTGTCCTGTGTTGACAGTTACACAGGACAGGAAGTGATGAAATCTTCTTTCTGCAGGCACACTCCATCCCAGAGAGAGAAGAATCAACACAAACGTTAGTAAAAACACTACACAATTACAGTTAGAACACTCTAGGACACATTTAACCCCTTGATCTCCCCCCAGTTAACCCCTTCACTGCCCTGTCACCAGTGTCATTAGTACAGTGTACAGATTTTGTGCTGATCACTGTATTAGTGTCGCTGGCGACTTCAGATAGCGCTAGCGTCAGTTAGTGCCCCTCCCAGATAGCGTCTGATTGCCCATTAGTACGCCAGTAATCACATTTAACTCCTTGATTGCCAGGAACACGCTCACATACACAATAAACCTCCACTGATAATATAGTGTCTACACGGATCAATATCTTTGATCAGATCAGCACTATACTAGCGTTCATATTAGTATAGCATCCCCAAAAAAACAGCGTTAGCGGGATAAGCCCTGGCACCTGCCAGCACCTCTGTTTAGCCCCTATGCTTACCCTCCCCCCTTCTCCCCCAGCAAGTGCAGTTTCAGTAGGTCACTGTCCCTTGATACATTGCACACAAAACCGCAATGCTCGCAGAATCAAAAAATAAAAAGCGCACAGGTGATCAAATACCACCGAAAAAAAGCTTTATTTGTATGAAAAAAAGACATAAATTTCATTTATGTACATCATTGCATGACCGTGATATTTTCAGTTAAACTATCTCAGCGCTGTATAGCAAAAAATGGCGTAAATTACAGTATCTATACCATAGTTTGTAGACGCTATAACTTTCACACAAAGCAATCAATATACACTTATTGGGATTTTTTTTACTAAAAACATGTAGCAGAATACATTTTGGCCTAAATTTCTGACTATCTTTGAGTTCATTATATATTTTTTATAGCCAAAAGTAAAAAATATAGTTTTTTTCAAAATTTTCAGTCTGTTTTTGTTTATAGCACAAAAAATAAAAAGCACACAGGGGATCAAATACCACCGAAAGAAAGCTCTATTTGTGTGAAAAAGGACGTTAATTTTGTTGGGTACAGCATTACATGACCACACAATTACCAGTTGAAATAGTGCAGCACCGAACAGCAAAAAAAGGGCTGGTCATTAAGGGGGGTAAATCCTCAGGATGGAAAGTGGTTAAACCCACAATGGTGGGAATAGGATCCTATAGGGGAAGAGCCTCCCTTTCCATAACATGACTCCTTATATTCATTGTGCATACAGCATCTAAGCTGCAATTTGTCATGATCCATGATAATAGAATCACATCTGCTCAGGATAAGTTTTACATGGTTTTTAAAACCTACACAGATGTTTTAAAAGGAAAAAAAATAAATAAATAAATAAATAAATAAATATATATATATATATATATATATATATATATATATATATATATATACACTATTAAAAATAAAAAAAACGTTGTGATTCTACCATCTAGCTGAACTTAAAAGGAAAAAGTACATTGATGCTATTTACACCTACAGCATTATTCAGTAAAGTGTGCTTACTATGGTAATTTGTGGTAATTTGTAAGTGCAATGCATCCTGTAGTGGTCTGATTCTAGCAGCATAAACTCTGGTTTCTTTGGGTTACTAATAGAAATCCTACTGAATAAAGCTGAAAATGACTGGACAGCATTGACCTGCCTAGCAATAGATGGCATGGTGCCAGTCTACCTTTTCAGCTTGTACAACCATCCATTGCCAGCACATTGTGCTCACATTGTAATCCTAGCTAATGCGGTTTCGCTTGCTATTGCAGTTTGTTTATTAGGTCACTAGGAGACAGCCAATGCCACTCTGGAACTGAGGATTTTATTCTTAGAAACAAACTCTCCACTGTATTTAATATTTATTCACTTGTGTATTCCTCCGCAGCCATTTACATTCTATAAAGGATGCTCATTGCTAGGTCAGATTTTTGAATCCTTCCATATCCTTTGCAAGGAATAGAAGATGCTTTCAGGCAATGCAGGACATCAATGCAAATCTCTACGATGGATGTCTTGTTCTCCATCTACTCGAAATGATTATTTTCTGCTCAAACGCATCCTGATTTGAAGAAAAGATCTGTGAGCATTATGATCGCTGCTTCTGTCTTGGGGTTCCTTGTCTCCTAGGTGCCTTGTAATGCTATCTCTCCCACCGGAGGTGCCCAAAAATGAGGAGGTGGAACAACTGGACGCAGCAGCACAGTGAGTATATGGGAGATGGAAGGATGGGTTTTCACAGCATCTCTCAAAATAAACGTTCCACAAAAGGTACATTGATAGGATAGACAGAACTTGGTAGAGATCGTTGGCAACAATTTTTTTCAAGTGTACCCATACTATTACTAAAAAAAAAAAGTTAATATATTGCAGCCTACCAGTCCTTAGATGTAATGGCTGTATTGGTTTCCTCATTTTCAGACTCCCCCCCCCACTTTTTGTACTTGGCAATACTGTAAACACTACATTTTCTGTTCTAGGGTGACTACCCTCACTCACTCCACTGTATCTATGGAGGGGTCCTGGTTCTTTCCCAGGGACAAAACTACAACTATGTCTTTCTACCTTTTTCTCCATTACATGAGGGGGACAGGGGAATTAGTAGTTTACAAAAGATAACGTAGAAGGAAGATATTTTAATAGATCAGTTCAGATCACAGAAGGTGACAATGACAATGCCTTTCTACTAAGATCAACAGGTATTTTCTATACTTTCTGAAAATGTTTTTAGCCTGTAAAAAGAAAAATAATGCAGCCACCACGTATAAGGACTGATATATTAAATTATTCTTAAGTCATCTTCTGCGACTATGCTGAGATGGCTTAGCCTACCTACAAACAGAAAACACATCATCCACTATTATAAAAAAGAACAGTTCACCATTGTGCCTCAGTCATTTGTGTTTCCTCCAGCCAAACAGGAGTATCACCAGTTTTTTATTTTATGCTTTTTAGGCCATCATGCTAGTTGCAGGGACCTCCTGAGTTAACTACCCTTTTTGACCGGGACAGAGGACTGGAGAGCAGGCTGGCCAGGAATGGTAGGGGAGAATGAGAAATTCTCCCCCTGTCATGTTTTTTTTTTTTTTTGTACTACCCCAGAGGTTTCTCTCCCACTGGGGATGCTGTCATTCCCTTAGATGCCCAGGTTTCGGAAGCTTTCCTCATTTTGCAGGTTGCTGGTTTTCTCCATGTTTGATTGGTCTCCAGACATCCTTCACTCAATGCCCAGCTTGGCCTTGCCTTTCTGTGTCAAAGTGCTGTTCTGGGAGGCAAATGGTAGGTAGAGGAGACTGTGGATCTGCATGGAAGTCCCGGTGTCCTCCATTCCCATGTGTTGCACTTCCAGTAACTGCTGGCTGTGACATTGCTTCATGTTGTTGTGCTGCGGAAGCCCAGTCTTGGTGGTCACCAGCAGTGACATCACTTCCAATTGATATGCTTACAGCAATATCAACTTCACTTCCAGGAGACGCAGCTCCAATTATGGAGGCTAGTACTGGGAACCTGATGATGATGCAGTTCCAGTCCAGGAGGTGCGGACCGGATTTAAGGCCCCGATATACAGCATGAGGCCATGGAGGGCCAAGGAGGAAAACAGCAGCTGCAACGGCAGTAGGTTGTGAACTTTTTTTTTCTGCCTCCACCTATACATCCCGCAGGAGCACCTGGGGGAGGGGCCAGAGCCACAAGGGGGACCAGACATGACTATTTATAGCTGCTGTGTGCGTTCTATACAGGGGTAGACCATGTCCGAAGCCACAGAACCCTCCTGCCCTACAGATCCTTTACAACAGGAAGGCTCTAAGGTAAGTCAAAGGGATTCATTTGTTCCTTTTTGCATATTTTGTCTCACTTTTTTGGGGATGAGGTCTGTGGCATTTGGACTCCAAATGATTCCTTGCCTAGTTGTGTGGTTTAGTTTACTAAACTAAGGGGATCAGAAGGGTCCCATCCCCAAACAAAAGAGTGTGCATACTGTAATGTGAAGCAGTCAGCAAACTGGTCCAAGTCTTTCTGCTAGAAATGCATTAATAAGCCAGCGACCAAAAAATCGCAAGGAATGTTCGAGGGGTTGATAGACTCCATTGGAGAAGAAATGCCAGCCACATTTGTTTCATTTTGCTCACTTGTTTTTTCAGTCGCAAGTTACCCATTCCCATGGTTAACCCTTCATGCTTAGCAGCAGTTCTATCATGCAGCTGGGAGGAACTGTTACATACATCAACAAACAAGGGGGCACAAGGTCACACCACTTAATGGCTCTGACAGAGAACATTTTATATTGGGCAGAATCAAACCTACTATCCGTCTCAGCAATCCACGTAAAGAGGAAGCAGAATTTTCTTGCAGACTTCTTGAGCAGAAGAGAATTCAGAGTGGTCTCTAGACCAGCAGACATTCGGATTGCAGGTAGAGAAATGGCCAGTTCCTGAAGTGAACCTTTTTGTCTTGAGAACCAACACCAAGCTAAAGATGTTTTTCTTAGAGGAAAATGATGGAAGTTCCAGACTGGATGGCTTTGGACATAAATGGCCATTCCCACTGGCATATTCATGTCCCCCAAGAGTGATTTAAAATTATTATAAAGGACAAGGCCAAGTAATATTGATTTTTCCTCACTGGCCACATAGCCCCTCCAATGATGCTACCGTAGAAGCACAATATTCTTCAACATAGCCCTCATCTAAAGACTTTGAGACTTTGACAATGGCTATTAAAAGGGAGATATTGAAAAGGAAAAAGGCATTTTAAACAATTTCATTTCTGCATTGCTGAAAAGCGGGACAAAAGTGACAATGGCTATATACAGTATAAGATAGTTTGGAAGACATTTTTATTATGGCTTGAAGAAAAGTCAGTAACAGGTAGATCTTTCATTCCAACAATATTAGATTTTCTACAAGATGGTGTAGATACAAATCTGGCATGCAGTATGCCTAAGGTTCAGATGTCAGCACTCTTCTGTTTTTTTGGACAAAAGATTAGCAGAAGCCACTGGTAAAAAGACTCCTAAAATTAATAACTAGGCCCAATATTTTCCTTCTTGGGATCTTTCTATGGTTTTCCAGGGGTTTCTGAGCTCACCCACTCAGAGAAAATCATCACGCTCAAGACTGTACCTCTTGTGTCCCTGATCTCTGCACACGGGGGGGTGAAATTCAAGATTTGCTCATGGGGGAACCATATTGCACAATCCTTATGGATAAAATAATCCTGAAACCAGATCTGGTTTTCTTGCTCAAAGTCACGACAGCTTTCCACAGGACCCATCAGATTATTATCTCCTCCTTTTTTTGATAATGCAATCAACAAGTAAGAGGAAGTTTTCAACAGTCTGGATGTTAGAAGGTGTCTGATAGCTTACCTAGGAAAGACCAAAGTGTGGAGGAAAACCACAGCCATGTTTGTCCTATTTTTTAGGCCAAAGAAAGACAACAGAGTTTTTAAAAATACCATAGCTAGATGGAGCAAGGCAGGTATTGCTCAGTCCTACCAGTCACAGAACAAAACCCCTCCTGGTAGTATCACTGTCCATTCTGTGACAGCCTGGATATCATCTTGGGTGGAGAAAGCAGGAACCTTGCTAGAGTAGATCTGTAGGGCGGTGATCAAGCTCAGACCTTTATCTGCCACTAAATGATTGATCAGCTGTCCAGCCAGGACCAGGCAATTGTCAGGAATATCTTGCAAGCAACCCCCTCCTCCCAAGTAAGAATTGCTTGCTTATTCTCTCAATACTGTCCTGGAAGATGACATGAGAATAAAGTTAGTTACATGGTAACTTGTCTTCTAGGAGTCTCCCAGGACAGCAAGTATTTGTTCTCTATGTACTGTATATACACTATATTGTCAAAAGTATTGGGCTGCCTGCCTTTCCACGCACATGAGCTTTAATGGCATCCCAGTCTTAGTCTGTAGGGTTCAATACTGAGCTGGCCCACCCTTTGCAGCTATAACAGCTTTAAGTCTTCTGGGAAGGCTGTCCACAAGGTTTAGGAGTGTGTCTATGGGAATGTTTGACCATTCTTCCAGAGGAGTATTTGTGAGGTCAGGCACTGATGTCGGACAAGAAGGCCTGGCTCGCAGTCTCCGCTCAAATTCATCCCAAAGGTGTTCTATCTGGTTGCAGGCCAGTCAAGTTCCTCCACTCCAAACTCGCTTATCCATGTCTTTATGGATCTTGCTTTGTGCACTGTTAGAACAGGAAGGGGACACAACGCAGTCAGGAAAGTACCGTTCTCTTGGCAACTGCTAAACCCAGACACGTCCATCGGATTGCCAGACAGAGAAGCGTGATTGGTCACTCTAGAGAACACATCTCCACTGCTCTAGAGTCCAGTTGCGGTGTGTTTACGCCACTGCATCCGACACTTTTATTGCACTTGGTGATGTAAGGCTTGGATGCAGCTGCTCGGCCATGGAAACCCATTCCATCAAGCTCTCTACACACTGTTGTTGTGCTAATCTGAAGGCCACATGAAGTTTGAAGGTCTTTAGCTATTGACTCTGTAGACAGTTGGCAACTTCTGTGCACTTCAGCATGCTCTGTCATTTTATGTGGCCTACCACTTGGTGGCTGAGTTGCTGTTGTTCCCAGTTGCTTCCACTTTGTTATAATACCACTAACAATTGAGCGTGGAATATTTAGTAGCAAGGCAATTTCATGGATGGACTTATTACACAGGTGGAAATCTATCACAATACCATACTTGAATTCCCTGAGTTCCTAAGAGTGACCCATTCTTTCACAAATGTTTGTAGAAGCAGTCTGCATGACTAGCTGCTTGATTTTATACACCTGTGGCCATGGAGGTGATTGGAACACCTGAATCCAATGATTTGAAGGCTGGTCCAATACTTTTGGCAGTATGGTGTATTTATATATTGTTTGTTTTCCTGCCTATTTAGGTAGTAGTTTTTAAGTGTGTATCTCTAATTAACTTTTGCTCTTTTAGTTAATTTGCATTACTGAGGCACAATGGTGAACTGTTCTTTTTTGATAATGAAGGATGATGTGTTTCCTGTTTGTAGGTAGACAGAATCATCTCTCAGTGCTGTTCTGGAAGATTCCTAGATATTGAATAGCTAACTCTGTTTTTTTTACATCAAAATGGTGGTCATCTGCATACAGACACTGACACCCTGTTGCATAAATGTGAATATGATGGGTAATAGATGGCTTGAGCTCCTGTTCTCCACCTGTACGTGTAACACAGACGTGTTTCACCCTTTTCGGGGTTTAATTGTAGAGTCACAAAGATTAAGCCCCAAAAAGGGCGAAACACATCTGAAGAGTTCTCTACGGTGGAGACAAGGAGCTGAAGCCATCTTTTACCCACCTCATTCACATTTATGCAAGAGGGAGTCAGTGTTTGAATGCAGATGACCACTGTAACGGAACCGGAACCCGACCGCACTTGGGTATATTCCGTTATCCTGCAGCTTCCCCTGTCCAAACACCATCCACGGACCACACCCTTGAAATCCCTCAGGAAACAGACAATACCCAGCTCTTCTTAATACAGGAAGCCAACTCTTTATTTTAACACAAAACACAGAATATATACAGAGGGCGGGGAAACACAACCAGGAACAGGAAATACATCATCAGCCCGCCCTATCAGTGGGAAGGGCTACAGGGAACCACCCCAACCAACCCAAGACACAGAACAATGGGATGCAGCCATGCGGCAAAGGACATTGACCAACCCCCACACCAATACACAAACAGTACATCCCATAATAGTTTGCTGGACAGGAAGGCACAGCACCATGGGGGGAAGCACATGGCAAACAAACAATGGACAGCCATGTGGCCTAGACAAAGGACAACACACAAATGCACAATACTGGGACATTCACATGTACACCCTGTACCCTTAAACAGGCACAGGGTGGGTTAAACATAATGATTTGGGGAGATGATACAGGGGTCCCCCCACCCCCAAAAGTCGCTCCCGTCACAACCACCATTTTGCTGAAGACTACTAGAGCCTAACAAGCCAATCCTGTCTGCCTTGCATCAGCCTATTCATGTGAATAACTGAAACAGGTTTTGGGGGCATTCAAGCATTTTTTGCTTTTAACTGTTTTATTCTTTCATTTCCATGTACACCCCAATCAGAATTTAGACATGTGACCCTGGCAACATAGTTACTAACTTTTTTTAGAACACTGATCTATTGGATAATAACTATTCCATTTGTTACATAGTTACATGCTTACATAGTTAATCTGGTAAAAAAAAACAAAAAAAAAAACACGTCCATCCAGTTCAACCAACAAAAAAAAACCAAAACAAATAGAAAACCTCCATATACAGTATACTATCCAATACCCACAGTTGATCCAGAGGAAGGCAAAAAAAGCCAATAAAGCAAAATCCAATTTCTGTATTTGTTCTTATTATCCACAATACCTTGGCTTTGTAATTAAGTTATTAAATATGGAGAGATGACCAGAGGGATGAAAGAAAGTATGGAAAAAAATTATCACAGTTTGTAAATTTTGCAGATTTGTGCTGCCTCTCTAACCCTGCTGCTCTAGACACCAGCCTATGAGTGCCATAATGGTAAATACATTTCTGGTTATCGGGGCTCTCTTGAAAGTTCCCCCAACCCACTTATAGTCTCCTTTGTCACACTACCTGGCACTCTATTCTTATGCTGGTGTCCTTGGTAAAATAACCTGTGCTTCTGCATATGGCATGGCATGTAACCTCATTCCCTTCAGCCAAGGAATACACTGCTTCATTCTGAGCGGCCAGTCACCAGGCTTGAACACCGTCACTTGAGGAGAATGTCATCAAACCTATGTAAGCTTCAACACCTGTGTTCAGAATGCAGCAAGGCAGCCATTTGGCAAGGGACCTGGAAGCAGGTGGAGATCATGGGACTATCAGTGTCTACTTCAAAGATTTCCAGCTTCCAGGCACATTGGCCAGGTATGGCATATGCATAGTTAGATTGGGCCCAGCTGGACCAGTGTAACTATGTATAAAATATCCGTACCTGAACTTCTTTTTTTTAACGGTGTGGTGGCTGCAAGTTTTCAATTTTCAGTCACTTCCTATGAGCTGAAAAAAAGCACAAAGAACGTTTTCTTTATTGTGTACTTACTATTCCTACTAATCCACGGTGTATTGGAAATGAACTAAGACGAACATGTTTGATGCCCAGTCTATATGACAACCATGGCTGCTATAGGCAGAGTGGAAAAAAAATGTAGACATGGAACAGAAAGTGTGTTAGTCACAGGATTCACAGGCGAAAATAAGGGGAAAAACTGAATAAACCTAAAATAAATAATATAAATTGCCTAAATATTGCAGGTACTAAAAAGCCTTGCAAGCAATTACGGTATGTAAAATCTTTGGGAAGTTGAAACTGAGGAATGTGAGTGAATCAACTAATGAAAGCCTTGCTAGATATGCCTTGATATCTCATATCCCTTCCCTGTTTAATCCCCTACAGATTTACATGTTAGAGGCTCGGGTTATCTGGATTCTTCAATCCTTAATGACAGGTATGTAATGCACATTTTACAAAAATTCTAATAAAAAGGTGTTTGTTTGTTTTTTTCCATTTTGGCATACCTCCCAACTTTTTGAGATGGGAATGAGGGACACCTATTAGAAAAAGTATGTAGGCATAGGACACACCCCCTGTCACGCCCCCTTAAAAGGACAATTATAAAAAAAAATAGTTAAACCCACAAGTGCTTTTTTTTTTAATCACTACTATTCCTTTATACTGGCTTTTAAATTTACAAATGCAACAATTTAAAAACTGGTTGAAAGGTTTAGTACTGTTTAGCAAGGTTTAAACACTTTTTGAAAGATAAATTGTGCATTTTATATACAGCTATATAGATCAGACCAAAATGAGGGACAAATGAGGCGTAAAGAGGGACAAAGGGACTTTGTTTGAAATCAGGGACAGTTGGGAGCTATGATTTTGGCTAGGCACCAAAAAATTAATTACCATATTTTCTCTCTTGAAATCCCTCTGAAGAGCATATTACTTCTGCATTACAGGAATAGACATGCAGCCTTGCGGAGGCAAATTCAAAAATACAAAACCCCTGAGCTTTATACAGCAATCCCTCTGAAGAGCATGTTACTTCTGCATTACAGGAATAGACATGCAGCCTTGCAGTGGCAAATTAAAAAATACAAAACACCTGAGCTTTATACAGCAATCCCTCTGAAGAGCATGTTACTTCTCCATTACAGGAATAGACATGCAACCTTGCAGAGGCAAATTCAAAAATACAAAACACCTGAGCTTTATACAGCAATCCCTCTGAAGAGCATGTTACTTCTGCATTACAGGAATAGACATGCAGCCTTGCAGTGGCAAATTCAAAAATACAAAACACCTGAGCTTTATACAGCAATCCCTCTGAAGAGCATGTTACTTCTCCATTACAGGAATAGACATGCAGCCTTGCAGAGGCAAATTCAAAAATACAAAACACCTGAGCTTTATACAGCAATCCCTCTGAAGAGCATGTTACTTCTGCATTACAGGAATAGACATGCAGCCTTGCAGTGGCAAATTAAAAAATACAAAACACCTGAGCTTTATACAGCAATCCCTCTGAAGAGCATGTTACTTCTCCATTACAGGAATAGACATGCAGCCTTGCAGTGGCAAATTCTAGAAAAGAGTGAAGATGTCATGGGTATACCTCCTCTACCGGGTGTACTCCCTATAGACATGACACAGACGGATGGCCAGCAGCACACTACCAGCACACATGCAGATTAATTGGGTGTAGTGCGCATGCGCATGTATTTGCAGTTGCGCTGAGTGCTGGGCTTAGCAGGTAAGGTGTGCGGTGCGTTAGTCATAGAGGGAACATGGAGAACTGACAGTCGGTTCTGAAGGACACTTCACTTTTTGTACTTTATTTTGGTTATTTCCACTTATATGTTTGATTTTATAATAAGTCCACACAGAGATTTTGTTTTTCACATATTTGTTTGTATAATATATAAGCGCTGCACCTTTCTATATATTTAATTCATTCCACTGCTTCACTTTGAGACCATAATAGTGCAGGTACTCATAATACTGCTCAAAAACTTTTTTAGAGGTAATCTAAGGTAGAATTTAGCCTTTATTAAGTAAGCAGTTGTAATTAAATTACGTATTTTTGTTATTTACTTACCGTTCCCAAATTCTTGCTAAGCTATAGGTAACTACATTTCTCTTAATCTGTAAGTTTCTAATTTAGTCTTTTTTTTTTATTTATGGCTAGGGTCATGCTATCTGGTCATCCATTAAATTATGGACATGCAATTCCAGGAGTTCTCCCTAGACCCCAGTGTCAGCGTATGCCTATTTCATCAAACTGTGCCAACTCTTGTGTTCGCGAGCTCAGCTGCAGTAGTACAGCAATTCAGAGTAATGGTAAGTAGATAGTATGAAATGTTGTTATCACTTTTAAAATAAAGTAGATTTTGGATAGTATAACAAACAGAAAAAGAAGCGAGCGCTAATGAATGCTGAAGCAGCTGAAACACTCAAAAGGTATACCATATGCCTTCAAAAGATCTGATATAAAATGGTAGTGCAGTGCTTAAAATGGTTGACAACAAACTAGTGGCATGAAAGACGCACACACTCGATAGGTGCGATTGTGCCTCAAGGAATTAAAACTATAAAAATGACCATGTAAAGCTTATGATGATAGAACCAACTAAAAATGTTAATGCCAAACGTATAACCAAAAAACACATCCCATAAAGGTACGAGGTAGATGCGTTGATATCATATACAAAATGCAAAACACACACAATATTCATAAGTGCACAGTAATCACATTTATAGTGAAAGCAGAAAAGGAGCCATAGCAGACTGTGCAGCTTTGTAAAATATTCATTAATTGTATTGTCATACTGTACATGTAGGCCATTTACCCCCTTCCCCCAGAAGGGTGGCCTAAACACACACACTTAACCACACCTATGTCCTAACTTGTTGCTAGTATGTGAAAACCATTGGACGCTCACTCCCGGCATACAGAAGCAAAGACCAACAATTTTCCCATCTTAGCAACAAATCAGGACATATGAGTTGTTAAGTGGGTGTTTTTATGCTAAGATTCTGAAAGGGGAAAATGACCCAGAGGTGTGACAATACCATTAATTAACATTTTATAATGTAGCATAGTTTTTAAAGATCGACTGGAGCCCTTTGACTACATAGGCTATTTTCTGAAAAAGGTGACTTTACCCTACAAAATATCAAGATTCTCTATATATAAAAATACTGACCCCATTGGTCCTACATGAAATGTTTCCATTGTCCCCTTCTGCATGTTGGAGATACAATCAAACTAGGGGTCAGATCTTGCATATGTTCTGGACCTTCCGCTTTCAGTTAATATTCTGGGAGGAGGTGAGGAAGATTTCTTAGGAATATATAGACTTTGCCATACCAGATGAGCTTGCCTTTTTCATACTCCAACTTAATTCCATACCAAGAAAAAGATACAAGGAAACTGTATTCTCCCACCTTTTTAACGCGGTCCGAATTTTATCCCAGTCCTGTGAAAGCAAGCCCGTGCACCCTCCATAACAATGTGGTTTGTTAAAAGAAACAAGATCAAAAACGTGGAAGAACTCATATCCTCAAGTAAAGGCAGATGTGTTTTTACTGGATTCCATTCTCTAGTACTCTGAAGTATTTTAACATTCTAGGTAAGTCAGGCTAAGTGAGGAATTGATAGATAGCCATAGCTGGAGGAGAGTATTCCCATCCATCCCCCCCATCCCACCTTGAAACCCCTCCTTTATTTATTATTTCTTTTCCCCTGATCCATGCACACCTTTATTATTTTGTCTCTTTTTCCACTGCCAGGCCATACTGCATCCTTCCTGCCCTCTCTTTTCTTTCACTTTACCTATATGTATTGCACGTTCTCCTACAACTCATGAAGCATTAGTGTGATAATGGGAAGAACGCTCCTTACACTTGTGGTCATTGGGAAAAATTGGCCATTAACATATAGCTAAAAAGTTAATTGGTGTCTAGGAACATCTAGTAACCTCTGGAAGAACCCTGGGATTCCATGGAACACTGCTGTAAAACCATGCTCTAGAGCAGTGATGGCAAACCTTTTGGAGCCTGAGTGTTCAAACTGTGACCCAAAACCCACTTATTTATCGCAAAGTGCCAACACTGCAATTAAACCCGAATACTGAGGTTTTAGTTAGAAAAAAAAACTTGTACATTAACATCTTTTGTTTTAAAAGAAAAACACAACAGAGATTTTTATTGAAAAGTAAAAGTTTGCATTTGGTGTGCTTTTGCACAATTAATGTGATCTGTGTCGTTGTATGTATGCCGATAATTTGTCAAATTGTGGCTCTTACTGAGAGCAATACATGCAACACTCAGGTTTGCTTCTTGTATCAGATTTGATATAATTCAAAGCTGAAAACAGCTGCTCACAAGCATAAGATGATCCAAAGTAAGAAAATCAATCCCAAGTGCTTTCACTGACTTAAAATTATTTGGCAGAGAATTCCACACTTTAAGTATTTCAGAGCTACCAACTGACCACCAGCACAGAGGGGCAATGTTCCACTGACCACCAGCACAGACAGCAATGTTCCATTGACCATGGGCATAGAGGGGCAATGTTCCACTGACCACCAGCACAGAGGCGCAATGTTCCACTGACCACCAGCACAGAGGGACAATGTTCCACTGACCACCAGTAAAGAGGGGCAATGGTCCACTGACCACAAGCACAGAGGGGTGATGTTACACTGACCATGGGCACAGAGGGGCAATGTTCCACTGACCACAAGCACTGAGGGACAATGTTCCACTGACCACCAGCAAAGAGGGGCAATGTTCCACTGACCACCAGCACAGAGGGACAATGTTCCACTGACCACCAGCAAAGAGGGGCAATGTTCCACTGACCACCAGCAAAGAGGGGCAATGTTCCACTGACCACAAGCACAGAGGGACAATGTTCCACTGACCACCAGCACAGAGGGGCAATGTTCCACTGACCACCAGCACAGACAGCAATGTTCCATTGACCATGGGCATAGAGGGGCAATGTTCCACTGACCACCAGCACAGAGGCGCAATGTTCCACTGACCACCAGCACAGAGGGACAATGTTCCACTGACCACCAGCAAAGAGGGGCAATGGTCCACTGACCACAAGCACAGAGGGGTGATGTTACACTGACCATGGGCACAGAGGGGCAATGTTCCACTGACCACAAGCACTGAGGGACAATGTTCCACTGACCACCAGCAAAGAGGGGCAATGTTCCACTGACCACCAGCACAGAGGGACAATGTTCCACTGACCACCAGCAAAGAGGGGCAATGTTCCACTGACCACCAGCAAAGAGGGGCAATGTTCCACTGACCACAAGCACAGAGGGACAATGTTCCACTGACCACCAGCACAGAGGGGCAATGTTCCATTGACCACCAGCAAAGAGGGGCAATGTTCCACTGACCACAAGCACAGAGGGGCAATGTTTCACTGACCACCAGCACAGAGGGACAATGTTCCACTGACAACCAGCAAAGAGGGGCAATGTTCCACTGACCACAAGCACAGAGGGACAATGTTCCACTGACCACCAGCACAGATGGGCAATGTTCCATTGACCACCAGCAAAGAGGGGCAATGTTCCACTGACCACCAGCACAGAGGGACAATGTTCCACTGACCACCAGCACAGAGGGGCAATGTTCCATTGACCACCAGTAAAGAGGGGCAATGTTCCACTGACCACAAGCACAGAGGGGCAATGTTTCACTGACCACCAGCACAGAGGCACAATGTTCCACTGACCACCAGCAAAGAGGGGCAATGTTCCATTGACCACCAGCACAGAGGGACAATGTTCCACTGACCACCAGCTAAGAGGGGCAATGTTCCACTGACCACCAGCACAGAGGGGCAATGTTCCACTGACCACCAGCTAAGAGGGGCAATGTTCCACTGACCACCAGCACAGAGGGACAATGTTCCACTGACCACCAGCTAAGAGGGGCAATGTTCCACTGACCACCAGCACAGAGGGGCAATGTTCCTAATGCTGCAGATTTAAATGCCAGGGGGACAGCACAACATTAAAAGAATGTTACTCTCAGTTAATTATGTATAAAAACTCACATTCAGTGCAGCAAATCGGCATTCTTGTTTGTAGCAACTAGCTGCTATAGCATATCCACTGCTGACTGACCGCCCTGGCTGAAGGCACACAGAAAGCTCCAATGAGTGGCTAGGGAGGTAGTTGTGGCTCGTGACGTCATTGGCCGGCGTCGCAACCATGCATGTGTGGGACCTGATGCTCGGGTGCAGGAAAGTAGTGTGGCGACTTGGCTCGCGTGACGGCACCATGGGTCTAAAGCGTTGAGGCATATGTCTGTACAATGTTATACTTAAGCACATGGTGTGATCCTGGAATTAAGGAACATAGTCTCCTCCATGGCCTTGTGATTTTGCAAATTTAAACTATATTTAATGTTTCCAAATCTGCCTCTGGATATGCTTTCTACTTGATTGTAATGCCACATATTAAGTGTATGATGCTCTACTTTAAATAAAGAATATATTGTGGAGTGAACTTGTATGCACTCAAATGAACTTGTATGCACAACATACAAAGCCATCCACAGCTCTGTCCAAGATACATCATCAACCTAATCTCAAAATATCACCCAAATGGTCCCAATACCTCCTGCCCTATAGCTGCCTTGTCACCTCTTCCCATGCTCGCTTCTAGAACTTTTTCAGAACCTCTCCCATCCTCTGAAACTACCTACCCCACTCTGTCCAGCTATCTCCTACTTTGACCACCTTTAGATGATTCCGGAAATCTCATCTCTTCAGGGAAGCATGAAGTATGCAAGTATTCTTACTAGCTGTCCTGCAAGTTCTTAGTCCACACCACATCTTGCTTCCAGCACTTGCCTTGTCCCACCACTCACTGACCTGATTATATGAGTCACATGCTCTCTAGTATTACTAGCCAGCTGTACCACTTTTGGTGACATTGCCAGGGCCAGTTGCTATATCGTGTTCCAACTTTTCTTGAGTTGCTTTGGCCTAACCGTGGAGTGTCATTGTCAAGTAACTATTTAGGCTTGGAGGGCTTGCCTGTTTGGTTTTGTCCAAAAGCCCTTTCTTTTTTGTTGTCCCCCCTTTTTGGGGTTAAAAGGGATGTGACATTCTGACAATCATTGGACTCTTGGCACATACCACATGTTTTTCTTGACCGCTCTGGGATGAGCTCTTACTAAACAATCGTCATGATGGCAGTCAACAAACTGATACATTAGGAATGGAGGAGACTGTTGGAAACATCTGGAAGGACACTGAAAAAGCTAAAGTAGTAGGGCTTGCTGGAACACAGCTATATCTAACTTCGTGTATATTATGTAATTCTGCTTAAGTCTAAGCTATCACTTGTGGGTGGACCTGGCTTCTACTGTACTTCTGTCAAATTACTTCAAATAATAGACAGTTTTAATGTATTTATCTGATATGAACTTCCATTATATGTATGACAAGCACATTTGACTCTTTCTTCTGGCTTTAAAAACAGACAGTCTGGCCCCATTGGATTATACATTCTTTCTTCAGCTAGATAATAAAAATGTCTGATTACCTCATAGTCCCAAAAGAAAAACAAAATGCCACATACTGATATAACAACGTCATATAACATTTCAGCATGGTGTCAGAGTACTGACGTATTCTTATACAATCTCTGGTCTCCTGGGAGTTCTTCTATCCAGCAAACCCTCCCATAGACTTGGCTCTACCACCCTATTGTCTTCTTCATGTTTGAGAGATTGCAATATCAATGCTTGTGTAATAAAATGGTTTAGAGAGAGACTGTCCGTAACCTTTTGTGTAGTCTTTTGTGTTTAATTCAGCAAACCTCTAGTAGACATTTAGAGCTCCTTCAGTGTGCAGTTCCACATGTGCATTTACATGCATTTGTAATATGTTTAAGGTGTGTTTGTGGTGTTTTCTTGCATTATCTATGATCCTTTTTTTTCACTGAGTTGCATTTACATGTGTTTGCGGTGTATTCATGTGTGCTGGGGTATGTTTATGTGCAAAAAAATTACAGTGTGCTGTATTCAACTTCTTTTTTTAGGCTTTCTTTCTTCCATTTTCACTTGGTGATCTGGCTAGCAAGTCTGTTGTTTTTCAACAGAAGAAACTTTTCTGCAAATGTAGCAGTTAGAGGGTTAAGAGAAACCATTTACCACTGACAGAGATGCTTGCAATGACCAGTTTTTATTTATTCAGATAAAACCTTTATCTCAAAAGAAAAAAACTGTTGCTGTAACTGCCGTGTGAGCTGAAGTTTGGCTTCAATTTGTTAGGGTAGACTGACAATGCTGCTGTCCAAAGGTGCCCCTATGCTTGTTCATCCAGAGTGAGGGTACTTTAATACAGGAGGTGCGTTACTGGCCATATCACGAGGTGAAAACAGTATGAAAAAGGCCTAAAAAAAAGAAAACTAATGCAGCCACCTCATCTAATTGGTAAGCTGCAATATAATAACATTTTTAGTTTTTGGTTTAGTACTACTTTAAATGCATGCAAAAGTACTGCAGTGACATAAACTAGGCTCATTGAAATAAATCCTTTTTTTTAAATATGTGTTTGTACTCCTCTTAACACCTTAGTGAAGGTGGGGAGGGTAAAACAAATGTTAACGCCTGAACACAATTTGCAACTTTGACATGTGTTAGTAAAACGATACATCATAGAAACTACTTTGTGTAGCCAGGTGAATTATACCTAGTTTTTTTCAGGACAAATTGGGAATGGGAATGGATATCTCGTGTCTTTTTTATATTATCAAAGGAACATTTTCCCAAAAAGCATTTTTTTAATGTACCTGTAAATTTCTATCTTTTACCATAACTTACCACCTAAGAACAATGCAAAATAAATTGCTCCAGAAGCAAAAGTGCACATTTTGCCCTTTTATTCCATCTATAACACACTGACACTAACTGACACTGACAACAACTGAAAAAATGCTTTTTTTTTTTTAAACACTACACAAAATATACTGACACTGATCTTTGATCTAGGCCAGTGCCAGGGTTAGTGTTAGGTAGGGGTCAGACCTTGATCCTATTTATTTTTACACACTTTTGTTTGTTTACATCTTTCTCTCCTGCAAGGAGAGGAAGATACAATGTATCTATTTTTCATTTCAGAAGAGAAAGAAAACACATGGGTGGGATGCATTGTGATTGCTGTGATAGCCAATCAGAGGCTATCACAGCAATCAGGTGACCGGGAACTGGGAGTCCCAGGACCCGATTGTTAGTACAAGACCCGGGACCCTCGGTGGGAGCCCAGGCTCTATGCTGGGAGTGTGCTGTGCGGCATGCTCCCAGCACAAACACAGTTACGCATATATGCAGCCCCACGGATAAAGACCCACTCCTGTGAGGCCCCATACCTGCATACTGTCAGCAGGAAGGGGGTTAAAAAATGCGTTTGACTACAGCTGATGTAAATAAGTCCTTAAAGTTGAGCCCCAGGCAGATAAAAAAGACACAAATTGATACAGCTCTGTATTCAGCAATACATCCTTAAATGTTTTTCTTTCAGTGCAAGCAGTGGAAGTATCTGCATTTGACTTGTAATCCATTAACAGCAGGGTTCAGACTGGGTAGGGGAGAAGGAGCTCAATGAACCAACTGGTTTTTGCTGTAGTGCAAAACGCATGTGGATAGAATGATAGAGAAGAGTGACTGAGAAATGAGCTAATCAGTACACTCTTTCTATTTTCAATGTCCAGTCAAAGGCTGGGGATGGAGAGAAGACCTGTAGGTGTAACCACTAGAGAAAAAAAAAAGTCCTCTGGCATTGCCAAACTGAACTGTGTTGTGGGGTAGAAATGTGTAAATCATATAACTGATTGGACAGAAAGACATCTCTGGTGAGGTGTGTTAAATCTGATGATCAGTCCTATTTACTGTACAATTCATGAGACACGGGGTGGGCAGGAGGGGTGGCTGCCCTGGGCACTGTGGTATCATGTGAGGTAGGTGACATTACGAGCAGATTGAGTCAAGGGATTTGTTTTGGGAAATCGAATTTGGGGGGTGGCAGGGGGTAAGAATGCTTCTAGGAGGGGACATTTGGGGAGGTGTGCTAGGAGTGCTGATTTGGGGGAATTTGTGTTGGGAGGGGGGAAGAGTATTTGTGCTAGGAGGAGAAAACATTTTTGGAGGGGCATATGTGCTAGTTGGTGTAATTGGGGGGTATTTGTGCTAGGAGGGGAACTTTTGGAGGGTTGTGTTAGGATGGAGAATTGAGGTAGGGGAATTTGTGCTGGGAGGGGGAGATTTGGAATGAAGGGGGAAGAGGATTTGTGCTCAGAGAGAAATTTTGAGGGGTAGAAAATTTGTGCTAGGAGGGGAATTTTTTGGGGGGCATATGCAAAGAAAGAGGATTTGAGCTGAGAGTGGATGAATTGGCAAAGATTTGTGCTGGGAAGGTGAGATTTAAGTGGGGTGGCGGATTTTATTGGGAGGAGGGGGGTAAGCATGCAGATTAGTGCTTGATTTTTTTGGGGGGCATTGCTGACACATAATGCTCATACATCTTGTGAGGCGGGCACAATTTGGCATGTTCACCCTGGGCTCTATATGACCTTTTTCCAGCACTGTGCCAGATACTAAAACCAGTGCCATATTTCCAGCTTCTGCAGCTATGAGACCTACTGCTTTCATATAGGGAAGTGATAGTGTCATTTGTATGTGCCTTTACTCCTCCTGGCCATTCACAGAAAGCCATGTATAGGACTGAGCTGCACATATGTATAGCACAGCTGACAAGAGTTAACTTTTTTTTTTTTTAGAATGTATGAAGATTTCTGTGCTTGGGGTTCAGCGTTAATGATCAGAAAATAGCTGATATGCTAATATGCACAGTATCGTCACATTTAAGAACATCACTATAGTACAGGACCTCATATGTTTTTCAATGCTGGCTGGAGCCAGTTTGGCCCTGCGTGTACCATCAGTGGTGCTGCCGTGGTTGTACTGAGCTACCATCAAGGTATCATCCAGGTACCCTCGAGACAATTGCTATGGCTATACTCTTTCAGACACTATTGGCATCCCACTTCTTGATTTGTACAGTCATTCAAGAGGTTAGTCATGTGGCTGTTCCTATCAAATCCCCCTTTAAATCATAGAACTTGGGTTAATATACTGTATGTTTTGACTAGGGGATCCTGGATTATCAATATATATATTTTATAGGGGACCTTGAGGTTGCTGAGTTATTGTTATATTCAATCATAGAACCTGAATTTAGTCTTGTCTGTTCTTCAAATACCTCCATTTGAGCTGATTAATGAAATTTTATTTTCACCTTTGCCCCACAAATTGGCCTTCCTTATAGCAATTGCCTTGACCAGATGGGTCTTGGAACTGGCAGCCTTGTCCTGTAAAAACCCTTTTTGGTTCTCCACAAGGCAAGGTTGTTTTGTGGCCCAGGCCTTCTTTTTGCCTAAGGTGGCCTCTACTTTTTATTTAAATGAGGACATTGTTTTGCTATCCGTTGGTCTGGTACCAGTTCATTACCAGTGAATTGTTCACTATTGTCTAGATCAGGGGTGCTCAACCTTTGGCCCGTGGGCTTCATGTAGCCCTCGGAGCCCTCTGATGTGGCCTTCAACCTCAAACCAAGGAAGTGCACTTTTATTATATTCTGTGGGTTTGGTGTGCTTTCTGAAAGCAATTGCCTTTACCAGATGGGGTTGGAACTGAATGCAGTTTTGGTGCGCTTTCAAAAAGTGCTCTACACCAGCAAGATATAATAGAAGTCTATAACAAAGATCAGCTAACCTGCAGGAAAGTGGTGCAGGTAAACCGCAGCTCATCAGTGTGAAAACAGCCTTATAGGAGGCTCAGGACAGTAAGAGCTTGTTTACATTTTACGTTGACCATGCTCCCCCTCAACCACTGGTGTAGCATCAGAGGTTGCAATGGTGACCCCGCCACATGTTCCAGGGCCTGTGCAGTCATCCTATCACATTCTGTTTTATACTTGTACAGGAGAGGTGGTGGGGGAAGCATATACAGGAACAGATCCCCTCCATTTTCCTCTTGCAACTGCTGAAAGCCAGCTTCTCCTCCTCTCCCTCCCACCGATATTCAGCAGCTGCAGGAGGAAAATGTTCATTATGCTATTCATAATAATAAAATTCTAAATTCTGAACCATTTCATTGTGGCCAGTGACTGGTTACCAAATCACTTACGTGGCCCTCGCTCTTCAAATGGTTGAGCACCCCTGGTGTAGATGTGGTTTGGGACAACTCTTTATATCTAATTTTACCATTTTGGCCTTAGGCCTCTACTTCTCAGGTCTGTAACGCCCTGACCTGGTCTTCTGTTCTCATTTTTTCCAGGTTAATACTTCAGCCTCTGCCGTTGCCAGTATTTTTATATTATCTGTATATTACATATGTGTGAGAAAACCTAAAACTTGAGCATGAGAACTCTGCACCACACATTTATCCATTGTTTTTTCTGATGGGATTGGTGCCAGTATTTGCATACGCTATCATTAGTTCCTTATATGCCTATTGAGATGTTACTTAGAAACAGCATGATAATACAGTGTGCCTTACTTGTGTTGCTGGGTTACAGTGAATGCAAAATCAACCTTTTTATGAAGAGTATAGTAGCAGATAATGTATTGTGAAAAGTTGAGATCTTGTTTATTTGCTAATAATGTCCTATTTAGGATTAAATTCTGTCATGGGTAACCAGAACTCAAACACACCTGTCCTCAGCTGGGGAGTTCCAGGCACTAAAATGAATCAGTTCCCTCATATACAAGCATACAGAGGATATATGATGTGTTCCCCTCATCTCACCACTTGCAGGTAATTGAGACCTAGGCTTTTTACAATTCAGTAGTCTCTTATTCATTGTATATATTTGAATTGCGTTGCAGCTATTTGACTTACTGACTTGGGAAACACATGTATATTGGCTTCCACTGACTCTTCACTAAACAGTCATCTTTTCAGAAATAATTTGGGTGGATGGAAGACATCCAGGAAGCTAAACTTCCAAGTTATACCTGTTTAATTAAACTAGACAACAAGTAACTGTAACACTTCTACAATGTCCTATCCTCCTGAAGTGCAGCTGAAGTTAGGAATTTATGGCAGTAAGATGGCCATTCCTTTTTCACTCCCTAAAAACATACTACCTTTCAGCTTTTCCTTCTGCACTATTCATATGTGTTCCGCAACCTCTCAGCAATAAACAGGGCCTCATGTTGCTCATCTACCTCTGTCCTCTTCTAGAAATCTGAATCCACCCACAAATCCCATCTCCATTATTGGCTCATTTGGAACCATTCCCTAATGCCAGCGGAGTGAGAAACTCCTTCTCCCCGGCATCAGAAAATGCTCATCTCAGCATAAAACAGTGTGTAAAGTTGAAATGCAGGGTACATTTGCAATGACAATGCTACAGCCATAAGAGACCTCACAGGACAGGATATGTATGTTACATAGCAAAAAAGGCTGTACCTGAGTATCTGCCATTGACAGGAGTACTTTAAACCCTTTTAAGACTTTCATGGAAACCTAAATACCCAGGCCAATCTAACAGTATCAGTATGAAAGTTAATTTGACTATAGTTTACAAAAGGCTATATATTTGAAAACCAAATAATTACACTATAAGAATAGTATATTTTAATTTTTCCATTCAATATTTATTTCTAAATAATGTAATTGTATCCTACAGTTACAGTATTAAACATAAAAACACTGTCATCCCTGGACTGGTGTTACAGCTTCAGGCTCAATGCTTTATTGTAAATGAACTTCCATCCTGCAAATTACCACTGTGTCATAGCTGACACAGTGATCCTATGGCTGGGAACCATGCAGACTGGTTCCTTATCATTAATGAGGACTGGAGCTGTCAATGACTGACAGCTAGCAGCAGAGCACAAATTATTTTAAAATTGGATATGTATTTGAAAGTAACTGAAAGGCTGGGATAATTGTATGCATTTGACCTGCCATATTTAATTTATTTGAATGTTAATGGTTTTACAATTGCATGTGTTCTGTGGTCTAGAACACCAGTGTCCAGTGATGCCTTCGTCTCACGGTCATTTCAGCGGGAGCAGACAAGTATGTTCTTTTTTTATTATATGTTATGTATTCTATACTTTTAGGAGAAAAGTGATCTGCACAGGAGGTTTTTATGTGTTTAATTGCATGAGATTAACTTCTTCTCATAACTTTCTTTATTAACAACATATTTATTTTGTGTTGCAGATCAGGCATATGTCATATTGAGATTATTCTTGTGGTACCAGATACTTAAAGTGATTGTAAGGTTCAAGTATTTTTTAAAATAACAAACATATTATACTTAACTGCTCTTTGCAATGGTTTTGCATAGAGCAGCCCCATTCTTCTTCTTCTGGGGTCCCTTGCCAGTGCTCTTGGCTCCTTCCCCCTGCCAAGTGCCCCCCAGAGCAAGTCGCTTGCTAAGGGGGCACTCAAGTGGGCTCGATTCCAAGTCACACCATGTGTGTCTATTGACACACACAGTTTGGCTCGGCTCCACCACCTGCTCCCTCATCACTGGATTTGATTGACAGCAGTAGGAGCCAATAGCTTCCCCTGCTCTCACTGTGCCTAGTGCAGGAGGAGAGAGCAGTGCTCCTTTCTAAAGCACTGTGTATCATAAGCATTTGCCATTTTTTAAATAGAAAAACCTGTTTCACCTTTTTTCATCTTTTGTTGCATCTCAGTGCTCTTCTGTAGACTATTTGCAATCTCTTGGTACAGATACATGCATATACTCTAAATGATGGCTCTGTGGTATTTCTGAGGGGAGGTTTCCTGATGGTGACAACAACAGTGTGCATGTCTGTGTAATATTTGTTGCAATAGTCACTTGTAGTCTCCATCGGAAGCACATGTTACAGTATGACAATGCAGGAGCACAACAAGAAGAGGGCCACAGGGTGCTGTCACTCCATAACAGGAAGTGCCTGAACAAGGACCTTTGTGGCAAGATTACTATGTATATTATTATTATTATTATAATCATTATGTTATTTTAATGAAAACTGCTAATTTAAAAATATTGAAAATTATAATATTAAAAAATATTTTTTGAAGTTACATTAACTCTTCAGCTCATTGATTCCTACATGATGTTTCAGATTGATCAGTGACCCCAAACATCATGTAGCACCCTGCCTCTGTCAGACAAAATTTTGCTTTGGCCTTCAGCCAGTGGAGCAAGAATACGTTCTTTTAGTATGGTCAGAATTTACAAAGCTGGGTGATTGATTGCTCCTGCTTGTTTTTTGGAGGGAGCTTCAATCACTCAGTTATGAAAATGTATCAGACCTCGGCCAATTCCTGAGAGGGGACACTCAGAAGATGGCTGAGGAAATAAAAATATTTGGGAGTGTTTTCCAGAGTTTTCTTTCCTCTGCTAGGAAAGTTCACGTTCTCCTGGGGCTGCTGCCCCTGGGAGGCAGCTTGTGTGATAGAAGATTTGCAGTTTGGGTTTTGGCAGTTGCTGGGAGGAAGAACGATTGGCTAAAGTATTTTTTCTGGAGGGCACTATCCTGGAATTCTGGGATGGAGAAGTATCTTTTGTATCCCTCATTGAAGAGTGTCATGTGGACGCTGGGTGGCAGAGAGCTCCTAGGACCTACTGTGAGACTTTCGTGTTTGGCAGCAACTATGAGGATTGCTGCTTGAAGTTTGTCCTCCTGTTGATTTCTGATATTGTTTTGCAGTATCATAATCCCCTAAATCCCCTCCTGTTCAAGTTCTACAATAAAATTCCCAAAAAGACAGCCCCAAGACTGAACCTGTATTATTGGCATGTATGGAACTGTGTCTGTGACAGGAAGCCTTTGTAATAGTAAGGGAGAACCCAGGTCTTTCCCAGCTGCCCCTCCAGGGGTGAGCAATATATGTAAAAAAATGGATAAACACTAGTATAGTACAACATAATAATAATGATAATTTACTTGTTAATGCTGTCAACATTACTTGGTATCAGCAGTTTCCATTATGATTGATAAAACACCAATCAGTTCTTTGGCACCAATATGGGTGTACTCACTGACTTTCCAAAAGAGTTTGAGGTGTGTGTTCTCACTGGCTCTCCAACCTTGTTTGAGGTAGGTGTACCTACTAGCTCTACATCAGATTTTGCTGTGGGTGCGCTCACTGTCTCTCTGACAGTGTTTTGAGATGGTGTACTCACTTGTTCTCCAACAGAGTTTGACGAAGGGAAGACGCTCAGAACAGGAAGTCTTCCTGAAAGGGGTAAGGTCATGGATACACTAAGGCTGGCCATAGATGGATCATTTCTTTTCAATCAGCCAGCAGGCCGATCGAAAAAAATAAATGGTTTTCCCCATCCAAGGTGGATGGAAGAATTCTCCCTGGTGTGCCATTGTATTTTTGACAGCGGGACTTCTCTGCTGTCAGAATATCTGATCAGTGCTGCAGCTGCCGATCGAATTAAAATCTTCCAACATTCCCATTTGACAGAAGTTGATTGTTTCTATCAACATTCATCAAGCGGGGACAGCCACCAATGAATCAAAATTTGGTTGGTCCCTACCAGACCAGACGAATTTCGATTCATCTATGGACAGCTATAGTAATGGGGCCAATAACAACACACAACTGACAGACACAATTTAAAACCCTTAGCATTTGTTTTGCAACTAGCCACATCACATTTAGGACTAGGGACTGAGGTGGGGCTCTACAGAGACCTAAAAAGATTAATTGGGCCGAATAAACTTTTCATTGTTTATCAGCAACCTATTGACCCTCCGACTTTTACTGTTCCCCTTTTGACCCCCAGGCATTTTATTGACCTAACTGTGTCTAACTCTGCAATGAACTGAGTTTACCAATTAGCACTGAATAAAAGCGAAGAAACAGGGATTTACGAAATCACAAATAAACAAGTTGTAGTGGCTCTAAACCACCTTTTCAGCATATATATAGAACAATAGAACAGTAATAACCAGATTCAGCTCAATTCAGTAACTGAAAATCCTTCATAGATGGGACAGAACACCCACCTTTCACCATGTTCACTAATCATTATGGCATAAAGGCACACTTTCCATAGCAGACTTACTTTAGCCCACAGAAATGCATCCCCACCATGGAAGGGCCACTTGCTTGTGTTTACCCCCCAGGCCATAGATTCCCAGTCCTCCCCTACTGTGAGTTAAATTTTGGTATCCAAACCATGAATGGAGCTCAGTGAAAAGAAAATTATTTGTTCAGAGAACTCACACAGATTTGATTTGTCAGTGAATGATGTATCAGAAAGCTTTGTAAATCATAATGAATAATAGCATTAGCCAATGATCGCAACAACAGGGAATAATATCATGTTCTGGAACCATCATTTGAGGACTGCCAGCCATTCATGTAAGGTCCAAAATTTGCTGCATGTGAAAGCATTAACAGAAAACTCTGCTCTTGAAAAATATATTCTGGTAAGCTATTGCCATCTATTGGTAAAAGAGTAGTGCTTTTGGTCAAAATAAAATCATTTCAATGGACATTTGTCTTTTTTCAACACAACAGTGTAACTGAGGATATACAGTATGCTGAAACCATAGCAAGCTTCAAAGCACTAGAACCTTTGTCAGGCTAATTATGAGAGCCCCATAACTTCACAGCTTGCTGCAATGAGCCTGTGAAGAATACTATGTTCAAGCAAAATAAAAATATATATTTTGTATACTTCCCCAATACATGCACATGTCTCCATATTAAGTCTCACATATCGCTAGTATAGGAAAATACCTGTTGATCCTGCCAGAAATCCAATGTAAACATACCCTCCAGTGCAAACTGTCTGTGCAGTATTATCAGCCTTTCCTAATTTACTTCTGTGAACTTTGGAGCATTTCCTACTTCTGTTATAGAGATGAGAAAAGGGGAAGGTGTTCTATAGTTCCAACAAACTTCCTGTCCTAGGGTGACATGGTGCTACTCCATTAATGCAGTACAATTAGTGAGTAAATGCAACCTAGGACAGGAGGTGTGGTACTGGCAGTATCACCAGGTGAATATAGACAAAAAAAGGCCTGAAAAAGAGAAAACTAATGCAGCCATCTAATCTAAGAACTGGAAATCTCCAATAAATTACATTTTTGTTCTTGGGCTCAGATACATTTCAAAGACATGGCCTTTAGTATGTATTCATTTTGACCAGAAGTGCTACCCATCAACTCCATGGACAACAGAAGGCCCTCCTATCAGTAATAGAGACCAGATACCGGAGAATCTCTATGATTATACCTAATTAATGGATTTTCTATACTGACAGTATTGGAGTGTATATTGTAGCTTATACAAATATGTTTCTCCTTTTGTGCCTAGGCCGTTGTAGCTATGCAGACCCTGTCAGCAGAGCTCCCATACAATACCTGCAGAGACTTTCAGAAATGGCCAGCCTGGAAACTGATACAATACGGCACGAAAACACAAAAAAATGCAAAGGCAAAAAAGAAGACTGATTAAATTCAATGGTGACACCAGACATTCATGGATTATTACCAACTGAAAGAACTTTGACTGTATTACATATATTCATTTACTGAAGAATTGTTTTATACTATTTATAAAATAGATACTGGTACTGCTTTTTGCTTTACAGAAGATGAATATGCTTGGAATAAATAAAGTTATTTTTCAATACTCATTTATAAAAAACTTATTTAAAATGCATATCTTAGTTTTTATTTTAAAATGAACCTGTACTTGAATTCCCATTCATTTGCTTGTAAAATGTAGCTGTGATGCAAGAGACTGCCAGCAGGTGGCGATACATAATAAAGGACAATTTGTAGATATTTCCAGAGCAGATCTAATACTGAGAGTCAAAAGAAACCTATAATGTGGGAATATAGAAGCTGCCATTGCTTACTTCTGCTTCTGAAAAAGCTAGTTGGCAGGCTATTCCAATAATATCTATTAATATAATACAGCTGAGTCTAGAAAGTCAGTGTCTATAACTGTGTAATGTGCATCCATGCTCTGAGTTAGTGATTAAAATGTATTGAATTCAGAGACAATCAGACAACTACATTTTTTGAATGAGGTCAACAATTACAGCCTCTATATTTCTTTAAGTACAGGCTTCATTAAAGGTATTCCCCAGGCATGACCAAAATGTACCCTCAAACCTCCCTTCCTCCTCTAGATCACGTCCAAGCATTTATTTTTTCTTTTACCTTGTTCCTTTAGTGAGAAACATTAATAACCCTATGTGATGTTATGACAAGAAGGATAACCTTCTTAGAGGGGCACCTGCTGAAAGGAGGGATCAGCAAGGTACGCCTGATACAGTTCTCAGTGATGGAGTCTTCTCAGAATTACATCTCCCAAGGGCCACGGGTCTTGAGTGTCAAGGCAGCAGTATAGCCTGGGGAAAAAACAATGTATGCATAAGAAAAAAGACAGAGTTTAGTGGAGGTAAACTATTATGTATTTTGATTTATATATTCTTTTTTGCACAGTAATTTAGGGGATAGTTTATAGCTCAGCACTATTTACTCACTATATAATCATGTAGTCCAGCAGAGGCGAATTAAAGTGTTACTAAGTCCAGGACCCTGCATTCACTATATCTGGTCTCCCACAGTACACACAACATGGAAATGCAATTATTTTAGTAAATATAAACTGCTAATTACCTTTACTCATCAGCAATTAGAGCAGTCTTGTGACTTCTGTCAGTGTCCAGCAGAACACTGGTTAAAGCTTGTAGGATGAGTTTTCATTCTACCCTGATTGTGCTATGAGGCTGCAGGACCCCTGACCCTCTATCTGGACAGTGATGATTGGCCCTGTGCTGATCACATGCACTCTCCCAAGAAAAAAAAAAACTATCTAGCAATACACACTAAACTGAGCATGTGCAGCTTGCCCAAAAGGCTGTGTTCTATCTGGAGATGCATTGGGGACAGTAGAAGAAGAAGAGGATCGTCAAAGATAGGAACAAACAGCTTTTTTATACAATGCAGAGGATTAACTCCTTAGCTTCCACAGTGAGTATAACAGGCACTGCATATAAAGATTTTACTATTGTGGGTTTAGTAACAGTTTAAGACAGTGCTGGCAACATCACTGGGATCTCTGTGCAACAGTGTTGTCAGCTTGATGGATTTCTGGCAGGATCATCACTTATTTTTCATACTTGTAGCATTTTTAAATAATAAAACATTAGGGAATGTGCATGTATTGCACATATCTACTGCATATGTTTTTATTTTGCTCACACAGACATTAAAGTGGACTCCTCATCTATTCTTCACTCATGTATTTATACTGTTGTTTTTGTTTGTTTGTTTTAGGGGGGGGGTCCACTTTAAGTTTGGTGAGTTTATTTAATTGCATGCTAATTTTTCTTTCATTTTACATTTCACATTACACACACACACACTACCCCTTTTAGGCCCATCACCCTAATGACCATGATGGGAGGTAGGAAAACGTTTTTTTCTCTAAATAATATGTTAATTTCTATTTACCAAGATTTGCATCAGACATACCTGTTTGCATTACAGGCTGTAGGAGTAAATATTTCCAGCTATGGTTTTCTAAGAGTCTTATCCCGAGTGATCCTGACCTCACATGGTAGTTTTTTGCCAAATTGAATTACTACATTGTCTGACATACTGTTAAGAATGCCCCCTAGTGGATGCAAGTTAGTAACATTATTAGAAAACACACCAAGCTGTAGAGCAGTGTTTCCAACTGAGGTGTCATGGCCTGGTAGTGGGCTGCAGCCTTCCACTTGCTAGACCCCGGTGCTGCGGCGCAGCAGACGTTTACTGTCTTGAACTTCCGCTGGCTCCTGGAGTGGATCAGTGGGGAAGCATGGTGGAGGCTATGGCGAAGCGTGCTCCACAGCGAGGCCTGTAAACAGAACCCAAACTATCAGAGGATTGACAGCCTGGGCACATGAGGCGTACATCATGTGTAAACAATAAGCCACCGGGCATAAAGCAGATTGAGGGAGAAAAGAAGTAGAAGAAAAGAAGAAATAGAAGTTTTCTGCATTGCTCATATGAAGTAAGATGAAGAAGGAGCCATTGGAGAAGCATAACTCTCCTACTACCTTTGCCTTCTAGGAAGCAATAACATGCCAATAAAGAACTGGTTATGTAAACTGAGGGATATAAATATGGAATATAGTGTGCATATAAATGAATGAAAATGTTACAAAAATAATGATTTGTAAATGTGTATGTATTATAGATGGGCTCACGGCTTCCCCAGCGATCACTCTTCTTTCATTGATTTCCAGTTTGAAATTCTTTGTTGCAAGTTTTTATCCATTCTGACTGGTTTGTGTTCCAAGTCCAGATACTGACACTGCAAAAAATATCTGCTCCAGGGACTTAACAATACATTAAAAATGAGAAGTGAATAGAAGCAAATGACTGGATTTGCAATTAAAAGGGATGAGATTTCACTGTTTACTTTGGGGAAATGGTAAACAAGACTTCTGATCAGCAGCTGTGGGATACATACCGCAATTGTGTGCTATTTTTCTTTTCTTCCGTCTTAACAGTTTTAATGAATCTATCCTATAACGTTATATAATAAAATTAGTTATATCTATAACCCAAACTTTTTTTTTTCATTATGGGTCATGTAGGGAAGGGAGGTTTAGAACAAGGGTTGGCAAGAGGTCGATCATGGCCATGTTGGGTCATGGAGGGTTTGAAAGAATGTATTGTGTCCTGGTCTCCCCAAGGCTGAGAATCACTGATGTAGAGTAAAAATGTTTCCAGATAAATGTTACTTTTACAATTCAGCATAAACCCCTGCTGAATATTTACAATAGCTTTCCTTAGATGGCCCTGGCCAAAACAGGAAATCCTAGGCTGTTACCAAGGTATGATAATGGAGATCACTTTTCTTCTAGATGTCTGTAAAGGGTGGCAGAAGTAGGACATGACACTTAATGGACTTGAGATAATGCCTTCTTATTTTTATCAAGATGGTTCTGGCAGGTGTGTTATCGAAAAAAGCTCAGAAAAAGAATCTGCGTTCTTATAACAGTGGAAGTGAATGCAAATTTGATCCAGTTTCTAAACACAACAGCCTCATTGATGGAAGCTGCTGTTATGCACTGTACACAGTCTCAAAGGAACCTCAATTAATAGCTGGGAAGGATCCAGGGATGCTGAAACCCAGCATAGTAACGTGTGTGTGTGTGCACACTCTGCTGATCCCACCAAAGTTGCTGGAACGGAAAGATATTTTGTGACATGCCATCGGCATTTAATAAAAGCCAGTTTTCATTTCTGTGTTTCCCCAGGCAAAGGTCCTTATTTAACTACTCATTTTAAAACTAGAAGAAATGAGTTAAGGTTTGTATGTACAGGATATTCATGGCTTTTCCACTCATTCAAAATCTGGATTTGTCAGTGGGCTAGTTTACTATTCCATCCTTCTACCCTCAATGTAGGCAAAGGTATATGCTGTTACCATAAAGAGGAGAAAAGACAGGCGAGTGCTAGATCACATAGCCCCTCCACACACTAGTTAGTGCCATCCCGATACATGATCGTAGCAATAATGGAGAAAGAAATAGGTTGGCTGCACTGTCAGCGGTGTAGCAGATGCAAAATCCTTTATGGAAGTCTTCACCAACAGTACATTGTAGACATGACAGCTCCTACACTGGATGGAGAACAGTAAACGCGTTTCACACAAACATGTGCTTAGTCATTACTAAATTTTACCTGTCAGGGAACAGCTTAAATAGTGAAAACACAGCTGATTACAATTAAGGACTTGCCGTCTTTCACATGGGTATGTTACCAAGATAAAAAGCATTGAAATAGTTAAAATTAGCAATGAGATACACATTCATAAATCAAAATAAAAAAGACAAAAGAAAAAGAAAACCCAAAAACATAACCGCACCAAAAGTGATATATATATATATATATATATATATAATATATATATATAATGTTTAAATGCTTTAATTTCTACATAAACATTTACAAATAAATTGATACATATTAATGCACTATCCAATATCAAGTATGACAGAGGTTTTCCCAATAAACCTAATGCAGGCAGGTAAGTGAACTGACTAAAGAAAGTTACACTTTACAGAGGCTATGTAAAAGAAAAAATAGCAAATATACCAATATATAATATAATATTGGTATTTTTGCAATATTTTTTCCATTTTAAATAAATGGAAAACACTTTCCATCAACCAGCTTTAAACCATGTAAATTGTATGTGTTTAGTAGAAAACCCATTATAACATGTATGTATGGTTTGCTTAGTAATTTTATAACTTTACTGTCAACAAACACAAATTACATGAAGAATCCCCAAAATTTCCATAATAAGAAAGCAATGAATGGAACATTTTAGAATCCCTGTATACTTTATATATCAGAAATGTAAAATTATTGGACATAAAATGATTCAGACATTTCTTGCTGTGTTTTTCAATATCCATAAAAAATGTAATTATTTATTGCCTTGAACATCATAGGCCATCTGTATCTTAAAAAAAGAAGCTTATGTGATTCAGCCATCCAGCCTCATATCATCATAATAAATGGTAGCAGATATAATAACTGGTAACAGTGTTTAATTGATTATCAACAGTCTTTTCTATACATCAGATTCCACAATCCACCAGATCACATCACAGTTATGAAAGCCAAATTCTTATAAAATGTAAAAGTTTCTGTTAATTCTCTTATGGTTGCATGTACTATTTAAATATACCAATACGTGCCATAGGCAGATGATTCATGCAAAAATTAGAGCCCTTCATTCAAAGCAAATTTGTCAAGCCCTGCTGTAAGCATCCTATAAGCTGTGAAATAACAGCCTTTGTGCAGACAGAAGACTTATGTGTTGCAGTGAAAATGGAAATGTCCTCCTGCGCTTAATACAGGTAAGGTCCCTAAATTAACAGCTGCTGTCACTCTACCTTAAACCATTAAGTAACCAATTATATAACCTTAAATTAGTGAAGCGCTAAAATAATAAATCTATACATATATTAAAGTGCCATCAGTGAATAATAGTGCTTTGGTGTTAATAATTTCTTACTGATCAATGAAACACTATAACTAATATATACCAAATTAACAACTCATATTGGTATATATAAATCAAACTAATCCATAATATATCAGTGATAGATAGTATATTCCATGAAAAAGACTATATTTATATCTACAATAAATTCATACTTCACATCCAATATTTAAAGTGAAAAATAATGATCAATATTTAAAGTGAAAAGTGTATATGACAAACATAAACCTTTCAATGTGCATATACAAAAAAAAAATATATATAAAATATATATATATATAAAAAAAGTCCATGCAGGTGTAACTTGTGACAAAACGAACAGTGATCTTCACTTCTAGTGCTCAAAAAAATCCTCAAATGGCAGCAGTGCCTGCTCACCTCCCCACACTGACCCTCAAGGGGCCAAAAGGCTACTGGTCTCCTCTATGGCCAATCTTTATTTCCAGGTAGCTCAGCAGGGGATCACAGGATTTCCACTCCACCTCCACTCACACGTCATATAGGACACAAACAGAACTTCCCATAGTGTAATATTGTTTAATACACACACTTCTAGAACATATTGGTTACACTCACATTTGTTTCCTGGTTACAGAAAGCTTTCCACCTCATCCCATAGGTGTATCACATGAAACAAGGGAAACCAATATGGCCGCTGCGTCCGGACATGCGTCCCACGTGACCGGAAGTGACGTAACTCCAAACCGGATATGGCGTACTGACGCGTTGCGTCACGTGCGTCGTGACTTCATCAGGGAACCCTGATATTATAAATATTGATCATTATTTTTCACTTTAAATATTGGATGTGAAGTATGAATTTATTGTAGATATAAATATAGTCTTTTTCACGGAATATACTATCTATCAATGATATATTATGGATTAGTTTGATTTATATATACCAATATGAGTTGTTAATTTGGTATATATTAGTTATAGTGTTTCATTGATCAGTAAGAAATTATTAACACCAAAGCACTATTATTCACTGATGGCACTTTAATATATGTATAGATTTATTATTTTAGCGCTTCACTAATTTAAGGTTATATTATGTGTTGCAGTAGTGTGTGTGTATGTGTATAGCAAAGTGTGAACCACTGTGCATTGCAGTGCCATTCATATTGCAAGGTGCTACAAAAACTATTACAGTAGCGGGCAACTTTGAAAAATATGGATCAGGTCTATTTTTTACATGTACTGCAAGCCCATTCAGTTTGGATGCATAGTTTGAATAGGCCCTTGGGTCTCTTTTTTAGTAGAATCTCCAGCTGGGTGCAGCCAACTTATTCTGTGGACATTCCACAGCAATTACTTTTACAATCACAAGTTTGATCCAATTATTGGTTTTATTTCTCGTTTCCTTTTGAAAGCATTCAAGTGGCTATTATAAGTTGTAATAATCACAGATGATGCAGCTAAACTTTCAGTGTCTTGCAGGTATCATAATGTACAAGAATCAAGGACATATCGTGAACAGGCAGACAGGGTTTATTCCCTCAGTCAGGACACTTCACTATACGTAGGAATTCAGTTGATAAAACGTAAATAATTCAGTACAGGTGAATCCCCTCAAGGCTCTAGTAGAGCAGCACACTTCCTCTCTTGGCTGAAGGATAGCTGGCAGCCGTAGAACTGGGAGTGTGATGTACTATGTCACACAACAGCTGTAGAGTCTCGCACTTATTATACCTCTGTACTTTTTATTAGTTTAGTAGGGTTGTTTCTTATTTGCCCTCCAACATGGACTATTCAGAAATGGTCAACCCACCTTCCAGTATTCTTGTACTAATCACTGGCACACATTTGCAGTAAGGTTGGCCAATACGCTTTTTGATCTTCCTGCAGGATGATCAAAAAAAAAAAAACAACAAATGGGTTCCTTCGTTCACACAAGTGAGGTGGATGGAGGAATCCTCCCCGCTGTGCTTTTATACTCTGACTGTGGAGACTCCTTCACAATCAGAATACACTGATCAGTGCTGCAGCCAATTGGTTTCAGGTGTTTATTGAATGACAGTTTTCCAACAGTCCCGTTCGAGAGAAGTCTATCATTAGATTGACTTCTCTTGAGCTGGAATGGCCATAGATGGATCAAAATTCGGCCAGTCCCTGCTGAATCGGTCAAATTTCAATCCATCCATGGCCAACTTTATCCTCACTAGACAATGAGAATTTTTATTGTTGACCTGCTGAAAATACTCCGCAACAGCACCAAAATACGCATGTTCCTAACCCCAGAAACCACTAAGCAGCTCATCCACTCCCTCATCATATCACGACTCGATTACTGCAACTCCCTCCTCACTGGCCTGCCTGACCACAGGCTATCCCCACTTCAGTTGATCATGAATATGGCAGCCAGACTCATCCATCTTACCAACCGCTCCATTTCCGCCACCCCCCTCTGCCAATCCCTCCACTGGCTTCCGATTGCCCAATGGATCAAATTCAAAATCCTAACACTGACGTACAAAGCTGTCCATCATACTGCCCCAAACTACATCACCGACCTAATATACAAATACCACCCTACACGCACTCTCCGCCCCTCACAAGATCCTTAGATCAGTATGCCTGCACCCCCTTTACATCAACATGCCCCCTACCTTAACTATCATAGCTGGTGGTGCATGTGTCCTCCAGAGCACAGCATAGCTGGACAGACATCTGAGTCTGAGTTGCCGCTACCTCTCCTGCATCAAGCTCCCACACTCCTCTGCCTCTCCAGAGCTTTTCTGGACAGATGACCGCTGCTGTGTACCGGCACCAGGAGCTCATAGGGGAGGGGGGTGCACACATGTTCTCCTGCATACTCTGTATTGGTCTCATTCTCCTACCACTCTACTCCTTCTCTGAGCACCTGCCGACATACAGGCCCCTTGCACCTTCTCCTGGCTCTCTACTTCTCCTTCCCAGCGCTGGGCTGACTGGAGTAATATTTCTCTCACTATTCATGGCAGCAGTGGTGCCCGGGGCACATGCCCCCTCCCCACCCCCCCAGTTTCGGCCCTGCTCTAAGGTACTGTATATGGACACCCCCTCCAAAGTAAATGGCCATCTAGACACCGATGAGTATACAGTACAACAGGATTTAAATACTTAGAGGTAATTCAGGCTAGCATTTAGATAAAGTATTAGATTGTCTAGTAAAAGTTTTAGGGTTATTTCAATGTTAGTTTTTAGGGGGTAGTTTGCAGCCCAACTCCAAGAATGTTAAAAGAATTCCCCGCCTCACATTGCACTGCACTTCAAATGTTGTGAAACAGACCTAAGAAATATTTTTTTTTACTAGATATGCACAATTTTTCTTTTACAGATAAACATTTCATACATGGCACAGGAATCCCAGAACACAGCAAAAGCATATAAACATGGCTTTATTCAACTGAAACCCCAGATGGCTTGAATGAATATGGCATTGTTCATTAAGAGCTCACTCACACTGTGTTGATCTGTGTAGATCTATATTGATCAACGCATGCTTAATACAGGGCACATAGAAAACAATTGTTTTCTTTGTGCCCTGTTCACACCACACATGTGCGGTGGTGTGTGTTGTATACAAATGCAGCATGTCAGCATTTTATGTATGCAGCACAGCGCATATCACTGCATGTCAATGTTCAGTAGCACATTACAATGAACTGCAGTGTATAATGTCAAATAAAAGTGGAGCTCCACCCAAAAGGGGAAGTTCCGCTTTAAACCTTTGTCCCTATTAAAGATTGGCACCTTTGGGGAGTGGGCACATGACAGGTCCTAGAAGACTATGGGGCTATTCACAAAGCGCAGCGCTTCTCGCACATGCGCAGTGGGCACCCGGTTGTGAAGCCGCAAGCTGTCACAGCCGAGTGCCCGCACTGAAGATGCCAGCGCCAGGGAGAGAAGACGGCCGGTGAAACCAGCCGTGGTGAGGACATCGCTGTACCGAAGGACAGGTAAGTGTCTATATTTTAAAAGTCAGCAGCTAGTTTTTGTAGCTGCTGACTTTTTTTTTTTTTCAACTGGAACTCCGCTTTAAGTGTTTTTTATGTTTCTTTCAGTAAAGTTAAAAAATGTAAATAGTGCGATGCAGTGCAACAAAGAATTTCCCCTCCCATTACAATTTACACCAATGCATGCAGGCCCTTAAAGTAGTTCTACAGGTAGAAGATTTTTTACCTTAATTCATTCACTACATTAAAGTAAAATAAACATTCTGCATGTAGTTTCCCCCTCCACCCCATACTTATCTGAGCCTGATCTTGATCTGGCACTATTCTCTCCACTCTCTCCTCATTGGCTCAGACACAGCAGCAAGAGCCATTGACTGCCACTGCTGTCAATCAGAGACAGTGAGGAGGGAGCAGGGGTGGGCTGAGCTGCACACACAGAGCTGGCTCAGGAGCGAAAACGTGCAAATGACCCCCCATATCAAGAGGCTTACTATGGGGCAGTAGGCAGGTGGGAGGGGTCAGGAGCGCTGGTGAGGGACCCATGAAGAGGAGGGTTGGAGCTGCTTTGTGCAAAACCATTGCACAGAGCAGGTAAAGATGACATGTTAGTTTCCCGCCCAGCCTATGGTCAAATGATGGCCTACACAGATCAGGCTGCGCTGCTGCACAATCTTTCACCCACTGTGTCCATTGGACTCAGCCAATAACCGATCAGCATACCAACCACTTCCAGTACCATGTGATTGCTATGACCGATCACAGCAGATTACATGAAAATTGTACACAATGAATGCCATCAATTGTGTACCATTGTGCTGATCTCTGTTATTGGTCACAGTGATCACATGGTACAGATAGGGCCAATCACAGTCCATCTGTACCATGTGACTAGCTGTGGCCAATCACAGCTATCCACAATAGTAAACACTGAATGAATCCATTTAATTCAGTAAAAATAGTTGCTTATACCAGTGAAAGTACACTGCTTAAAAAAATTATAGGAACACTTTTTAGTCAGAGTATAGCATCAAGTCAATGAAACTCCTGGGATATTGATCTGGTCAGTTAAGTAGCAGAGGGGGTTGTTAATCAGATTCAGCTGCTTTGGTGTTAATTAAATTAACAATAGGTGCACTAGATGGGCAACAATGAGACGACCCCCATAAGAGGAATGGTTTTACAGCTGGAGGCCACTGACATTTTTGCCCTACTGATCTTTTCTGACTGTTTTTCACTAGTTTTACATATGGTTAGGGTCAGTGTCACTACTGGTAGCATGAGGTGATACCTGGATGCTACAAAGTTGGACTGCACAGGCAGTTCAACTCCTCCAGGATGGCACATCAATATGTGGTATTGCCAGAAGGTTTGCTGTGTCTCCCAGCACAGTCTCAAGAGCATGGAGGAGATTCCAGGAGACAGGCAGTTACCCTAGGAGAGATGGACAGGGCCGTACAAGGTATTTAACCCATCAGAGTGGCCTGAGGGCCTTATGTCCTCTAGTGGACCCTGTGCTCACTGCCCAGCACCATAGAACTTGATTAGCATTTTCCATTGAACACCAGAATTGGCAGGTCTGCCACTGACGCCCTGTGCTTTTCACAGATGGGAGCAGGTTCACCCTGAGCACATGTGACAGACGTGAAAGGGTCTGGAGAAGCCATGGAGAATGTTATGCGGCCCGTGACATCGTTCAGTATGACCATTTTGGCAGGGGGTCAGTGAAGGTCTGGGAAGGCATATCCATGGAGGGACGCACTGACCTCTACAGGGTAGGCAATGGCACCATGACTGGCATTAGGTATAGGGGTGAAATCTTTGGACCCATTGTCAGATACTATCCAGCTGATGCAGTGGGTCCTGGGTTCCTCCTAGTGCATGACAATGCCCGGCCTCATGTGGTGGGAGTATGCAGGCAGTTCCTGGAGCATGAAGGAACTGAATGGCCCCCATGCTCACCTGACCTAAATCGAATAGAACACTTCTGGAATATCATGTTTTGGTCCATCCAACGCCGACAGGTTGCACCTCAGACTGTCTAGGAGCTCAGTGATGCCCTGGTCCAGATCTGGGAGGAAATACCCCAGGACACCATCCGTCGTCTCATTAGGAGCATGCCCCGACATTATCAGGCATGCATACAAGTACATGGGGGCCATACAAACTACTGAGTACCATTTTGAGTTGCTGCAATGAAATTTCAGCAAAATAAACTAGCCTGCTGCATCAGTTTTTCACTTTGATTTTCGGGGTGTCTTTGAATTCAGTCCTCTGTAGGTTGATAATTTTCATTTCCATCAAATGATGGGACTTCCTTATGTTCCTAACACATTACCCAGTCCTTATCAGTTTAGATATCCAGCATGATATTTTTCCCCATTGAGATCTGATGTGTTTTCAAAGTGTTCCTTTAATTTTTTTGAGCAGTGTATATACACCATAGTTTGTTGACCTAAATTGATGAAGAAAGATTATATATTTGCAAGATTCTATAATAGATACAATGAAAAAAACACTTTTTTTTCAAAATCTTCAGTCTTTTTTCATTTATGTAGCCAAAAATAAAAAAACACAGTGGCGATTAAATACCACCTAAAGAAAGCTCTATTTGTGTGAAAAAAAAAAAATAATATGGGTACAGTGTTGCATGTCATTCAAAGTGTGACAGTGCTGAAAGATGAAAATTGGCCTGGGTAGGAAGGGAGTGAAGGTGCCTGGTATTGAAGTGGTTAAAAAAAAAAGAAAAATTATCCTTTACAATCTGTATTGCTTTATTTTTTTTTGCCATGAAAAATAGTCAAAGCAACAAAATATCGTAGCTATAAAATGAAGCAGAGATAGTAGTTTAAATTCCTAACAAGTATACCCATGATAATAGTTTGTAGCTGAATCCTTTTCATGCTTGAGTTCATTATGCTGGTATATTATTGCAGGAAAGTGGGAAATCCAAATAAGATTAAGTTTACTAGACAGGAAGGTTCAGCATATCTATATAAGGAGATGGAACCTACAAGGATGTCCCCTACCAGCAGAATGCACTTAATTACCAGTGACAGATTCTTATATATGGTCTGGTTCCCCTTTAGGGATGTTATTTTCGGGCGCATTCTAGGCAATGTGCAAAGTACAACAACTGCTGGAGAAAAAAACCCAGAAACCATCTTTTCTTGTATTGGCTGCAGTGTGGTAAAGCATAATATGGATTTATGGATTACTGAACTTTGCACATTAATTAGTACTGCTTTATTGATTACTGTAAGATTTAGGATTCTCAGAGGATGCGGTGATACAAGAACCTTTACGTAATATTTCATTATTTTAAGAAATATTAAGGGCTTCATAACACCAATACATGAGGATTGCAGTGCTTATGGTTTACACACACGTGTAGGTATGAATGTGTTCTTATAGTTTGCCTCTGTAGATCTGGGATTTTTACTTGAAATGCTTTTCTGTGCAGTAAAATTCATAGAGAAGAGATAGTAGGCCCTAAAGGGAAACAGTCATATTTGGGCCTATGCAAGTTTCTCACTATTCACTGTTAAAAGATAAATTCACTTTTGGGAACATGTTACAAGTCCCACTCATTTTTAGGTTGGAACATGTAACATGTTCCCACTGCTGCAGCCTTTCCCAATCTGCCGCCTCTATTGACAGCGAACCAGGAATATTCTCCCCAAACCCGCTGTCATGCCCATCCACCGCGTCATTACATAGTTAGTCTGGCTATAAAAAGACAAAATTCCATCCAGTTCAACCATAGAAAAAAAAAAAAGCTATAATCCTATACCCACAGTTGATCCAGAGGAAGGCAAAAAAAAAGAGTGAATGGGAAAACTACAAATCCCATCAGCCTTTGTGGCTGATGGCTTGTAGTTTTCAATAAATTACCTGAGCACTGCTGAACACTCTACTGTAGGTAGTTCGTTGATGGTTCCTGTCATTGTAAAACTGCCTGCCCATACGAGGTACGAGCAGACAGCTACACTGACAGTCTATAGGAGCCATGCATGGCACCCGCGATCTGCTGATCATGGGTGCAGTGCTTTACACGCGCCTATAAAAAAATATTAAATTCACATTTTTTACCTGCAAAAATATGTGCATTTATAAATTTGTTTTTAAAAGGTGAACTTATCCTTAAACACTGAAGTCCAGAATAAGCAAATATTGTAACGTGTATTTTAATGTAAATCTTGGTGAGCTTTGTGTATTTCAATAGAAACATATGACTTTCAGATCTGTGCGATAATACAGCATAAAAGTTTGCCTCTGTGCAGGAGCTTCCTGTAATAAAGACCAGCCACTGCAGCTCTCCCTCCTTGTGCAGGGTGGCTGGTCTTGTATCCGCCCCTTCCTGTAGTTTCTCCTGGCAGCATATAGCAGGTGGAGTCTGCTGTGTCCCTCATACAACTCTGCTCTGTGTACATGCTGTGTGCAGCACAGTGATTATGTCACTACTACTTTTATTAGATAATAACTGGGTTTGCAAAACTATTTGCTGCACACAAAGAAGATTTCTATCTTTTGTGGTTATTGATGAAAGTTTTGTGCCTTGAATTTGGCTTTAAGTGATTATAATGGTGCAAACTTAGTTATGAATAACTTAGATTTACCGTCTTATTTAGCTGTACTTACTTTGTGTGGGATGACACTGCATCAGTCATGTTACTGGAAGGAACAAAATGCCCCTGCGTCAGTGGTGACAGTCTGTGAAGGACTGCATTGGCATCTATGTCAGTGGGGTGCAGAAGGAGAGGGTATCTGGGCTCTGTCTGGTGCATGGAAGTAAAGTGATTGGGGGGGGGTTCTGGAAGAGGAAGAGGGGGCTGAGGGGCTCTAAAGGTGGAAGGAGGTTAATGGACACTTAGTAGATTCTAGGGGGGAGAGAGGAGATCTAGGGTTGAGTTGTCCCTCCCCCATCCTATGTGTGCTCACAGTTCATGTCTCCTTTTCAGCGTGCTACTCAATGGGAATGAAGGCTGCCTTCACTCCTTAGCAACATAGTACTGAAACACTCACAGAGGGCTACTATTGGTGGAACAGGGCAGAATCCTTCCTCCATCAGTTATGGAGGTGCTTGCTCCTTCTGACAGGGGAGATGCTGCAGTCCCTCCTGTCAGTGAGGTGCAGGAGAACAGAGTGGCTGAAGCTCCCAGTGACCCCCCCAACATTGCACCCAAGTCAAGTGCCACTTTTGCTAACCGCTTGTCCCGGAGTATATATTAGAAAAATTACAGATCCATTGTATACCTTACACAAACTTACCTTTACAAGTTTAAATAGTTATTTTGGTCTATGTAGCGAGATTGTGGGCACCTGCAATTTTCTTTTTGTACTTACCTTTAACTCTTCAGATTGGAACAGACGTGATATTGCTGTAGTAGAATGACATCATCCTTGTACCAAAGAGAGCATCTAATATAATGTGGCATTCACTAATCGATGGCCAAAATATATCGTGCCTTGACTGTGATTTAATTTAAAGCAAGCATGTTTCCTTTTTTGTATGCAGGGCAAAACAAATGGTTTGATTTAAGCCCCCTTACCTTTGACAAGCACTTCACATCCCCAACTCTTTTATTCAGCTGTCAGAAGGGAGAAAGTGAAGGCTGGTAAAAATTCAAAGTCTATGTTGAAGCTTATACAGTACTGAGGAGTCTCCATGATACCATGTTGAAGCATTAGTAAACCGACCCCCCAAAAATTGGGTCCCCTATAGGTTTATTGGATTCTCTAGCACATTATGACAGACTTACCTTTCAAACAAAACCCTCTAGTGGCGCTCTGTCACTGCTGCCGGGGCTTCCATCTTCACTTGCTCCTCCTTTCGGGTTTGCAGGCTCTGGTCATTTGAATAGCTGGGGCCGCAATGGCGTCGCTCCCACGCATGCACACAGGAACAGCAGCCGCAGCACAGAGCTCTGCATTTCATGGAATACTGTGCGTCCCATGTGCGGATGACGTCATTAGCTATTGCCAATGGGAATATCTCCTAAACTGCGCATGTTTAGGGGCTATTTATTGTAAACTTACCTGTAGGTACAAGTTAATATACAGTGTTTACTACCACTTACCACTTTAAATGCAATGCAGACACTTGCAGCCCTGAAACCAGAAATCACTGTAGTAGTGGTGCTTACTATACTGATTTCCATATTCTGTGGGGATCCCATAGGTATGGAATATGCATACTTACTTTGGTCCAACCTGGATCAATGTATGCAAGAAGATGTGTAATGGACATCTTGGAAAACGTTTTTAAAATCGGATTTGCTGCAGCTGACGGTCAATAGCTGCTACTGTATTTTATGTAATAATATTTCTACACTTCATATACTATAGTTACAAGATGTCTTACTTTTCATTGCTAATGTATCAATTTATTGCCATTACGTCATAATTGCAAGATAAAGACCACATGTGAGAGAAACAGAGGCTGAGATCCAGCAGAGGCTATTTGGAGGGATGGCATCCTGAATATTTAAAACAAAATATAAGTACGTAGGAGACAGGCATGAGGTTGATTTACTAAAGTAGTAGAGGCTGTTCACTTAGTGAAGTAAATCTTACGTTTACAAAGAGTATGTTCACTTAGCTTAGTCAATAGTGTAACACTGGGATTTATTTACTAAAGAAGTAGACCATGTTCATGTTGCGAAGTTAATTTCCAATTTTCAAGTGAATTTTACGCATAAACAAAAAAAGAGAAAGAGGGAGGAAAACAGAACCAACCCTCAAAAATGTGGGGACTTTTGAGGCACAACATCTATATAAAATCATTAATTTATTTCATATCAATATACACCATATATATTATAACATTTCTATTAGTGTCCAGCAACACTGTATTCTTGTAAAAAATTAAAAGCTTACAATCGGAAAGAATATCATATTGCGCCACAGATGATCTAATTCTTTCAGCTCATAGAATTTTCATTTAGCTTAGTGAATATGGTGAAAACTCACTTTGCAAAGAATATCTAATTATGTGCAAGGATTATTAAAAAAAATTGCATTTTGCTTGCATATGGTTGGATGATAAAATCTAGCAGAGCTTCACCTCATTCACTAAGCTATGGTAATAGTCCCTTGTAAAATGAAAATTTGCTTTGTTAAGAAAATAGCCTATAAACCTTTAATAAATCATTTTAACTTTGTTCACTTTGACTACCAACCATGTGCAAGGGAAAATGGAAAAAAAAAATAGGGCTTTTGCTTGCACATGATTTGACGATTTAAGTGAATTTAGGTTCACCTCTATAACTAAGCTAAAAGTGCAACATAGTAAACTAACACTCATAAGTTTATTGTTATTACTATTATTAGTATTTTATTTTTTTTACCTAATTAATGAACTAAAATAGTATGGTTTAATATAAATTTTCTCATATTTGTCTGAAATTTTTGTATTCATTTTGATACTTCCAAAACTATTATCTATAAAATGTAACACCAAGGAGGGGACATTGTATTGATATCAGATCAATATGGAGATGTCCTTAGGTTCTTTTTATTCCTGATGAAGGGGGCGCTCTTGAACCCGCAAAATGTGTTGGATACTTATTGGTTCGTCCACCTAACTTTTCTTGGAATAAAGTTGTATCTGGACCTCTTAGCAGTGATGTGGTACTTCAATTTCAGTTTTTGTTACATTACTCTACAGACCAAGGAGACCATGGAGATCCTCTGGGTTGCAGAAGCTTCTTGCCCCGGCAGCAGATCCTTTACATCAAAATGAATACTTTAGGATAGCAATACCAATGAGATAACCTTACAGGTACAGCACTATTTTTCCACTTCCCTCACTTGCCAATGTGAGGGGTAAGAGACCCCGTATATATACTTTATAGTCTGGCGGAAGTCTGCCTGGGTTTTTGGTGATCATGAGAAGCATTGTAAGGACCAGGTCATGGCAAAGGTGTAAAGATATATGCTTTGTACAGTGATGTGATTAATATGCATATGTTGATGTATACGAGTCTTGAGACTCAGTCCTAAGGAGGAAGCTTCTTTTTTTTGTTTTGTGGTAGGAGAATCCAGGGTTATGCCCCTTTCATAGTGCCCTTGGGTTGGGCCCCTTAGTAGGGTCCCAGGGGTTTAGAGCCTATTTTTCTTCATTTTTCTAGGGGCTACACCCCTGTGCTTTTTAATTATTTGCTTTGGGGTTAGGCCCCTGTCAACATGTTTTGTTGAGGTTATGACCGCTAAGATTTTTTTTGAGTGTCTCCCAGTACATACCATATTTTCCCACAGGGGGTTATAGGGTGTTGCTTTTATATAAATAAAAAGAACTTACCAAAAGTGGGCAAAAAAGTGAACACAACTAGGTGCATGGAGAAATCCCCCCTGCCAGGATATTGCATTCTGACAGCAGGACTTGGTGTTGTCAGAATACATTGACAAATGTTTTCCAACTTCGACAGAAGTCAATCCAATGGTCCACTCTGATCGAACAGGGACAGTAACACACTGATCAAAATTTGGCCGGTCCCTGCTGAACCGGCTGAATTTCGATCCCCCTATGGCCGCCATCAGTGCATTGTTATTGACAGTAATAGTTATCCCCAACTGTGTAAATGAAGGATCACATATGCTTTACCTATCCAGCATCTATGTAAAATTAAAATGCCTGTTTTGGATGGGCTGACCCTTTAACCCTCTGTTAGGCTGTGTATTGTGCAAACCTTTATTTGTAGACAGTCTGTGTTCATTCCCAGGCTTTCACCTGACATGCTAATGCTTCGCAACTCGACCTTTAATATAATCCCTTTTTAAAGTATCAAGTTCAATCATCTGCGCTGATGGTGATAAAAGCAGTCCTCTTCTGACCCCGCAGAGCGATGGTGCTTTTAATTAGACTTACTTTTTATCATCCAAAATAAATTTGACATAATAAAATTTTGAAACAGATAAAAAGACCATAAAGCAACCAAGCATAGTGGGGTTTGTCTGGCAGATTTTGAGTCAGATTCAGTTTCTCTTGTCTGTGCTTTTTTTTATATATAGCCCCTTTATAATTAAACAAGTGGCAACATGAAGCTATACAGTACATATTACTTTTTCACAAGTACAAAACTGACATTTGTTGATGCATACTTGATATTTTTCCAGGTGCAAATGATACGATGTTATGCCTTCCTCTATGCTTAATATTGTAGCAGTATTAGACCCAAAATCCAACATTTATTATATTTCAGTTTACCAATTCTTAGATGTAATGGCTGCATTAATTTTCTTTTTTAGTCTTTCTTAGTAATATTTTCATCTGGTGATCAAGCCAGTAAGTCTGTTGTTTTTCAAAAGAACAGGCTCTCTTGCTGTTACAGGGATGAGACAAATCATTTACAACTGACAGGGGTGCATACAATGGCCAGCTTTTATTTAATTGTTTATATAAAACCTTAATCCCAAAAGGAAAAAAAAAGTTTGTTGTAACTGCTTATAAAGTGTGAGGTGGAGTTCAGTTTTAATTAGTGTACTTAAATCTGCTAGTACATTTAACACTCCCCTCCCCCAGACTGACAATGCTCCTGTCCAAATCTGCCCCCTGTGCTCATTCATCCAGAGTGAGGGCATTCTATAATTCAGGTGTGTTACAGGCCAGAGCACTACAGAAAAACAGAGGGAAAACAGAGAAGAGCTCTGCCTAAAAAAAGAAAACTAATGCAGCCACCACATCCAATGACTGGTAAGCTGCACTATATTATATATTTGGTTTAGGGTTTAATACCACCTTCAGGTTTGTTTCCCTGGCTACAAGATAAATTATTTATTTAAAGAAATATGTTATAAGAGACCTACAGGGGTTGCCTTCTTCTGAAAATACTAGTTATCAAGCTGTCTTTGGCATAAATATTTTCTGAAAGTGTAATTAATCCCAAAACATTTATTTGCATATATTTCTGTAAAATGAGTATTATACTTGTGTGCAAAAGCTTGCATCCATCTTTTTTTTGCAAATACCTGATTAAGCTTGCCTTTCCATGCACTTGCCAATGGCAATGTGATTGCAACCGATCTTCTGGCTGTTGCATTGTCACTTTTGCCTGCCAAATGCTATGTCTGCTGCGTGATGAGAAGCCATTGACTTCCTAATTTTTCCCAGAGAAGATGGCACCATAAGACTCTTTTCGTCACTTGTGGGCAGCTCCAATTGTCTGGTGGCATCGGCTCCTCTTCTCTCTCGCAGCTTCTTCTCTGCTTGCTGGTGGCCAAGGAGGGAGAGAGAAAATTAAGTGCCGGCTGTGTGGGCAGCTACAGCATCATTGACAGCCTGGTCCATGTTGTCACTCCTCTCCTTCCAGCTTTGCAGACAGGGGCTACACTGGGTCAACCAAGTACAAATCAGAAGAGCCTCCCCTAAGTGGAGGCTGCTAAAAGTGAGGCGCAGCAATAAGAGCCTGTGTCAAAGGGCTTTTTTGTGGTTAAAACAGCTTATCTCCCCACACAAGCCAACGGAAACACGGAAGCAGCTTGAAGCAGGTGGATGCAGCTTAGAAGGAGGTCAAATGCAAGTCAAATGTACTTGTCAGTGAACTCTGAATGATCTCAGAGGTTTCTTAAACCAATCTCAAATGCAAATGGAATGTACCCCTGTAGCAAATTGCAAGTTCTCATCAACACAAGAACAAAACCTGTCAACACATTCCATCATAACACATTAATTTTGTTTAACAAAAGATTTTATTGAGTTTTTACGATTTTTATACAAAATACTCAAAACTGCACGGGAAGATGCCGTACTGAGAGTGAGGTAAGGCTTGAAAGAGGTAGGTACACAATAACAATTCTGTCTGAACAAAAGAGTAATGCACAGAGATGTATCACACATGAATAAAATCTATATATGTGCAGAGCCAGTCTCATTACAACAGAAAAGGCTTCCCAACAGAAGAGCATCCTCACCAACAAAGCTTCCCCCTGAGCAAGAGAAGAAGAGGTGTTGGGGGAAAGGCAGAAACGTCCAAGAAGTAGGCAAGACACCGGAGATGGGGGGTGGGGGAGTGAGGAATAGCCACCTTTATCCACAACAATCTGTGGTTAGAAAGAAAGGGATGGAGATACAAAAGACAAAGGAATTTTACTGGGGAGTGGGGGTGGTGAAGGGAGGGGTGCCAAGTAACTCTATGAGGTTGTATCATATGCAATCATATGGATAGCAAAGAGCAGTCCAGGCTCAGTTGATCATTAAAGACAATCCATGGGTCTCAAATCTTCAAGAACTTAGCATGGGTATCCATTAGGATAGATGTGAGCTTCTCATGGGCCATGGTTCCCATGAGCTGCTGCGTGACTTCAGCAAATTAAGAAAATGCTGACGCCAAGCTCTAGCAAATGTGTGTCAAGCTGCTAGGAAGATGAACCCCACTTGCTTCCTCTGGGCGTTTGTCAAGGACAGAATGGTCTTATGCAGGAAGGGTTTCCAGGGATTACGCACCAGTGAAAAGTTTATGACTGATCTGATCAATAAGTTGAATAAATGTAACTTGTACTGAGCCCTCACAAAGCTGTGTGAAAGAGTAAGGACGCCATGTTGTTCAGAATTCAGCCAAGACAATTTGTAACACAAGTTGGTGAATAGCAGCAGTTGTCCTCTTTTCTTAGCAGCCAAGATTCTAAAACTTCAGTATATTTCATACCTCATGAAATATATAACCTTGCTCAGTGACTGAAGTCTGCTGAAACCAGGACCTGCAAGTATATTTTCATTATGGACTCCTTTTTATTTCTCTGTTACATTATTGTCTCTTTGTTTCTTTCTGATACCCTTTTCTGTAAATATTTTATTTTGCACCTTTTTATTTTACCTTTTGGTTATTAAACCATTATGAAAAAAATGTTAAAACTGTCTCTAAATGCCCTAACGCAAACTTAAAGAATCCCTGTCTCTTGAAGAGCGCAACTACATGATAAATCTCTGAATTTGCCTGTTTGTGTTGACAGTGCTTGTACAGACTTTTATTTTAAAATCATAATTTTTATTGCTAATCTTGGGAAATTTCCTGCTTTTTGGTAAAAGCAGGTAGTGGCAGTTTAAAGGGTTAATTGCTGAGTTAACCTAACCCAGTGAGGGCTGCTGGCACCTAAATGGTCCCACGAGCTGGAGAATCTTTGTGCAGGGTGAGGCTTAGAGTGTAATTGTTGCATATCAGTGACAGCACGGTGTGAGGTCAGCCAGTCATTTGTCACAAGTTGGTGAGAAGGGCAGGGGTCTAACACCACGTTTGTCACAAGTAGACCCGAGTTCAGAATCTTATGGCTTTAGGGTAGGACCACCAGATATGAAAAAAGGGTCCCAGGTTTCCTACAACCCTGAAAACAAGAATATGACAAAGAGGGGACAAAATTCACCACTCACACTGGGGTCATAAAGAAGCTTGTAGGCATTCTCCTGGGCAAAAATATTCTAAGAGCATTTAGAGGAATCAAGACAAATTTGGTTCCAGGAGGAATCATTCAGAGATTTGTCTAAGTTCGCTTCCCACTTTGTAATGTAAAAATGGTATGCGGCTCCAAGTTGTGCGTCAGCGAGCTGTAGAGGTCAGACACCAAACCCTTCAGTCAGGGATCCTTACGACACCTATTTTCAAATGAAGTCAATTGTTTAGGGGAGTCCGGATAGAATTTAGCCCTGGTTCACACTGATGCAAATTGTCATTAGATTTGACTGTTCAAATCACGTGACAAATCACTTGCAATGATCAGCAATGGAACTGTTCTAATCAGTGTGAATCTGACTTTGTTGGAGTCGCACTGATTAGAAAAGTAGTTCCTGCACTACTTTTGCAATTTGGGTTGTGACTTGCATAGACATTTGTGCATGAAATCATACTGCCATCTGACTTTCAAGTGAAGTTGCATGATTTCAATGTCAGATCCAGTGTGACCCAGGGCTTAAGGAGAGAGGATGATGGATTTGAGTGTAGCAAAAGATCTCAGCAGTTTGCCAGTGCTTACGTACATGGTCGAAGGATTTGATGCCGTCCAGCGCCATGAACTTGTACACATATTTAGTCCCTCTCATCTTTCACCAGCAAAACGCTGCTGGGTTGTCATTTGCTGGCAAAAATTGGGGAGTGTCTAAGATACCAGATAAGGGCAAATGGGATGAGTCCCATAACCACATCAAGTGTAGCAGGGTTGGGTCTGAAAAAATGGGCCTATGCCGAGGCAGAGTCCATAGAAGGTTTAAAACTGGAAAAAAACATATCATAAACCAGGAACAAAAGATGGCCACCGGCCTCCATGCGGCTCGGACGGCGTGACGTCACCGGCTAGGCTCCACTGGCCGGTGACGTCACACCGTCCGAGCCGCATGGAGGCCGTCGGCCATCTTTTGTTCCTGGTTTATATTATGTGGATTTCGAGTGTGGGTTTAGTCGCCCTGCATTGATGAGTCCTTCATTGGCTATGTGAATACCTATTACTACATACTTGATGACCCCCTGCTGGCTGGATGAAGGACCACAGTTGCTAGAATTGGGTTGCTGATTACCTGCCGTGCTGACGGTCTGTCAGATGAACCCTACTCCTTCAGTTCCGGAGCACCAGGAGTGGTCTGATAACTCAAATGCGCAGTCTTATGCGCTTTCTGGTTAGTGCATATTATATATCCACCTTGCACCTATCGTTGGGACTATTGTTGCGTCGTAGGAGATGGCATTATCAATCACTATAAGCACATTATCCAACACCACTGTTTTTATTATTATATTTTTATTATTTCAATTTCATTATCAGTTTATGCAACTTTTTTGATCATCTGCTTTTACCTTCATCTTAGTGCTGTACTACCACATGTTTGTGAAAAAAGGGTCAAGTGCAGTTTTGGTGCATTGGCAGTCCATTAAAGGCCAACTGTGGCAAAAAGTACATCAGCATTCAATTAGTTATATACAGTTTTACATTCTTGAAAAACTACACCCCATCATGCCAACTTTTTTCTTGCTTAAGTAAATCTTGTTCACATTCTGAGAGAAATATAGCTCCCACTGTAGTTTCTAGGCCACTCAGGTTTAAGCCCTGCTGCTCTCATAGGCTCAAGCTCTATGGTCATGCCTTCACCTCCCTCTCCTTCTGACCATTCACAAAATGAAGCCTGAGGCTTTGTTTCAGTGATTACCTTTTTAGGGAAAGGGAAATATAATTGAATGAATGCTGGTAAAGGTTTCAAAGCAGATATCTGGGCAGAAACATTAATGCATCATTGTAAAGGTACTTTCATACCTTTAAGTAAAACTTTCTTCTTTCCATTAATTGCTATCCAGGTAGAGATAAAATCATGCTTTCTTTAGTGCTTTAAGGTGTTCTTTCCCTTTAACTTCCATTGCATAAGACCGGTGGCCGTTACGCTCTCTATCCCTCTGGCCACCAGTCTTGTAACTTTTTCACTGTAGTACTTTAGACAGCGAGCAGACTTAATTACGCCCGACTCACTGTAGTGGGTGGATCCAGGAGTCTCAGTCTCCCGGTCTGATCCACCCACTTTAACTGCAACCATGGCTCATCTCCGCCTGGATCATGTACCTTCATGTCATGGGAAATGTAGTTTTGTATAGCAGTGCAGATGTGATGTGTGGTCAGCTCTAAAGCCCTCCTCCCAGCGCTCAGAAGCAGAGCAATTTTCTGTGGAACGCTATGACGTCACAGTACTTTACAGTCACAGAGATCTAAAAAAGTATGCCCTTTTTGGTTATAATTCGGTAACGGTTTAATTGGGCCAGCAGAATCCCGGAGTTCAGATTTAAGAATGCATGGGCTAACTAAAACTCAAGCGTAATGTAAAATGCATGCTTTGCAGGGGCGGACTGACCATTTGGAAACTTGGGCACTGCCCGAGGGCCTGGGGTCAGTAGGGGGCCCCATGAGATGCCCCTGGTACCTTTTTCATAGGCTTTTTTGAGTTTGGGCAAGGACACAGGGGCCCCATGATCCCCTATTGCCCGGGGGCCCCATGAGTTGTCAGTCCGCCCCTGATGCTTTGTCACACTGCAAAAGTGTGTTCAGAGTTTATTTACAGTATATACTAAGCCTGAACCTCTGATACTGTACTCCCTGCTGGCTGAACATAGAAAAAGACAAAATTTAAGCAAATTGCAAGAAAAAAAACTGACAAGGTAGGCAAGAAAAAAAGACAATTATATATAGCAGCAAAAAAGAAACATGCATACCATCCAACCTACCCATTCTTTTCTACAGCAGGCTGTACTTTCTTCCAGCAGGGATTTCGCATATTTTATAATGTCTTTTGCACAATATTTCCTTTAATCAGTAATTCCTACAGGGCATGCTACCTAATGTATCTAATTGGTGTAACAACAAGGATAGGAGAGGCAGCAACCTTTGCCCCTGGAGATCCAATTCCGATGTTGATTCAATTTGTATCTTTTAATTTATAGCATTTTTTCTGCATTTCTAGAAATATAAATATAACATTTTTAACGCTTACTCTGCTCTTACTGGACCAAAAATAATTCTTGTTTTGCATTGCATTGCATTGCTGTTGTGGCCTCTTAAATAAAATGTCTTAGTTATAAAGTGTATAGTGTTATTTAATTGAAAAAATAAATGCATAATTAAAGTGTATCTAAACCCACTGCTGTAAATGGAGGGGATGCTAATTTACCCTTCCTTAAAGCTGAAGTATGAAGAAAAATAATTTTTGACCATTTGCATATCAGTTAGCACTCATATCTGGCTTCTGTAACATTTGCTATTCAAGGAGCAATTTCCTGTCAGCACCAAATGTCCAGTGCTGAGATATGTAGTTCTGGCTGCTGTACATGTAGAGGTGCCAAGTGAATTAATGGGAGTCACTCACTTAACACCTCCTCCATTCATAAAGAAGCTTGAATTCTTTTTAATTAACCCAAGTCACTCTGTGATTGGAAAAGGTGCTGTTGAATATCATGATCTCCCCACCTAAAAATCACAGAACACCTTGCATCCTTTGAAAAGAATGCTAGCTTTTTTCTGAATAGAGTAAATGATGAGCGAATGGCTAGTGCTGATCATTGATTTGTCTGGTTCTTCTTCTTGTTCTTCCAAAAGGGATTTATATTTCTGTTTTTTTTGTCAGTTTTTTGTCAAACCAGCCCAGAATGAGCCCTCCTACATTTCAATGCTTTGAGTGCTGCAGATGGCTGTATGTGTACACGAAATTCAAGAAAGCTATAATTAATAGAAACTGATCTTTAGGAATTTTCTGAATTATTGTACTAATAAAACATGCTAGCTGCAATTAGACAGAGATGCATCATGTGTGAAGATTGTTGTGGATGTGGAGTCTTGGAAGGTGTCTAAAAAATTTAAAAATAATGTAGTTTTGTCTATGTTGCCCACTACAGTAGGCTGCAAAGACAAAGTGTGTGTGTGGTGTATTGGTGTGATGGGTAAGCACTTACAGTTACACAAGCTGGTTGTCTAATCTGGTGGTGTTGCTGGTGGTGTCTGCACAGCCTTACAGCTGCTTTCTCAAGAAACAAAACAAATTAGCTTTCTATGACCTCAATCGCCAAAGACTCCTACTCCCCACACCCAAGTTCCCTTCCCCACAGTAACAGTCACATAAACAGACATTCCAAAGCAACAGGCTTCCATACTTACCAAAGGACAGAGCTGCAAGAAAAGTGATATGATCCGGATGGGACTGGATGCACTGCCAGTGGCTGGTCAATAGTGGGTGGCGTCAGTCCAGGAGAACCCAACGGCACAAAAGGAGAGAAGGAGAAAAGCAAACATGAGGACTATAGCAGATAACTTCTTTGAGTACACTGCAAAACCATTCTCTGATTGCTTACTGGATTGAAACCAAAGGGAATGCTTCAGCAGTTGTGGCAGGCAGATGGTAGTTCCTAATGGTAGTGGCAGTGGTGGCACCATTGTATGGAAGCTGGTGTGATTGGGAGTCCACATTCTAGGGAAATCCAACCTAACAGCACAAAGGAAAAAGATGGAAGGGGAGAGAGTGAAGGAGAAAAGCAAACATGATGGTGGCCACTATTATGTTTGCTTTTCTCTTTCACCCTCCTGGCCAAGCCAACTTAACTTAGTGCACACAAAATGCCCAAATCCATCTCAGTGCTGCCAGTAGTAGTAGTAAACATTCACAATCATATACATGTGGCCTGTGCCAGCTATGCAGATGCAAGTTTTGGCAGGCTAGTGACGTGGCCTTTTTGCGCTCTCAGACTGAACATAGAGCACACACAATTCCCAAAAATAATCTTGATGGTGGCCATAGTGTAGTGGTAGTAGAACAAATTAATTCACAATATCACATACATCATGTCACGTTAGGCAAGCGACATATACTTTTTGTGTTCTCAAAACTGAAGTTAGTGCACACACAAAATGCTCAAAATAATCTCAGTGGTGGTGGCAGCAGTGTAGGACACACATTCACAATCACATACATGTATCTGTGGCCTTTGTGAGAAAACAGGTAACAGCAAGTCTAAGGCATAGGCAGGCAAGCAGCATGGCCTTTTTACGCTCTGTCACTGAACTTAGTGCACACAAAAATGCCCCAAATAATCTCCTTGGCAGAGCAGTACTAGAAAACAGAGATTTCCTCAGTCTGTGTGAGCAGAGTAGACTTAGGCATAGGCAGGCATAGGCACGGAAGCGGTGCTGCGGCCTTTTTGCATTCTCAAAGTCAAACTGAACTTATGTGTGCTCACAAAAATGCCCAAAATACCGGTGGCAGAGTAGTAGTACTAGGCTAACAAACATACTGATTCTTTCTGTGACCCGTGCTAACAGAGTTCCACAGGGAAATGTGCTGGTGAAGGAGAGCAAAGCAGTCCAGCTGAGAAATTGTGGCAGGTGGGAAGCTGGCATGCGGTTTTATAGATGTGGAGCGACATGCACAAAGACGTCACAGAAATAGCCACTGCGCATGGGCAGACCTGACTTCCTGCCACACTGTGCATGTGCGCCGGGGATAGCCAAATATCATCAGCCATCCCCGGAACTACGCATGCGCAATGCAAATAATTATTTTCCCTGCATTTTCCACTGACGCCCACCATCCATAAACTGACATTTACGGACAGCCCGTAAATGGTTAAAGTTTACGGTCTGTTCGTAAATCTATGGACGGTTGGCAATTCCATCATTGCGTTGTTTTTAAATAGGATGTATTCCATTTTTTGTATTAAGGGATACTTTTTGGCATATTTGATAATAAATAATATACACTGCTCAAAAAAATTAAAGGAACACTGTGAAAACACATCAGACCTCAATGGGGAAAAATATCTGGATATCTATACTGATATGGACTGGGTAATGTATTAGGAACTTAAGGATGCCTCATCGTTTGATGGAAATGAAAATTGTCAACCTACAGAGGACTGAATTCAAAGACACCCTCTGAAAATCAAAGTGAAAAAATGATGCAGCAGACTAGTCCATTTTACTGAAACTTCATTGCAGCAACTAAAAATGGTCCTCAGTAGTTTGTATGGCCCCCCACGTGCTTGTATGTATGCCTGACAACATCGAGGCATGCTCCTGATGAGATGACGGATGGTGTCCTCGGGTATTTCCTCCCAGATCTGGACCAGGACATCACTGACCTTCTGGACAGTCTGAAGTGCAACCTGGCGGTGTTGAATGGACCGAAACATGACAAAAATTGTAGCTGCTGACTTTTAAAATACAGGCACTCACCTGTCCCTTGGTCTAGCAGTGTCCTCATCGCAGCTGGGTTCACCAGCCATATTCTCTCCCCGGCATCTTCAGTGTGGGCACCTGGTTTTGAAAGCTTGTGGCTTCACAGCCGGGTTCCCACTGCACATGCGCTAGAAGCACTGCACTTTGTGAATGGCCCCGTAGTTTACTGGGACCTGTCACGTGTCCCAGAAAACTACAGGGATGGGGGGGAGGACAACTTCCGATTGCCTAGGTGATCACAGAGGAAGAGGAAGAGGGCACCCCACCGTTCCCCAAAGGTGCCAATCCTTAATCCTCTTGTTCCTCGGGAAGTAAGACACAGCCTGAAAACTTAGGCATCCCTGGGAGACTACCTGCAACACCAAAGAAATCCATTTGGAGTCCCATCTCATGCTTGGGCTATGGGACCTCTGGCCTTACCTCCTGAAAGCATGCAGAAAACTCATCTGAGGATCCATGACACAGGAAGCTGATTTGTACTGCAGGTGACAACACAGTATACAGGGTACAGGATTGTACTGTTGTTGAGGAGGTCCTCTTTGGAATCTAGTTACCCTTCACATTCAAGAGGGTGGTTCTCACCCTGAAGGACCAGGTCAGATTTAGAGTCCTCCATGATAGTTTTGTTAGAAGTTTTTGGAGTATCCCAGTTCTTATAGCAAAAAAAAACAGCAAAAAGACATGTACAGCCTGTTCTCTGACTCGAGTGACTGTGCCTGGCTTCTATGTGCCTATCAGAGAATGGAACCTGAGACCAACCTAGGATCAAACAGCCAGACCAGTCCCGGATTTATGCTACAAGTGAATAACATTTATTATCTTGTTATAATGGCATCTGAAAGTGGGTAGGATATATTAGGCAGCAAGTAAACATGTTGTCTCTGAAGTTGATGTGTTGAAAGCAGAAAAAATGGGAATCGCAGTTTGTTGTGTATGGGGCTGCATAGCCGCAGACCGGTCAGGGTGCCCATGTTGACCTGTGTCCACAGTCAAAAGTGCCTAAAATTTGCACATGAGCATCAGAACTGGACCACAAAGCATGGGAAGAAGGTGGCCTAGTCTGATGAATCACGTTTTCTTGTACATCATGTGGATGGTGGGGTGGGTGTGCATCATTTTCATGGGGAAGAGATGGCATTAGGATACAATATGTGAAGAAGATAAGCTGGCAGAGGCAGTGTGATGCTTTGGGTAATGTTCCGCTGGGAAACCTTGGGTCTTGTCATTCATGTGGATGTTACATGGCACATACCACCTACATTAACATTGTTGCTGACCAAGTACACCCCTTCATGAAAATGGTATTCCCTGATGACAGTGGCCTTTTTCAGCTGCCACACTGCAAAAATGGTTCAAGAATGGTTTATGGAACACAACAGCAAGTTTAAGGTGTTGACTTGGCCTCCAAATTCTCCAGATCTCAATCAAATCAAACATCTGTGGGATATACTGGCAAAACAAGTCCGATCTATGAAGGCCCCACCTTGCAACCCACAGGACTTAAGGGATCTGCTACTGATGGATTAGTGCGAGATACCACAGACCCTAGAGGCATCCATTCCTTGATGGGTCAGGGCTGTTTTGGAAGCAAAAGTGGCTGTTTTTGTGGAAAGAGGGGGACCGACTCAGTTTTAAGTTTGTATTCATACACTTATTGTTGGTCCGTGTAGGTCCTCTGTTATGCTTGGACAGCAGTCACTGCTATGAGGAAATAACTGCTGCCAAGAAGAAAATAATAATGTTTGTAACTATATTAATGCATTAAAACACAACCGCAGGCCATTACAGAGAATTCAAGAAAATGGTAAATTAATCATTCCCAGCTTCTACAGAGTATAATGAGGTCAGTTTATGAATAGAAACATCTGTATTACATTTATATAAGTTTACATACAAATAACTCTCATATTTACTGATAAGTCATCAGCACTTATGTAGGCACCACACTGCCAGTGTATCACTGGAAATATATCATGTCAGGTGGAAACTGCAGGGTTGGTTCAGTTTAAAACACCATCATTTAAAAAGGAACCCCGTCCAAAACCTTTTTTGTATACAGTGAAGGAGGATTTGATTCTCCATCGGTTTTTTTCCCATTTGAAATATTTCTCTGTACCTCCTGTCTTAGAAACACCTAGTGAAGGTCTGTGAGCTGAAATTTACACTACTCTGTGGTGTGTCGTCTCCCTTCATTCTTTTGGAGAAACTACTAGACAGTCACTCCTTAAGCAGTATGATATATGGAAAGTCAACTCCAGAGAAGGGAAACAAAAAGTTCAACTAGCATACTAGCAGAGGCTCAGGAGCAGACTGGCAGATGACATACTAGCAGAGGCTCAGGAGCAGACTGGCAGATGACATACTAGGAGAGGTGCAGGAGCAGACTGGCAGATGACATACTAGCAGAGGTGCAAGAACAGACTGGCAGATGACATACTAGCAGAGGTGCAAGAGCAGACTGGCAGATGACATACTAGCATACTAGCAGAGGTGCAGGAACAGACTGACAGATGACATACTAGCAGAGGTGCAGGAGCAGACTGGCAGATGACATACTAGCAGAGGTGCAGGAGCAGACTGGCAAATGACATACTAGCAGAGGTGCAGGAACAGACTGGCAGATGACATACTAGCAGAGGTGCAAGAACAGACTGGCAGATGACATACTAGGAGAGGTGTAGGAGCAGACTGGCAGATGACATACTAGCAGAGGTGCAGGAGCAGACTGGCAGATGACATACTAGCAGAGGTGCAGGAGCAGACTGGCAGATGACATACTAGCAGAGGTGCAGGAGCAGACTGGCAGATGACATACTAGGAGAGGTGCAGGAGCAGACTGGCAGATGACATACTAGCAGAGGTGCAGGAGCAGACTGGCAGATGACATACTAGCAGAGGTGCAGGAGCAGACTGGCAGATGACATACTAGCAGAGGTGCAAGAACAGACTGGCAGATGACATACTAGGAGAGGTGTAGGAGCAGACTGGCAAATGACATACTAGCAGAGGTGCAGGAGCAGACTGGCAGATGACATACTAGGAGAGGTGCCAGAGCAGACTGGCAGATGACATACTAGCATACTAGCAGAGGTGCAGGAACAGACTGGCAGATGACATACTAGCAGAGGTGCAGGAGCAGACTAGGAGATGACATACTAGCAGAGGTGCAGGAGCAGATTGGCAGATGACATACTAGCAGAGGTGCAGGAGCAGACTGGCAGATGACATACTAGCAGAGGTGCAGGAGCAGACTGGCAGATGACATACTAGCAGAGGTGCAAGAGCAGACTGGCAGATGACATACTAGCATACTAGCAGAGGTGCAGGAACAGACTGACAGATGACATACTAGCAGAGGTGCAGGAGCAGACTGGCAGATGACATACTAGCAGAGGTGCAGGAGCAGACTGGCAGATGACATACTAGCAGAAGTGCAGGAGCAGACTGGCAGATGACATACTAGGAGAGGTGTAGGAGCAGACTGGCAAATGACATACTAGCAGAGGTGCAGGAGCAGACTGGCAGATGACATACTAGGAGAGGTGCAAGAGCAGACTGGCAGATGACATACTAGCATACTAGCAGAGGTGCAGGAACAGACTGACAGATGACATACTAGCAGAGGTGCAGGAGCAGACTGGCAGATGACATACTAGCAGAGGTGCAGGAGCAGACTAGGAGATGACATACTAGCAGAGGTGCAGGAGCAGATTGGCAGATGACATACTAGCAGAGGTGCAGGAGCAGACTGGCAGATGACATACTAGCAGAGGTGCAGGAGCAGACTGGCAGATGACATACTAGCAGAGGTGCAAGAGCAGACTGGCAGATGACATACTAGCATACTAGCAGAGGTGCAGGAACAGACTGACAGATGACATACTAGCAGAGGTGCAGGAGCAGACTGGCAGATGACATACTAGCAGAGGTGCAGGAGCAGACTGGCAGATGACATACTAGCAGAAGTGCAGGAGCAGACTGGCAGATGACATACTAGCAGAGGTGCAGGAGCAGACTGGCAGATGACATACTAGCAGAGGTGCAGGAGCAGACTGGCAAATGACATACTAGCAGAGGTGCAGGAGCAGACTGGCAGATGACATACTAGCAGAAGTGCAGGAGCAGACTGGCAGATGACATACTAGCAGAGGTGCAGGAGCAGACTGGCAGATGACATACTAGGAGAGGTGCAAGAACAGACTGGCAGATGACATACTAGAAGAGGTGTAGGAGCAGACTGGCAAATGACATACTAGCAGAGGTGCAGGAGCAGACTGGCAGATGACATACTAGGAGAGGTGCAAGAGCAGACTGGCAGATGACATACTAGCATACTAGCAGAGGTGCAGGAACAGACTGACAGATGACATACTAGCAGAGGTGCAGGAGCAGACTGGCAAATGACATACTAGCAGAGGTGCAGGAGCAGACTAGCAGATGACATACTAGCAGAGGTGCAGGAGCAGATTGGCAGATGACATACTAGCAGAGGTGCAGGAACAGACTGGCAGATGACATACTAGCAGAGGTGCAGGAGCAGACTGGCAAATGACATACTAGCAGAAGTGCAGGAGCAGATTGGCAGATGACATACTAGCAGAAGTGCAGGAGCAGATTGGCAGATGACATACTAGCAGAGGTGCAGGAGCAGATTGGCAGATGACATACTAGCAGAGGTGCAGGAACAGACTGGCAGATGACATACTAGCAGAGGTGCAGGAGCAGACTGGCAGATGACATACTAGCAGAGGTGCAGGAGCAGACTGGCAAATGACATACTAGCAGAGGTGCAGGAACAGACTGGCAGATGACATACTAGCAGAGGCTCAGGAGCAGACTGGCAGATGACATACTAGCAGAGGTGCAGGAGCAGACTGGCAGATGACATACTAGCAGAGGCGCAGGAACAGACTGGCAGATGACATACTAGCAGAGGTGCAGGAACAGACTGGCAGATGACATACTAGCAGAGGTGCAGGAGCAGACTGGCAGATGACATACTAGCAGAGGTGCAGGAGCAGACTGGCAGATGACATACTAGCAGAGGTGCAAGAACAGACTGGCAGATGACATACTAGGAGAGGTGTAGGAGCAGACTGGCAGATGACATACTAGCAGAGGTGCAGGAGCAGACTGGCAGATGACATACTAGAAGAGGTGCAGGAGCAGACTGGCAGATGACATACTAGCAGAGGTGCAGGAGCAGACTGGCAGATGACATACTAGCAGAGGTGCAGGAGCAGACTGGCAGATGACATACTAGCAGAGGTGCAAGAACAGACTGGCAGATGACATACTAGGAGAGGTGTAGGAGCAGACTGGCAGATGACATACTAGGAGAGGTGCCAGAGCAGACTGGCAGATGACATACTAGCATACTAGCAGAGGTGCAGGAACAGACTGGCAGATGACATACTAGCAGAGGTGCAGGAGCAGACTAGGAGATGACATACTAGCAGAGGTGCAGGAGCAGATTGGCAGATGACATACTAGCAGAGGTGCAGGAGCAGACTGGCAGATGACATACTAGCAGAGGTGCAGGAGCAGAC